>NC_143398.1:187517974-187823264 GCF_052110815.1 Crocodylus siamensis | reverse complement strand
TTTGAAATTACTTTGACAAACTGTTGTCATGAAAATGAATAATATGAACTTACCTATTTGCAGCATTACCAGAAGCATGACATTTGGTTTTGATTTGCTATTTGCAAAATAATCAATCTCAAGTCAATTTTTGAGCAAACTAGAGCTAATTTTAGTTTAGGACTAAAGATATAAAATTTACTGATTTCATACTGAAGGAAAGTCTGAAATTTCTAACCAGGTCAAAAATATATAGTACTTGAATATTATTATTTATTTTCTTCTATCATCTGTGATCTCAGCGGGAGCACATTTGCTAGTGGTTGTGCAATTTAGACTAAGATGTGTGTGTATAAAATGTTATCATTCTTACAGTATTTTAGAGGTACTCATCAATGTTGTTTTTTGAAGGACCCATATGATGGAGCCAATTTCCAATATACAGAGTGCTGTTGGTGATTCCTATTATAAGTTCCCACAGTACTACAGATAATTGGTACCTCCTCATTTAATCAATTATTATTATTATTATTAACTATTACCATTATTAATGGTAACATCTTTACCTGAGTGCTTTATTTTATCCTGTCCAAAGGCAGGAAAAACAATCTTCACTGGCTCTTACTAGAGAGGGTATGTTAGAACATCTTTATAAAGATAGTATAAATTTTTAAAAATGCATTAAACAAAAGGGAAAAAATGCTTTTAATTTTCCAAAGAGATGAGATGAATCTGCCTCCAACTATGAACACTTTCTTTTTCTGTGCTTCTGTAGGATTTATGACATGATCGCCCTTGGGGACATTCACCAGACTGCCCTCCTGTGTAAGAGTGACTTGCTGGAACGACAAAGAGGCAGCTTAATCCCTCACCACTGAAAGGAGAAGGGAGTTTTAGTGCACTGTACTTCTGGAATTCAAGCCTCAGGCCTAAAGCTAGTATTGGAAAAACATTTTTTATAAGCCCCACTCTGTCCCCCTTGCTCCCAGTCCATGACTCTCTCCCTCTTCTACTTTAGCTGTTTTTGAAGGACTGCTCTACTAAGGATTTCATGTAAGATTCATTTCCACCCAGAGCTAAGCTAAACAGTCACCAATGAGTTTGATTTTGAGTTAAGTTAAAACTGAAAATGCAGAGACAAACTCAAGAACAGACCAAGTATCATGTCAGGCAGTCCACACAGATTGCCCCGAGCCCACCACAATAGCAAGTTTTGTGCAGCAGTCCTAAGTGGTCCCATCACCTCAAGTCATCAAAATAAGCAGCACTTGGCCACAACTTACCTTAACAGCAGTTTATCTAAGTTAAATTCACATATGTTTGAACTTGAATCCCTTCAAATTTGCAATGAATTCCCAACTGTTTGTCTGCATATAAATCATTGTGTCCCATTCCAGGTAAAGCTGCTGACAAATCCTGTGGCTAAAATTAATAATGAAATCATGTGTCTTTTGAAGTTAATTCTCCTAGCCATGTCTGAAATTCAAATTAAATTTTGACTCCCAGAGAAAGATACATTTTGTCTGTTCAGTTTATAGAAAGATGAGAATAGTTTTTAATGAAGAAAAACTTGTAGGCTTAAGTGCCACGTCACAAGGGTTATACATGATACAATAAAAAAACCTTCTGTAGCTTAAGGTGTATGTTATACATGTGCTGGCTGAGAGGCAATGAGAAATGCCTCTTGTTAACAGAGCTACCCATCTGTTGCTTCATGAACATTTTTAACATAGCAGAGAGTTTTTTTTCCCCTCTCTGACAACAAGGAATCACAATTTTCAACTGATAAAGTACCTGCAACTTGATTCAATATTTTTTCTTTTATATTTGTCAAAATATAAAAAAAAACCCTACATCCTAGCCAGCAGTTTACAGAATAGATGAGTTCCCAGGGGGACAAGTACTGTAGATTTGGTAGATTAAAAAGAAGGAAACTTGTTTTGATGAAAGAATTTGGGGGCGGTGAATGGGTAATGACAGCTGATATGTATAGCAAACAGGCTTTGTTCCTACCCTTTTGACCATGAATAAACATGTTCAAACTTTTTGTCAGGATAAATACTTTCAAGCTGTATTAATGATCAAAGTGAAATCAGAACCCTAAGGTGTGTGGGGAGAGGGGGATTTTGTATGATGTCATTTCTTTACTGAAGCCATATTGAACCAGAAAGGTGAGAATCAATGATGAGAACATACAGGGTGAATGATTCTAAACAGAAGGGGCTTTGTAGGCAATAATATAATAATAATAAGAGGTTAGATGAACATCTTGCTAGGGTCATTTGACCCCAGTACTCTTTCCTGCCCTGGCAGGGGGTCAGATTAGATGATCTGCTCAGGTCCCTTCCAACCCTAGAAACTATGAAACTATACAGGGTACAGTGTCAATGAACAAACAAAAAAGGCTGGACTAGTGAGTAAATGCATGTGGCACATTTGTGACACAAAAGCAAAAATCTCTCTTAATTTGGAGCTTATAGCTACTTAAAATGATACAAAGCATAAGGACCTAAATATTGGAATAAAGGAGCAATGGCTGAAGGAGAAGTGACATGAAGAAATGGGTATTGCAGGTAGTGCGAATAGAAACTACAAAGCAATAAGAAAAAATGGAAGAGACAGATAATAGGCAAGCAGGAAATGGACACATAAGAAAGGAGAGATTTCATCAAATAAAATATTCTGCCATTGAATTCCTTGAAGGGGTGAATCACAATGAGCTTGAATTCCTTCCTACTTACTCCAGTTTTGTATTTGTGTGATCAGAGTGCATTACTCCTGTTTTACACCAATGTAAGAGAAAAGAGACTTAGGTCCAATGTAACTAATGCATTTGATTTCCATCCTCCCGCCTCCCTCCCCTCATTTTCCCAATAGATTTTTTTTGTGGGCTTGAATGAGATCAAGAGAGAAATAAAGATTCTTGATGTCAGGATTGTGTTCAAAGAAATGGGAAACAGTGGTTTGGAGCAATTTCTACCTTTAATTGCTTTGAAGCCAGCACAGAATTGTGCTTATTGTGATGTTATCCTTTTTAATTTTAAATGTGTGTGAATCGACCCATTCACCACATAATTCCTCACTCCCCCAATCTCTGAGTTTCTTTTTTCATCTTCAGTCTTTTCTGTGTATTGCTCTTCAGCTTTTCTTCCTTCTTGCCTAATGAAACTCTGCTATCCTGTGTTGGTTGTTAAACAGAGCATCAAAAGCTAGATATCATCTTTAACCTTATTTCTATGCCTAATGTGTAATTTTAACAATTAACCTTTTTTGTTCAATGAAAAGAAAGTAATGCAGCAGAAGTGGCATTAAGAGAAAGGCTTTGCTGTTACTAAAACTGCTTTCAGGGTAAATTAGTATCTCAGCAGATAATTGCTTTAGTCTTCCGAGTCTCCTCATCCTGAGGAGCGAACCCCCTCCTCCCTGCCTCAATACAAGGAAGATCTTTTCATTAACTCTTTTGTGAAATAATAGTGTGAGTGTCACAGCTATCACACTCTTTAGCAGTATGGTACATAAGATTATTTATTAACCTAATCAGTTGTGTCTGAATTTATCATCTGAACTCACTTCAGCTGCACAGTGTGCCAAGGTGAAAATTGCAAACAGTAGCTTTCAAATAATCTCTTCTATCCATGTTCAAAACAAAAAAACGTCAACTCTTGTTATGATAAGGTCATATTGTAATTTTGCAGTAAACCCATATTTAAAATGTCTTTTAAATTGTGGAGCTGAAATACGTGTTAGATGAAATACTGTTAGTAGACTTAGAGGGGACAAGTTATGGTATCAGCGGGCACATGCATTTGATCTGGGATCCATGAACATGGAGCTAGGTGGGGAACAAGCTGGGGAGTTTGTTCCCTGCTCAGCTCCATGGCGCAGAGCTGGGTGGTGAACAGGCTGGGGAGCTTGTTCCCCTCCCAGCTTTGTACTCATGGAGCTGATCAGCGGGGAGCTCCCAGCACCAGCTCTGCACTACAGGGCCAGGGCTGGGAGACCCTTAGCTCTCAGCGCCAGATCCACAGTCATGGGGCTGGAGCTGGGAGAACCCTATCTCCCAATGCCAGCTCTTCAGCCATGGGGCCAGCACTGGGAGACCCTTATCTCCTAGCAATAGCTCCGTGGACATGGGGGTGGTGCTTGGAGATCCTTATCTCCCAGCATCAGATCCATGACCATGGGGCTAGTACTGACAGATCCTTATATCCCAGTGCCAGCTCTGTGACTGTGGGACCAGCACTGGGAGAACCATATTTCGTAGGGCCAGCCCCATGACCATGGAGGTGCTGGGAGATAAGGATCTCATGGCTCCCTGCTCCTCAATCATGAGGGCAGACCTGGGCCTGGGAGATAACGATTTGCTCCCAGTCAGTCCACGTAAGTGCTACTGTGCTGTTACTAATTGAAAGTAAGTTTGCTACTTACATTTGCAGGTAGCAAATTTACTTGTGATGAGTGAAATTTACTGCATAGTAAGTATGTACACATGTAGATGCACATGCTAACTTTGCGGTAAACTATGCTACTGCACAGTTAAGCATCTTATGTAGATGTGCCCAGTATATTATACCTAAGTGAGCCATGACAAATAATAGAAGAATGTAATATTTTTCCCTCCAAGCTCGCCCAATACGCTGAAGAGACACGTCTTTCAAGGTAAAAACAAGCAAACAAGCAACATATTGTGCAATTATTATTGCATCTTTGCCAGGTGTGCAAATGATCAAAATCATTGCAACAATTTAAGCTTTTTAGCTTATGTTCTTATGTCCAGCACACATGGAGAACAATATAATGGAAATACAAAGACACATATTGTGGCTGACCATTTTGTGGCTGACTATGTTGTAGAAAGAACAGTAATGGAGGTCATCTTTTTTTTATTATCTTGGATCTGGAATAAAGGAGTAAATGGAATTATCTCACTTCTCATCTTTCTGCTTGTAATGCCCTGTCTTGGGATGGGAGTCTGGTAGTAAACATGATACAAACTTTGTTTTGAACAATTTCTTTTTTCTTTTGTGCCTGTAATCAAGGCCCACAACACTGTGTCCCTGACACAAGGATATCTTTCTATCAAGTCCTATTTAATAACCTTCCTAAGCCATTTTTTTTGTGGGGGGAGGGCGGGAGATAAAATGAAAGATCCTTATATCATTTGGCAAATCCCTCTCTGTATTAAGAGGGATGACAGCAATTACATTCTTGTAATTGCACATTGTGAGAATTGTTTTCAAAAAATGGAATTCAGAGGCATGGCCATAACTTTTTATGTATCCCAGAGTCTTGAAGTATTTGAGAGGTATGAATGAGTTAAAAAATGTAGGTTTTTGTTTTTCAAGAGAAGTGCCAGTTTGTTTAAGTCATTACACAGGGACTGGAATGGTTTCTTGCAACAGAACACCTGCAGAATGAACAGGTTTCCTTTGGTTGTTTCATACAAAAGCTCATACAAGAGGCAGATAATCCACATTCTAAAGATTCTTTTCATAAATCCTAAAGCAAAACGAGCCCCATAAGCTTTTCTTTGTTTCTGGTTGCTGAAAAATGTAATTCGCCCATGCATCATGGTCTCCCCACAACTGCTGACACTTGCTGCAAACCAGCTTTCCAGACCTCTTGGTGTACCCTCCATTTAATTGAAATATCCACATTGTCATTTATAACTAAATACTTTCCATGTGGCTGTTTCTTTAACTGAGCTCATTTATAATGACATTTGGCTATAACTAATGGTTCATACCGCAAACTATTATCAAATCTGAAGATGGCTATTACGAATTAATATAATTGACACAATGGTGAGTGTGCCTTAGCATTGATGAGGGCAAATTTTGTAATGTAGACCACACTTCAAACAAAACCTTGAACCCACAGAATCAGAGGCAGGTAAGAAAATGGTACCAAGATATCCCACTTAGCAAGAAAGGGTAGACAGAAAGGACAGGATCAACCTCCTGCCAAGAGATTTCACTGTACACATGACAACGGAGGAAGATATTTTCAGCATAGAAGTATAACATCTGGATTTAAGTATATTATGCATTTTGGGTCCACTGAAGTGAATGAAAAAACTTCTTTTGACTTTAGTGGGTTTTTGGATGAACCTTTGTCTCAGACAGGCCACATTATTGCTCCCATGAAACTGTGTCAAAGTTCATGAGCAGGTTCAGTAACCTATAGATTACTATAACCTCCATTCCAGAGTCAATAGCATTCATAGTTTGTTCTGTATTATTTTCATAAATGTTATGACTTGATTTTACAGCTACAAGCTGAAAAGCATCAGAGATATTTTGCATCTGTGAATTAATTGTGAAGAATATGATTAAATTCAAAATACATTTCAGGCACACAAGGGGACTGAAATCAGAGAATGAGTGAACAATGAAAAGAGGATGCTTACTAACAAGATTTAAAGTAATTTAGATAAAAGATTTTGATCCAGATTTTAAGTGAACTCTGAAGTGTCAAACTACAGTGTATTAGGTTTAGGTGTGAAAAATGGAGTATTAGGAGTTCAAAAGGATACAGTTTCTTTTGATCCTAAAATGTTATGGGATTATCCTTGTCTTCACAAAAGGCTTCAATAGTAAAGGATTACTAAATGTTAATGAGTTTGATTTTCTTTATTGTGATATTTTCAACTTTTTAAAATGGTTAAAGACTTCTTTAAATAATGAAATTGCTGTCCTGTTATAGCGATTGAATGGCTGCAAATCATGTTGAGACACAGCAAGCTAGGGAAGGAGCCTGAATATTATTGTATCATAGCTTGCAAAACAGATGTAGAGATACATATTCAACCTAAGCAATGGAAAATTTCAGTCAAACTGTTTTTATTGTTAGAGGTGTTTCAGGCCTAATGCAGTGAAAACTATTAAAGAAATACACTGTAATTTGGGAGATGGTTAAAATAAGATATGTGTTTACCTGCTTAAGGAGTTTTTATTATTCTTATTTACATGAAATTATTTTTTTAAAAACAATACTAAGGTTTCTGATCTTACAAGCTCAAATACATATACTTAACACCCACATACTCTAGTATGGAGCTCAATATCACTATCCCCAGAGGTAAACTTAGATATGTTTCAAATGTTTGTGGAATTAAAACTATAGTTTTTAGGGTGGCTTATTTATGTATTATGTCTTCACAAGTCAACACAGTTCAAGTAGCTTGTTCCCTGAACAAATGCATATTCTGTTACCAGTTTTTCTGAAGTCAATTCTTCCTTATCTATCAAGGTGATGTTTCTGCTTGGCTTTGTTCCTGCAGTGGAAAAAAAAGGAGCAGTAGCTCATGCAGCAGCATGTAATAGCTGGCAAGCTGGTGGGAAACACACTTCCTTGTTAGGCTTAGATGTAGGAAAAGAAAACACATACAGACAACAATGGAGAGGGTGCATGTCTCACAAGCTGCTCAGTTTTTGTCACAGCAATTCCAAAAAAAATCAATGCTAGACAAAAGGAAAACAAAGGTATTGGCAGTGATAATGCAAGTGTATAGGGACCCACTAAAAATCTACAATATGTAGTAATTAAGAAAAGCAGATATGATATTTGGTACAAAGACATGAGATTTACTCTTTTTAAAGGAAATCATTCCCTGTACATCACAGATATATTTCTTTGGCTACATGTCAATTGCTTATGGAGAGGGAGGACAATAAATGGGGAGTCATCACAGGCTGTCTGCACCCTGTTTATAGTAAGCAAAGGCTTTGTGTAGCATGCCCAATTCTGTCTGGAAAATGCAGTGTGAAACTAGTGATATTTAGCTTTACATTTTTATAAATCATCTGTGTTGCACTTGCCTGAATTTTTATTCACAATGGGAATGAGCAGTCATTACACTGTCCATGGTGCTGACAGCAGATCCAGGGCTATACCTGGAGAATGAATTTTAAGCTTCACAAAAGACAAACATATTAGTGCCCTGTAATTATAGAGTAAATTATGAACTTAAGCACATTCAGAGGGAGGAAGGGTAAATAAAAACTTTCACAACCACCTCAACAGCAGCTAGTAATACCAGATGAGGGAGAAATGAGAGAATTCAATGGAGAGTAAAACATGGGGAAAATGAGGCCTAGGAAAATTTCAAGACCAGAGGAATGGCGAGCTAATAAACAGAGACCAAAAAGATGTTTTATTCCGCTTCCCATTTCTTCATATCTGCATTTTAAGAATATGAGAGCATGACCTTCAGTAACCTTCATTTCTTCTTTTAAGAATCTGAGAGCATGAGGGTTCCAAGCACTAAAAATAACATTTTGAAAAGTCAGACACAATTTTCATTAGTTTGCAAACAGCAGGTTAGTAGCATAGTAGCATTCAGAATATGCTGCATGTTACCAAAATTATCCATTCATGAGTAGGATTTTTGTATCCACTCACAACTCAAGCTCCATATGTTGATATGCTATGTAGGGAGGCATATTGTAGATTCCTGGAGACAAGAAGATAAATGTCTAATAATTAATTACACAGTATAATTTTAAAGCATGAAAAATCATCTGCATACATTTCCATGATCTTGACAAGCCTATTCAATATCTAAGACATTTCAGTCTTCAAATACCATTTCCTAGCACCACCTAGTTCAGTATATTCACTATTTGGACAGTCAGAGCTATATGAAAGTGTTTCTTAAAGTAGAGTCAGTCATAGCTGATATACCTTTCCAGACTATAAGAGGAAATGATGGCCAATAATATATAGAATTTTGTCTTATCTTACTGCCTGTGGTTTCAGAGTGAATCCATAAATCCAGTTATGAATAGGATATTTCAATATTGCATTAAAATAATGTTAGTATTGAGTACTAAGAAGATGACTTGCATTTAGGATGAGTCTAAAGGTGAAAATTCTGACCTAAAGCATTAAGTTCCATAGCCAGGGAACAATCTGAAATCCATAACAATGTATAAGAGATAATGTTACAACACAGAACATTGTCTCAACTGGTAAGGGAAGTTGTTTTCCTTTAAAAATATTATTATGGGTTATAAATATGACTCAATTTAGCAACTTGGCTTCATGACAGTGACAAGTTTACTATCAGTGAGTGGATTTACATGTTTTCCTCAGTGCACTGACACACTGGATGAGTCCAACATTTTTGTTAAAATGTCACTGAATGTGCTCCTTGGTGACTCATGAACATTCTGCCTGACTGGCAGAGCACAATAACTGAGCCCAGGGAAGAAGTGTGGGAGTGTTCAGTGGGACACTGCTGTGATTGTGTTGCTCAGAATACTTTTCAGATTGTTTTCTTTCAGTAAATGTTTTAAACATTTAAATATCCATAAGAAAAAAGGTGAAAAATATACTCAAATTTGAGGGGGGGAGGGGGAGGAGGAGGGAAGGAAGGGGAGAGCAAGAAAGGCCCCAAATACAAATTGTTCTACAATCGAATATAATGGTAATGAGCTATATTATGCTACCTTTTGAGCCAGTGTGAATACAGATTCACTCTTAATTTTGTATCTAATGCCTCTCAACTTCTGTTATTTTTTACATACAGACATAACAAAAATGGAGTTTTAGACTACAAGAAAATATATTTTAGAGTAAAGAGAACAAAAGAGAGAGTAAGGACATGTCTATATTGCTTGCTTACCATGCCAAAAAGTGTTGTGATGGAACATGCTGTGTGAGCTAGTACCTGACCTTGAAGTAGTGTGATGCTCAGCACTGCTAACTAGCCCAAGTTTAGGGCTGCTCAAATTCAATAAAACTGCTTCCACTTATGGAAGAAGCATGCCAAGCGGATTGTGGCATGTTTCAATGTGCTGCTGCCTAGAATGGTATGTTAACCATATGGATAGGCCCCAGAAGAATAAATTCTCTGCAGGGGAGATGCCATAAATATGTGTAGCAATTTTCCATTAGATTTGGAATGGTCAGTAACTACAATGCATTTAGGATTAAATCTCAAGCCTAATGCCTATTCAAAATGGACCTTACGTATCTTGGAAAAAATATTGACAGTCTCTCATTTCACACTTTTACATTTTTATAGCTTCTTGAATTATGCTGGTAGGTGCGGTTCTTGTAACTGGTAGCAGCAACTCTGAGAAAAATTGCCCAGATCATCATAGATACCTAATTAACTCACTCAAGTCTATAGGTCAAAATGTCTGCTTAAATCTTTAGGGTCATGGGTAGAGTCTCCTGATGCCTGATGAAGGGTGTTTGTGCCCGACAGCTTGCAAAGAACTTTTTTCCAACTATGCAGCTGTTCTAATAAAAGATATAACTTCTACTTAATTCTGTACACACACACAGTGCTTAGGAAGATAAGGGCACAGTACACTGAAAAAAGCTTCAGTTTTACTTGTGCTACTGCATGTTTATTAACTAATGTAGAAACCAGGTTAGAAAATACATAAAGTAAAAAACTAGAACTCTGAAACCCTGAAGTAGTAAATAAAGAATAAACAGAGGGAATCAATATGCTATTCTAATCTAGTATTGGAAACAGGAAAAATAAAACAAAATAATGCTGTGTGTAAAACAAACTCCTAATCTTGCTAATTGGATATGTCCTCTTATTCTCTATCCCTTCCTTTTTCTTCCTTGTTATTATTTACTAACAATTTAGTCTGCAAAAGATAATGCTAAGGGATTGCCAACAACCATATTTGATGTTAGCAATAGTTTCGAATTGGGAAATATGTTACCAAAACTAGGGTGCATTGCATTTTTGGATGATCTCTTTTTATATGTCACTCTTTTTCTAAAGCCCCTAGCATATATTACATTTAAGACATGATTCACCCATTAAATACACTGTAAGTAGTAACCCAGCCATATGTTAATGCAATTAATGGTGCAATAAAACAAGAAATAAGTTACAAAATATGTGTAACTACTTTTGGCTTGTTCTCATCACACTTAAAGGGCATGTGTGGCCAGGCATCAGCTGATTGGCTCTCCCAGCCTCAGAAGTGCATGGGAGCTCTCGATTCCCATGGCTGAGTGTACTAATCAGCTGACTTCTGCTACTAGCCTCCCTGGCTCATTGAAGCTCTTGTCTTTGATGTGACCCCCACGGCTGGGATCAGGGAACAGCTGACTAATTTGCTACTTGCCAGTGATCCCAATTCATCCAATAAAAACAGTTGGTCCAGTAAAAATATTGACCAAAAAAATCCTTGCCTCTCTCATAATTCCTGGACCAAGACAGGTAGAGAATCACGCAAAATTACTGGAAATTAATACCTAATGACACCTGACTGCTACAAAGTAATACATCGTTTTTAAATGTTCAGGACCAAATTCTATGCTGGTGTAAATTCATGAAACACCACAGAAATCAATGCTGTGGCACATATTTACTAGAGCAAATAATTTAATTTTGAGGAGAGATCAGTTGTGATCTCTAGGGTATGGCACGACAGTGAAGTTCAGAAGTAGGTAATCTGAATCTAAATGAGTCAGCCTGGGTACAAGAAGCAGTCTAGCTGCAGTAGCATAGAACTCCAGCCAGGCTAATTTAGTAGTGTGGAGCCTTTAGTACAAGCTGCCAGATGCCTTGATACTGTAATATGGTGTCCTGCCTACAACAGCAAAATAAATCAGCAGGAGGTTCATCTGAATGGATATCAATAATAATATCATGGATTGTTTTCTTGTATACAGTAGCATTATGCTATTTTCGACAACTGGCTCAAGGTTACAACGGCTGTAAACATTGCCAGCAATTGTTTACTTTCAGTGGACAAAGCTTCCAATGTTTTTTCAATTGAACATAAATCTAGCATTATGTCAATGTGACCAATGTTGCATCATCATCATGATGATCATACAAAAGCTGCATATTCAAATGTCAGAAATATATTGCTAGCCATATTTGTGTTTTCCTGATTTCTGCTGGTTTTCCAGAAATCTTTTTAAAGGCTTAATAGGAGGGGAAGTTTTTAAAAGTTCTGGATGAGGTTATTTATATTGACCGTGTTAGTAACTGCATGTCATTTGATGTATTTTGTAAGAAACTTACAAAGTTTTTAATTAGGCACTGATGCTTAGTAGCCAGAACCTTCAGAGCAGCTAAAACTCTTTCATGATCTAGGTGAATCCTGTAACCTGCTATCTGAATTTCATATATGAGAAGAATTGTTTGCTGGCATTCAAATATTGAGTTGTACTCTTTTGCTTTATGATCACGCTGAAGCCTCAGGGTAACAAAGAAAAGTAATAATGAAAACGAAAAACTATTTAAAAGTCTAATTTTCTAGTAGTGATTTTAAATATAGATAGATATAAATTATGCTTAGGCACCACTCAACTTAAAATTAGACTTTCAAGGCTGTTTAAATGGTACACCAGCCAGTTGCAAGAAACAGTTTCAAAATCATTGCAATCACAGCCTTTCCCTATAATCTTAATGGCTGCTTGCAGACATTAACACCCCTCCACCCCCAAAATGGCACTTTATTTTAAACTCAAGCCCTACACATGCCCAGAAGAGGCAATACCTTAATTTGGACCCAACTTGCCTGACACCTGTATAGAGTAGGTGCTTTAGTGGGGTCTTTATGGCCCTTCTATCTAATAGCCGATTAAATCAGCTTTAGCTAAAAGAACCCCAAAAAAATCCACTGATGTGCCCAATCTATACAGACACTGCAGACCCATGTCAAAGTAATGCACTGCTACTTCCAGTAAAGCACAGTGTTTTGGGTTTTTCTTAACGTCTGCAAGCAGCCACAGTAAATCATTCTTCCGTGTGGGGTATCTGTTCTTCCCTATAATTGATCCATCCAGGATGTTTGTATATTTTCATTCTCATATAAGAGGCCCAGTCATTTAGCTCAAATTATAAACACATACTATTAGCTAGCAAGTTCCCAGGCACAAACTATGGTAAGGGCCAAGGTGGTCATCATCTAGGTTTAGTCTCTTTATAGTGGAGTTAATTACAATTAACCCTTATGGTAAAGTCTAGCCTGCAGAAACCTAAGGGACTTACCACAATTACATTTTTTAAAAAGAAAGGCTGCTAATGAAAAAAAAACAGAAATGGAAAAAAAACCTACAACTACCTGATACTAAATTATGTGAAAATTAAGATTATATATACATATGAGATGATCTATAATCATTGAATATATGGAGAGCATATATATGCCTTACATAGATGTGATACAAAATTGTGCCTTGAAGTAACTGACCTACATTAGGGATAGTGTAGTACGACGTTTCAGTGATCCAAGTGAAATTCCAGAACCACTGCCAAGTTATGACAAAAATACAGGGAAAAGAAGATCAGAGGGCAAAAAATTAATCCAGAACTAATTTCCAGAGGAACACTGCTGGAATATTTGAAGAGTTAGCAGTACAACAATGCCATATACATTGCCCATCTTCCAATTCTGCCCTGTACAACTACTGTCTGTAAATACAGTTGTCACAAAGTGCCCCCCCAGGGGTTTCTTCTTCCTCAGGACTACTACAGCCTTATCTGGCCTCTGAGAGTGTTCTCCAAAGCAAGCCCAAGCACAGCTTCTAGAATAGGTGGGGGATCCAAGCTCCTTCCACCTCTGTGATCCTGGCCTCTCAGTCGCTCACTTTCCCTGGTTTTCCAAGGCCCTGACCTAAGGAGCTAGCATCCAGTCCTGAGAGAAGAACTTTATCTCTTGTTTGGGAGTCACAGAATAACTCAAAGTTTTGAGCAGAAAGCAGACAGCTCTGTTTAAAGTAAGGTATTTATTGGGGCCAAGCCCACCTAGCCAGGGGTTCTTCATGCACAGAGCTCCCTCATTCCATGCACAAAGGCCCCAAAGAGCACTGCCAAAGATTGCTCTGCTCTTCTTTCTCCAGTTGCTCCAGCCTCTGAGGCCCCAGAGATCCTCTCCTGGTCTCTGACTCAGAATCACAACCCACCAGAAGCTAACAAGCTCTTGTACACCCGCTTCTTCATTGGCATGCTCCTGTAATTCAGCTTGCTTCCAGCCTCCTCAGCATTGGGCCGGAAAGCTATTGAAGAGTGTGGATTCCAGAGGCCCATCTTGTCTCATCCCACAGGTAGGCAACTCTGGCACTTAATGGAGATTAAGCCGTCTTTCCCAGTTTGCTAGCATTGAAGTAAACATTGCAACATGAACACAGTTAATTCAGAAATATGACAATAAAATCCTATAATCCGTCATACCAGCAGGTTCCATCCCATACATAGATCATACTGACAGGTTCTTGTGGGATCTTAGGAAGAGGATATCCTTTGGATTTCTGTTTCTTATCTTACAAACATTTGTTACCTGCTGTTTGAAAAAAAGGTGAGATTCTGTTTCTATCAGTGTTTCCATTTATGGCAAGTTTTTTCTGTCATCCTTTGGTTATTTACATTTCTTATTTCTTTCCTATTCACAGTTTAGCTATTTTTTTCTGAGGATTCAAGTACACTGTCTGCTATATCTTATATTTTTTCAGCTATGTTACTGTTTTCAGTTAAGGGGACATGAAGCCATGCTACTTTGACTTCACCAAGTTATACTTATCTAGCTCTTTGTTGCATCACATTAGTCTTGATTATAACATCATTCACAAGAACTAATTTGAGGCTAACTCACATCTAATGGCTAGGATTTCTGTGGCTGCTCTTTTTGAAATTTTGTTATTAACTGAATATCTCTCAGGACTTTGGATGTGTATCTTTGGACTTTTAGACTTTGGATCTCATTAGATTCTGCCCATCTACTGTTCTTTATTTATAGGGTGCTCATAGTTTCATAGTTGGTAGAGTCGGAAGGGACATGAGCAGATCATCAAGTCTGACCCCCTGCCATGGCAGGAAAGAGTACTGGGGTCAAATGACCCCAGCAAGGTGATTGTCAAGCCTTGTCTTAAAGACCCCTGAGGTAGGAGCCAGCACCACTTCTCTTGGAAGTTGGTTCCAGACCCTAGCTGCCCTGACTGGGAAGTAGCACCTAACCTAAACCTAACCTCTGCCAGCTTGTGACCGTTATTCCTGGTGACTCCTGGCAGAGCTTGGGGGAACAGGGACTCCCCCAATGCCTGCTGGTCCCCTCTGACTAGTTTATAACAGGCTACTAGATCCCCCCTCAGCCTTCTCTTATGGAGGCTGAACAGGTTCAGGTCCCATAGCTTCTTCTCATAGGGCCTGCCCTGCTGCCCCCAATCATGGGAGTGGCCCTCCTCTGGACCCTCTCCATGTTGTCCACATCCCTCTTGAAGTGCGGCGCCCAGAACTGGATGTAGTACTCCAGCTGTGGCCTGACCAGTGTCGCATAGAGGGGGGTATCACCTCCTTGGACCTGCCTGAGATGCATGTGTGGATGCATGACAAGGTGCAGCTGACCTTCCTGATTGCATCCCCACACTACTGGCCCATGTTCATCTTGGCATAAGTGTCCCCATTGAGACTTCATTCTATATTAACACTACACTCTCAATTTGATAGGTAAGGAAGCACTTGCTAACTTTTCTAAAATGTAGCTAACATTTGCATAATAAGGTGCAAGAATGCTGACTAAAATGTTAAAAGTTTACAGCAATAAATAATACATATCTTAAAAATACATGTGGTCAGAAGTGTTAACAAATTGCAATGCGAAGTGAGTCACTTGGCACTTCAGTTTACCATCCTGTAAAATGGCTTTCCAGCATCTGCACAACAGATTACTGGTATAAACAATCTTCACCATTTAGCTGTATTTCACAGTCATGGGGAGATGTAGTGTTTAATGACACTGACAGATTTTCATTAAACTTTAAATGCAATAGTGCCTATTAGTAGCAAGTAAATGCTGGTATCTGTTGATATGGCAGCTTTCTGATTTGCAAGGAAAACAGTAGCATTAGATCATTAGAAAACAGTAGTGAAATAGTAAAATACTTCAGATGTTATAAGTTCTGTGTTTTAATGAACTGGACTCTGGGTAAATATGGCATTTTCCAACCATCAATGATTGTATATAACACAAAACAACCTTTAGTTATCCTTTTCATTTGGCTAGAAAATAGCACTTGCAGTACCACAAAAACATCCCTCCTCTATCATTTTTCAGGTTAATAGCTTAGAGACAATAGTTCTGAAAATACATACACACAAGAAAGACATGTGAGGTAGAAGCATGACTATAGCCCCATGTTAGGAGGCATGGTTTCCACTGGTCTGCTAATGTGGAGCTTCCACTGAAGTCAGTTTTGACATTGATTTTAGCAGGAGTAGGGGCAGCTTTGTGAACAAAAAAACCACTGAAAATATTACATTCTTTTATTTAATTTTAATGGTATTCTCAATCTCTCTATATTGTATAGAAATAAATCAAAAAGATGTATCTCTTTTTTAAAAAAAAGGAAAAATAAAAGATTGGTCTGATTACATTACAGCCAAAATGGGCAGAATTTAGGCCCATGAATAAAATAAGTAGTACCAAGGACAAATCAAATGTTACCTGCGTGGTCATTTGATTCATAAGGCTACAAAAGATATATTGAGCCAAATCCTTTTGTTCTATCTTTTGAATGAACTGGTGTGTGATTAAACTGAGCAGATACATTAACGCAGTTTCAGAAATTACTATAGGATTAAATAAGATTGCACTTAGTCCATTTAGAGCACCTAATAAGTGAAATAGGATCTGGTGTTAAGGCTGTGTCTCATTTACCTCTGAGAATCTAGAAAGATTTCTAGGCTCACCATTAATTTAAAGCTCAAAGAAAAAGGTTGCAGACATTTTGGGCTGAATTCTCTTTAACTTTACGAGCCCAAATCACAGCTGAGCAATTGTGCTTTGCATTTTATTGTCACTGGATAAAATGGATGAGGATTAGTGAGGGAGTTTCTGTTGCATTGAGAGTAATGTTCCAGGTTCCCTTCTTGAGCAGCCTCCATCTCCTTGAGCAATATACTTACTAGCTTCCCTTTCTTAGCTGCCTAGAGGACCAGCTTCAAAAGAAGGGATGAAGAAGGGACTGTATAAAGCCTAATCTGAGCCTTAGGTTCTAGGCCTCCATCACCCAGCATAAGTTTGACCTTCCCAGCACAGTTTTTTTAACTACTAAGTCTCATGTTTCCTGGGCAAGTGCCCTAACCACTCAACTACTGGAGTTAAAATAGAGGCAGGCTTTCTTTCTTCTTTCTCTCTAATGCCCACTAACCATCAGTTTTGTGGGGTAGAAATCAGAGACTTGTGCATGCCCAGCAAATACAAGTACCATATAACCTCATAAGTCCGGTATGCTCAGGAAATTTGAAAATTCTAGATTTTTAAACCGGGGCAGTGGCCAGTCATGGAGTTGCGGGGTGGGAAGGGTAGCAGCAGCTGCACGTGGAGTGGCAACACAGGGTTGTGTATGGTGGCCACTTCCCCCTCTGCTGCTCTGGAACCAGCTGCTGCTATTCCCCAGTGTGCCAGATTTTTGAGAATTCCAGATTTTTTATATCTGGATTTATGCGATTTTACTGTATATAGCTGTGTAGCCTCCCGGCTAGCATGCAGTCTCCATCACATGCTCACTAGCAATATGCATGCTAATATGTCTGCAGTGCCTGGGTAATAGAAGCACAAACTGTCCGTAAGTTCCCAAAAAAAGCACTTTACATGCCCAAAGGACAGTTTTCCAGCCAGATAAGTGAATTGGATTTCTGTCCATCATGCCTCATTGTAGGACTCATTTTATAAAACAGATTTCATCCTTGATCACAGATTCTTAGAGAACATTGGCATTAATTATGATTTAAAAGCACAATATCTCCTTAGCATCTACATCAAGTAATTTGGTGAACCATGAGGAAGCTCCATAGGATGATACAGAAGAAGCTTCTAATAGGGTCCTGGAGTAGGAAAGCCCAAGCACTCTCCTTACTTTCTATAGCATCCAATCCTATACCATATAAATTGTAGCAGATCTGCTGAGAATCTGAATATTTTACTCATAAGTGCTACTGTTGCATTTTCTGGCACTAGTAGACTTAGTTGTTCCTGGACATACAGAACCCCTTCTAATGGGCTTTAAAAG
The DNA here is from genome assembly GCF_052110815.1 of Crocodylus siamensis. Classification (NCBI taxonomy): domain Eukaryota; kingdom Metazoa; phylum Chordata; order Crocodylia; family Crocodylidae; genus Crocodylus; species Crocodylus siamensis. Next base: position 187,805,288 of record NC_143398.1, on the reverse strand, counting down.
GCCAGAGAGCAGCAAAAATGATATAACACAAATGATGATGTTTACAAGAGATACATGCCATATAGAATGACGCGTTTATGACTCTTTCCCATGCAAGAGACAACATGTAGATGTAGATGATGCAGGGTAAGGGAGCTTGCAAATATATCTGGTGTAGAATTATAGCGTTTTAATTCTGTGCCCAGAGCTCTCAAATAGAAATGTCATGACCTGCCCCTTTCCACACAGAAAACTTGTCCAATGCTTGTATTTCCTGGTCACTAAAACAACACTATCATAAGCTTGTATTTTCCAGTAGTATGCTTCTCTTGGGACTTGCCTGTGACTATGAGATCTGAGCTGCTGTTCAGTTTTATTCTGAGATTCCCTACAGCTCTTCAAATACCACAACAATTTACCGTGCTTTTGACAGTGTTTTAAAAACAGATACTAAACTTATTTTAACTATAGTAAACATAGCACTAGATGTCAGTACCCCTTTTCTTCCTTATATCCAGAGGAAAATGTAGTCTTATGTGGACTTCCTTTTTGAAAGTAGACTCTCTCTCTTCCTCCATTGTCATCTTGCTCTCTCCCCTGTGGACCAACCAGGCCAGACTCCTAAACCACAAATATTTCAAAGCAGCAGCCACTGACTGTCTGTGCAGCAAGATGTTATTTTTATCTTCATGCACCAGCATATCCCATCAAGCAATTCATTTAACTACTCTTATCTGATATTATGACATACAACAAATTAACATAGTATCATCTTTTCAGGGACAGCCCTGAATCAGGCCATATATCTTCTCAACACAAAAACAACACAAGAAGGGAGTTATTTAGAAGCAAATTCAGATCCCTGTAATGCTTGCCAAAAGATGGATATGCAACTGAAATACTAATCTATGTACTATTAAATATCACTTTATTACAACAATGCACTCTTCTGCACACATTACCTCCTATTAGAAGCTAATTCAGAACAAAGAAAGGTGACCTGGCATACCGAGAAAAAATAACTAGCTTTGGTACAAGAGTATCAGAAGGTATAACAAAATATAATTCATTACAATAGAGTGGCCATGTAATGAATACATAGATAACAGTGATTAATATCCTCAAGAATTCTACATTGGATAGCATTGTATTGAGATTAACTACTTGAATTCTAAGACTTTTAATTTCACCTAAGCTATGCTATTCAATTATGGCTATAAAATTTAATATTTTCCCCCCAAAACCCACATTAAGCCACTCTTAACTAACAAGAGTTACATTCTCAATAAACACTTATCTAAAGCCTTTGAAAGAATAAAGGTACAGTGCAGGAAGCTGGAATGTATCACATAGTAAAAGCCAGCTCTAATCCTTGTTGTTTATGTCATCTGATAAAGTAGCTGAACTGCATGGAAGGCTGGCAACTTCTACAAATGATTCTTCCTGGGGGTGTCTAACAAAACAGCAGAATGTGCAATAGTTTATTGTACTGCACATTGGTGCGTCACAGCAAAAACTGCTAATGTGCTAATATACAGTAGAATCTACTGAACTTAAGGATCACAAAAGAACCATTCACCTTTGATACTGCACATAAGCATGGGCTAATGCACCTTTATATACTGTAATACTAGAGGTTCTAACTTAATGTGCCATAGCAAAGGCGCATTAATGAACATGTAGATGCACGCCCTGTGTATTACCCCACTAGGTCCTTTTGTGTACAAGCAAAGTTCATTTACTTACAACTGCTTGGTTGTAACAGCAACTCATTATGGTTAGTCTTTTATATCCCTTTCATTACTACAGGTTAAAAAAACAGTGCTAATAACAGGAGAGATTTTAAACAGGGCTTTTGGCACTGGGGAAAAATTAATAATCACACCTAACATAGATGCCTACCTGAATACCTGATAGAAGATGCCATGCTATCTGACTGCACCATGAAGTGCAAAGGCTGGATTGAGCCCCCCTGGGTCCATGGCTAACTTGGTGATTTGGGGCATTCTCCTAGGAAATGGTAGATGTGTGTTTGAATCCCCCCTCCCAGGGTAGATCCATGTAGAATGCAGCACTCAGTTTTTGGCAAGTACTTTAACCATTAAGCTTTTTGGCAGTAGCTGAGTGCTGCAGCCACAACCATTGGCCATTCTTTTGTACTAACCTGCAGTTAGGCAGGTCTTCATAGCATTAAACAGTCATTAAGTATAATTGTGGCAGACTGTGGGTTTTATTGTAATATTCCTGTGTTAATTGTGTTCATATTGTTATAAAGTTGCATGTTCCATTTTCCCATAAAGCTGGTACATGGGGAAAGAATGAGTTATAGTGAAGCAAAAAGTGGAGCCTGTGTTGTGTGCAGTGGGGGAGGGAGGTGGGAGACAAGATGGACCTCTAGAATCAGCAAAGTCTTGAATAGCTTTGTTAGCAGCACCCAAGAAGCTAGAGAGAAGTGGAATGAGATGAATATAATAATGCAGAGTAGAGTATTAACAAAAAGGTGTCAGGTCCTGGTGTGGACAGTTTGAGGAGCAAGACTGAGGAAAGAGCTTAATTTATCATGAGCTAAAAAGACTGGAAAGATAACAACAGATATATCTTTGGGGATACTATGTACTGTGTGGGCTGGACTGGGGAGAGAAATACTTAACCCTTTGATAGACTCTGACTGCCTGGTGTAAAAGCTGTGTCTGTATCTCTGCAGGTGCTATCACTATCTGGCTTCTTGTCTCATTGTCCTTCTATACCTGTCTGCCATGCCTTGATGAAAAAGATATATACAAAGAAAGAAAACAGAGGTTGGGAGATGGTATCTCCTAATTACAGTTGGGATAGCAATCCTGGGCACCCTCAGAGGGCTCCTCCATCCCCTACACCCTATCCTGACCACACCTGTGATGTTCTGGACACGCTGGTTTCTCCAGGTGCTCTCTCACTCTCTCTCTCACTCTCCCTTGGCTCAGGCTGTTTTTCTCACAGCCCAGCACTACTAGCGAAACTGCCAGCTGTTGGTTGGTGGTTCTACTGGTGGGCCCCTATCTCTTCAGAGTCCCTGCACCAGCAGGAATCCTCATCACTTTAACAATAGTCCTTTGTCTGGGTCTGTCCTTCTCCTGGATCCCTTGGAGTGTGTGGGGCACCAGCCCAAGCCCTTCTGCCCAGCAACTGGCTTCTCCTCTCTTTCTTCCATCAGGAAAAGCCCCCACATTTGTTCCTCACTCACTGGTCATACCATTCTTTGCCCCAAACAGCCCAAAGAGTATTTTCTTGCCACTTCCCAGTCATTGGTAGGTACTTATAGTCTCAGGGTTTCTTCTAGCTCCCTGACTGACTCTTACTCTATGCTCTGCACTGCAGCTGTATGCAATCCCCACTGCTCCAGCTGTCCCCTCTCCAGGGTGATTAGTCCTGGTGCTTGTGCCCCCTTTAACTTCCAGCTCTGTTACTGAGAGCCAATCCGCTCTGTTCTTCCCTGCACGTATTCTCCCACCGGGGCCAGGGTGGGACTCACTGGGGAACAGCTGCATTCCCTGTGGCTCATGACATCCCTCTGTGACCTGGCCCTGGTAAGTTTCTTTCCCACCCCACCACCCCAGTGGTGTGTCTTGGTAATGGGCACTGAAGTGGGTACTCTATTACAGATAGCCTTTGACCTAACGAGTGCCTTAATTGAAGTTAAGCTGTCTGTTTGCTGTTTGGGGTTGCACTTTGTATCTCCAAAAAACAGTCAAGTCCCTCGCTCAGGAGCATAACTGGATGCTAGCTTAAGTCAAGGCAGCAGAGAGCCAAGGTCTCAGACCAAGAAAGGTCCTGGGCTTCCCCCAACACACACCCCAGAAGCCACACCTGAACTGGCTTCAGGGGGCAATCCCTAAGACCAGACAAGGCCACAGTGATCCTGAGCAAGCACCCCCCTGAAGGTAACAGAATTCATAGGCAGTAATTAGGCAGTAACAGTAATTAAGCAGAGTTTAGGAGCAGTGATTTAAATTGCAACAGGACTTACAGAGGAGTTAAGGGTGTAGGTGGACAGTGTGAGTGTTTCTGAGCCTGTTCATTAGCTCAAGTGTAGCTAGTGTGTAGCTACCTTAAATCACGAAGAATGATCCTAATCAAGCACACAGACACTGATGCTATCTCATCAGCTGTCAGGCAGTGATTATTCCAGTAACAAGCTCATGACTCATGCTTTGTGCATTCCAACTTACAGGAGGTTTTGCTGGCTGCCACATTAGATACACCAGTGGTTTTATGACTGATTAGGATCATTCTTTGTGATTTAGGCACCTCAAATTATTTAAGTGCTTTGGAAGATGATTAGGATCTGGCTCCAAGAGCCTAAGAACTGGATTTTCCAGTTTGCATTCTAGTCCTCAGACTCACTAACACAGCTGCTGCCGAAGAGGGCAGGATTCCTCACAGTGGAAGAGTGACAGCTCCTCTGCACTTCCATGGGATGTTCAGCCAGGAGAGGGCAGATTTCATCTCAGAGAAGGGCTTCCTAGGCATAAAGGAAAGATAGTACATTACCTTGTCTTACACCTTTTCTCCATGTTCATGTTGAACTAAACCAAAATAGAGACTGCCAGTAGCTTGCATTTCAGTGACCAAATTCCAGATGGAATTCCTCCCAGGGGGCCTTGAAAATCAGGAAGTGAAATGGTCTCATAGAAAGTTTGTAGTAATAGTCAAATTACAGAATATTTCTCAGCCAACAAGAATGAATGTTGTTGTTATTCTCTTTAATATACTGATAATCTGAGGATGCCATAATCAGTGATTAAAGGAAATAAAAACAGTAGCCAAGAAGGCATGAAAGTTGCATATCCTTGTCGGAAATAGGATGGCAGCTCACACTGTGTTTCACTTTATCTTTAACCTGATTTAATAAAATAATATGGTTATTGCATCTTAACAGTTGTACTGATGCATTTATTGTAAATCTCTGTCATCTTATCAAGCCCTCTCTTTGGCCATCACCCACTTTAATAACTACTCCTCACTCCCATCAGCAATGAAAAGATTCATATTAATGTCCATGAGATCTGCATCAAACATTTGATCTTTTTATCACCAGCTCTACCCACCTTTTCTTTTTTATCCAGGCTTTCCCTTTTTCCAGCAAAGATTCCACCAACTATGTAAGGAAAATATATCATATTATAAGGGAATCAATATTGTGAATAGTTGAGATACTGCAGAGGCATTTAATAACTGATAAGCAGCCTCAGTTTATTAAAAATAGGTCATGCTTAACAAATCTAATAGCCTTTTTGACATAATTATTGATAAAGCTGATAAAATTAATACTCGTGAGATATTATGCTAGCCGCTGTTAAAGCATTCAGTATTACTCAACACACTCAGCTTATAATACAATTCTAACAGTATTCCCAGCCTTTTTCATATACTTTGGAAAACCACATGTCATATAGCTATACAGAAAGAAGTCAGTTAAAATCTGTTGAAATGAAAATGAGAGTCCATAAACTAGTAAATATAGATTTACTAATAACTGGCATCATCTATATGAGTTGTGGATTGCACAGTTGTTACTGCTCATTTAGTACTTGCAGAACCAAGTACTAAATGAGTGTGCAGTAGCCAGCATTACTGTGCAGTAGCATCCCCACACATTTCTTTTTCACTAGCTTGTTACTACTGCACAGTAGCATCCTATCACAGTTAGTGCCCTACAATGCTACTGCGCAGTAGCATCTCGTGTAGACACACCCATTATAACCTTAATTTATGCCATTGCATGAACTGAATAGCTAAAGAGCTAGAAGAGATCAAACATTTGGGTAATGTATTTAACCATCAGGAATCAAGTGCAGTCTATAAATATATTGTTATGTTTATTATTTATGTATTCACATCAGGAGGAATGTGCAAATGAGAACAGGATTATTCTTACAAAACACACAGATGTGGTAGCTGAAATGGGCAAACTTTGTTCTTAAATGTTCAGTTATAATATATAAAGCACATCAAAGTTATCATACAGAATCTGGAAGTGGTAGCCCCACACAGAAGAAGGAGGTTATTAATTATGATGCCAAGTTAGGCTGCCAAAACAATGATGAGTGATTGATACAAGCATAAAATTAGTCAGGGATGCAGTTGTTCAAAAAGGCAGAAGGTAGGGCAGAGTGGTACCAAATAACATTTATACACATGCTCTGGAAGTTGGGGGTGGGGCACTTTAATTAGAGTGCCTGGAACATCATATGTATCAGCATCCCCACACTGAAAAATGGCAGCAGGGGCACTTTAACTAAAGCTCATTGAATTACAGAGCATTGGAGCAGTCTCATTGCACATGTATAAGTGTCCTTAGAGATTAACTGATTCGTGGAGGCATGAGCTTTGTAGGCAGCAATCTATTTCATCAGATGCCCACTGATTAGTCACAATAGAACTACTCACATGGACAAGTGATCCCTCTTTTTTACCTTTTTGTTTCTAAGAACATGGTTGTCTAACAGTGCAACTGGCTGACTTGTTTCCACTACAAATCACTGATGATTGTGGGAAGTCTGTTTCCATCTGATTACTTCAGGTAACGATATAGCATTGTGGATCAAATAAGTCAATTTCTGCTCAATTTTATAGTTTCTTTAATGTGTTAAAGAAGTCCCTCCCCTCCCCAACCCCCACCCACAAGCCCCACAAAAATGTGGCCTCTCCATTTCAGATGCCTACTTAAAAATAAATAAGCAAAGGAGGATATAATAAAAAATATGGATAATAAAGCTGTGGACAGAGGTAACTGATAGTACCTCACTTACAACTGTTTAGAAGGCTGTAGATACAGCAGTGAAAGCACAACAGCTGACATGTGCTCCCTAGAGGCAATTCTCCTTTTCCTTTTAAAGGGGTTAAAAGTGAGCTGTGGCCATGGCCTAACAGTGATCATAATCATGTTATTAATATGGCTATTCCCCTACATTTCTACCAACAAATATCTATTTTCTATTATGGTAGTACTGGGATGATGTTGTAGCCATTATGGTCCAGCAAAAATGTGAAGGTTTTTTTGTGAGTGATATTTTTTATTGGACCAGCTGTTTAGCTGGGAGGCACACAGGCAAGAATTTGGGTACTGCTGTACCATTCCTCAGGTCTGTTTTTCTACTATAACTTTTAATAAAATACTTAAGAACAGAAACAACACTTAAACCTAGACCATTTCTAAAATCACATTAATTGATAATCTTATTAGCTGCCTCAGAGAAGAAATCAAGGACTGAACAAGAATGGTCCCCTTACTCTTAAAAATTATTTTTTTGGGACAGGATTTGTTAATTCAGGGTGACATTTCATCTTTCAACAGGACTAAAGCTTCTAAATTAGAGAAGGTGAGTTTGCAAATCCTAGCTCTGGTACAGAATATCTGTAGGGAAACTGTCATCTGTATCAAAACAGAAAGAATAGACATTATTTGTTTCAGCTCAAAACATCCTCTGCAATCAGACAATGCGACCTAATGGAAAGTAGGAGTGATTATACATGTTGAAGTAATATTTCATGAAAAGATAGTTCTCCCTCAAATTTCCTGTTTCCATAAGAGTAAATCTCCATCAGCCTGCTTGAAATAACAATCTTTGTTCTCATACGCAGAATCTCAAACTGCTTCCTGACAAAAAAGTTTATAAATAGCTAACATCCATTGCTTACCAACTCTCTGCAGCTGAATTGTCCCCATGACAATTAACAAATGGATCCAAATTAAAATGGGTAAGTTACCTTCTTCTGCCCTTTTTCCTTCCCAGCTGTATTTCTTCATCCCCAGTCGTCTTACTTTCCTCAGCGGTTTATACATATTTCCCATTTAAAAAGTACAGTGAAATTTCTGCTCTAGAGCTTCCTTAAAACTGCCTGCTCCTCACATGCGTGGTTTTATTTCAAAAGACTGCTTTAACTCAGCACTATGAAAAAAAGCTCAGTGGTGATGCCTAGCTGATGCATTAATATTTATTTACTCAAAACATCAACCTCAATGTAAAACCAATTGTCATAAAAGATTAATCCTAAAGTCCTGTCTAAGTAACCAGGTTTGCATGCTAGATATTGTTATGGGGGCTGTTCGGGGGAAAAAAAATTCCTCTGCCCAGTTACAGAACAGCTCAGTTGTCCACAGCTGCAGCCAGAGCCTCATAATGGTTGTGCTTCTCTCCATGAGGGTCTCTGTTAGCTCTGAACAGGAGAGGCACTCAAATACTCTGTCCCTCAACTTTATTCTCCTCACTGCCCTCTGTACACTAGGTCAGAGGGACCATTGTGCAGTGCAGAGGACCATGAGTCACGGAGAATTAAGTTTCCAAAGCAGAACTTGGTTCTGATGACCGTAAGAGTTCATGGTACTGGGCCGAATGTAGTCACTGAGACTGCTCTATTCATCTGTGGTTTCACCTATATCCAGTCCTGTAACAATTCAGGAGAAAAACATTTTGTTCTGAAAAAAAATTGCAAAGCAAGCAAATCAAAAGTTATAGGGCCAGATATATGCTCTCAGTTATATGCCCGCAGTAGACCTGTGGTTCTGGGCGGCGGGGGGAAAGGAAGGGGGTGGGGAGGGTATTGCTTTATTTTTACTGAAGGCCCATCTATTTTTGATCTTACATGTGATATAATCAGGGCATCTGTCAGCCTGCAGTAATATACAGCAATTATTTTGGTTCTATTTAAATATGAACTGTTTTCTGTTGTCTTTCCTTTAATCTTATATGCTATCCACATCAGTGCATTAATCACTTAAAATATAAGAAGAAAAAGAGGTTATTATCTCCCTGCAGCTAGGTGGAAGTTGACTTTATTAGATGATTTGATGTGTGACACTGTTACAGTCAGTAGCACCCTGCAGAAAATTGATTGTCTCTTGACTGCTTGCTGCTTTTCCACCTTGTCACCTTTCGTAGGTTTGCCTGTGCTGTATTGTCAATGGCAGGCTCATTGTATGACTTACCAGGAGAAGGAAAGCTAATAACTTTCTATACCAATATATCATGGCTATCTCACTGAGAATCCCTTTCATTTCACTTATCAGTAATGGAAACCACCAGTTGTCTTTGGAAACATTCAACCCCACTTTGTTTATCCACAGCCACCATTAATTGATAAATTACTAAGCCATAAATAACAGAAACATTTTAGGTACTATTTTCCCTTCACTAATAGTATTATCCCTGCTACTTCTATACAGCTTTCAGTAAGCATGAGGGACTCATATGATGTTAAGTGAGTAGTTAAAAATATCAACTAGCAAAAAAAAAAGACGTGGAAAATTTTATCATACAGGTTAAGTAACAGGCTCATATAACATAAGTATGTAGGACCTATCTAAATGACTAAGTGTGTGTATGCTGTTTGGATGGGGTCAGGTCTGTATAATTGTACTCTAGACATTCACATGGCTTGAGGTGCAGGAGAAGAAAATATCATTAATGGAAAAATGCTGCAGAGGAAATACAGGCATATCATAAGGACTCCATTTATTTTTCACTATTTTAACACTATGGTCCAGAACTGAACAACACGAAGATGTCAAAAATGAAATCTAATGCCAAAAATAAATTAACTGAACTTCTTTTTAAAATTTAGATTTATTTCATGGTTTGGGCTAAATCTATACTCATATGTAGACATGTAAAGCTAGTGAAAATCTGTAGTTTACAAATATTAACAAAGGCTCTAAGACAACCGTTGTTGACTGTTGATTCAAACGCTCCATAATTTTATTATATTTTCAAGTTTCCAACTTGTACAATATAACCAGTTTAGGAAAGGTCATTTAAAAAGCAGAAGCATAGTTGTCAGCTATTAGAGAGCTCTGCAAGCAGTTGTTCACAGCATGCCACTCACAAGTTTATAATTCTGCACCGGTTGCCCATTAAATCCTGTGTTGTATATAAAGCATGCCTGTTGACCCTCAAAGGAGTGCACCCACTTGATCCTACTTCTTTAGCCATTTGCTATGTAATTATATGGCTAGTTGTCCTCCAGCATCAGATGAAGCTTGGCATCCTGTCAACTTCAGTTTTAATTAGAATATTTAGGATATGATGTCTCTAAACATGAATTATAGTATGATTATAGAGCTGACTATAGGGAGGAGTGATCATTCTGGATCTGTTGCTGTTGCACTTTTCCCCTGTAACCAGTTGTTTCTATGTTTGCACCAATGCTATGAACACACCTTACTTCTTATGTAGACTCCTACAATGTAATATTTGTACAACAGTAATATTCACTATGTTATTTGGTTACCCAGACTTCACCATACAGGGAAAATTTTAAAAAACCCAACAAAATATTAGGGTAAGAAAAATGTGTTAGACTATGTTGTATTTAAAGTCCATCTTAAAAGATGCAATTAAAGATCTTGGCTAGTCTAACCCTGCAAAAAAAAAGCTGAGATGGAATACCATTACTGCCTATAAATGTATGGGGGAAATGCCAAGGATGGAACTGTTTCACGGTCATTCTAGTCAAGCTGTAGTGCACCTCACTGTGGAAAGAAGGATGGGAATTTCCATGTAGGTTTTTGTCTTCTATGGGATGTATACCCTTGCCCAGGTATTCAATCCTCTTTGTACAGTACAGTCATGCCAGTCCCACTTGTCACAAAGAGCTTCACGGGTATTGTCAGGCTAGAAACAGCAATTTGGATCTTTGTGAGGTATCACATACTTATTCAATAATGGCAAAAATGGATGAACCCCTGTCTGCCACGGATAGAGGACTTCCCTTGAGCCAATGTCCAAAAATGCCTGATTACAGGATTTTACAGCGTTAGGTTATAAGAGCTCACTGTAAAATACAGCTATTTTATTTAATCTATTTGTTCTGATTTAGGTGAGGGCTATTCAAGTCCCTGTCCACCATAACCTTGCCTATTGACCTCCTCTTTTCTGGGGCTTATGTGTAATGAATGCAGCATGTGACCTGAATGAGAGGGCTAAGTTTGCACAAAGACACTGCTCAAGCAGGTAAATAGGGCAAATCTGTATTTGCGCTGAGTCCCAAGAGGTATGATAAGAGAAAACGGGTGCTTTGATGTTTTTACCCTGGGAAATCCATCCTGGTGTTGATGATTAATGACGATAATTAAAAAGTGCTCTGCATTACATGTGATTTTTAATTCTAAGAGTGGCAAATTCCTCTGTAGCTCTCTGCAACTCTATTTCAAGAGAAAGTGGCTTTTCTACTATTAAAAGATGAGAACTTCTGCTCTGGGGATTTCTGCTAGATGGATACAAATTTTACAGTCTGTAGGATTTTTGCCATTATTGAATAAGTATGTGATACCTCACAAAGATCCAAATTGCTGTTTCTAGCCTGACAATACCCGTGAAGCTCTTTGTGACAAGAATCAAAAATATCTGAGATTCCGATTTGACAGAGACTTGTAGGGCTAGACTTGTTCTGCTCCAGTGTCATCCCTGCTCTCACTCTTATCCATATATTTTTACAGCTGACTTCACATTTAGTCAGTACAGTCACAAGAGACACCTTCTCTCTGAAAAGCACCTGTCACTGAGCTTTGTCATTTTTTTATTGCACCAGGTCCTTTCTCTGCCTTCCTTATGGAAATGTATATGATTTCTGATAGCCCCTATAATAATGGTGATTTCCTATCTGCCTGCATGCAATGTTTTACAAAGACCAATCCCATCAGCCTCATGTCAGTCCCTTAAGCTGTTTTCTGACTACATTAATTTGATTATTTGAGGATAACACGTAAGTCGGGTGCTTTGTGAAATGAAGAAAAAAATGTCTGTGTGCACTGAGCACAAATACTGAGCTTGGAAGGCAGGTGGCAGACTGCTGTTGTTTAATTTCACAGTCTGGTATTTTCATTGCATGAGAAATTTCATCTTTAAGTTTTTATAGTTATTAAGCACTTTAGGTAATCAAAATCAACTGTTAATCAAAATTTGTTTGATTTTGACAGATGCAGTTCTCTTACTGACATCCTGTTCAGAATGATTTATTTTTGGTACTTGCTTCTTAGATTCTCTTGTAATCATTTCTCATTATGTAAGAACATGTGAAATAAGTAATTAGCAGGCAGTTTTGATATATAATCTCTGCTCTGTCAAGAAAATGGTAAGAGATATAATTTTCTCTGTGCCCAAGGTTGCTCCATAACATGGATGCAGGTACAAATGAATCTATCAAACTTTTCCTGTTTAAATCCACTCTGCTGAATTCAGGCCCAGTAATCCATTTAATCTTTTTTTTCTGAGAGGAAGGGCTGGATAAAGCTGCCTTACAGCTTTATGTGCCTCACTTAAAACCTCTCTCTTTTTTTTTCTGTAAGGTTCCCATCACAATAACATAGCAGCACTCAAAATAGAATGGACATTTGCCTAGTTTTGTCCACAGTAGATGCTGCCTTTGGCCATTCCTAGCATCAGTGCTGCTTCTTTTTTCCTTAATGTCACTGTCTGTACTGAGCATAAAATGAGAATCAAATTTTCAAAAAAGTATTTTATGATTTAGCAATCTGTGGACCAAGATCAAATGTGAGAACAGGCAACACCAAAGCCATTAAGACAGTATGGGTGCATCCCAACAAGTGTGCATGTGCAGTTTGTGGCTCCTCAAATGGCACATGATGCATGTGCAGCCATTCGCTGTGCTGCAGATTTGCAACCCTGTGCCAGAATTTAACACCAGGAGATCCTGGTGTAAAATAAATAAATTAATTAATAAACTTCAAAAAGTAGCACAGTGCACATGGTAGCAGTGTGCACTACCAGAAATAGAGCCTGGCCAGTCAGAAATATACTCTGGCTGCTGGCAGGGCTCTGAGCAGTTGGATCGCTGGTGCTGCTGCTGCTGCCCCAGGAGGCCCCCAGGACCCCAAGTAAGGCTGCTGGGCTATCCTACCCAGGACAATTTGCCCCACACGCAGGGCTGTGTGCAGTGGCAAAAAGCAGTGGCACAAATCTGTGCCACTGCTATTTTTGCTGCAGCAAATGTATGCCCCTGCATGTGGGGATGTGCCCCATATGTGAAAGGATTTTTGAAAGTGCAGACTATTGGGTTATCTCTTCCCTGTGGTAAATCCTTCCATTCTTATCATATCTGAGTAGCATAATGCAGCCATAAACATATATTGCAAGCTGGCTAAGGCAAGTTTCCCTTGTCCACAAACCAACCCAGTCATACATGCTCACACGAGTATGCAAAAAAATTAAATTTTCTTCTTTCTGTTACTGTTTCCTCTAAGGAAGTTATTCTCAGTAGGTTTCTATGTTGCCTTGTTGCCACCCCAGCACACCCCATCTGGTGCATAAGTCACAAACACCATACCAAATGTGGAATTATAGTATTTTCACTTTCTTTGAGCCTATCAACAATAGAAACTAAGCTACCTTTCACCAGATAAGTAACCTCCTTTCCACAGCTTGTCAGCTTACTATGGTGCCTTACTAGCAAATAATTTTAACATGGAACAATGTTTGCAAATGGGACCTGAAGATTCTTTTCACAGTGAAAATCATTAGCAAGGATAATTAACTAAGACTGTAGTGATGAATAGCGCTGCACTACTGATCAGTGTAATAAAGAACAGAAGCCACTAATTACAGATAGCGAGCCTTGAAGCCAATGAGAAATTTAATTTAACGTTGCTGCACAGACTCCACACAGTCTAATGTAACTTTCCAATTACAATAATAAAATCTTGCTGAAGACAATGCTTTTGGGAATGTTCCAGGTACTAGGATATGTGCCCATCTGAATTAAAATGGTTTGTGATCCATCAATCACAGTACCTGGTGAAAGAAGCCTTTTAAAAAAATGAGCCTGACTAAGCATTTTGTTTTAGAACTTTCAAAAGCAAACCTAGGATTCAGTGTGACATGGATTTCTCTTGGCACACTCTAAAGGTTCAAATGACTGAAATTTTCACAGCAGCACCCACAATGTTGTCATCAAAGAGATAAGATATACATTTAGACAAAATGTCTAGCTTACAGTGTTAAACATATTTTTCATCTGACATGTGTCATACAGTATCATATTAAAATGACAGATACAGGGTTATATGAGGTGCTAGGAAGCAACATTGTTATCCTGGTTACACATGCACAGTGAACTGCATGTGACAGTAGCTATAAAATGGCCTTCAGTTTCTGGTAGCATCATGTTATATTTAATACGTTTTGAAAGAGTATGAAGAATGAATTAAATACTTGCTCTACTAACCAAAGGTATGACATGAATCCTTGCCAAACTAAGGCAAGTTGTATCTCTCTTCAGCCATACATTTCTTTCCTAACACCAAACACTGCATGTAAGTGAAAGAAAGTCCAAACCATTAAACAGTCTCTCTTCTTTGTTTTGTATCAACTTATTTATGCCCCTTATCTACATGGTCTTTGATCTAAAGCCTTATACAGGTGAGCAGTCTCATCAGGCCCACTCATTTTTGGAAAGATAAGCACACAATTAGGTGTTTGCAGGATCAGGGCCACAGGATATTATCAAAATCATATTAGCAGGAATACTTTAAGGTGGGGGGTTTCAACCTTTTAAAATAAGTGTACTCCCAGTAGCCAGATGTGGAGCAGGGGGGTTGGTGTGTGGGTGGATGCCGAGTGGGCCGGGGGGGGTGAAGGGTAATGCACAGCTGGATGAGGAGCGGGGGGGTGGCATGCAGCCAGACGGGGAGTGGCGGAAGGGGGCAGTGGTGCACAGCCAAATGTGGAGTGGCAGTGGCACAGGATGGTGGGTGGTGGCACTCTGTCTCCGCCTGCCCATGTATACCCCTAGGACCTTCCCAAGTACCCCTGGAGGTACATGTACCCTTGGTTGACAATCCCTGTTTTAAGGGCTGCATCAGGATGGTTTAGTTCATTTTTGCCATTTATATTTTTATTATTGTTCAAACCACTACTAACTTTAGTTGTACCTACCACACTATGTTTCTACACATTTTGGTTGTTCCAATGCACTCTAATCAGTCTCCAAGTTAACTTGCAATCACTATATACTTGAAAGAAGTTTGACCTGTGCTGTGACTTAACCTCTGCTCCTGTTTACCCTCCTACTCTTCTTCTTCTTCTTTGTCTCTATGCTTTCAGCTCTTCAGGTCACAGACTATTTTTTACTATATATTCTCATAGTTCTTGGCACAATAGGAAATAATTCTTGTTGTGGTACCTGTGTGCTCCTGTAGTTCAGATAATAATAGTTTTATAATCAGTTATGTTGCCCTGATGATCACCCTATTCCTTAATCCTGAATGCAGTCGTACTTTACACTCCTGTACATTAAGAATTCTATCAAAAGTTTGAAAATTGCCAAAAAATAAATTTTGCAACTCTCACTTGTATTATATCATTTTCACTGATTTCAGCTTGCAGTGACATTTCTGAAATGGCAAGTCCAGGAAGAAATCTACAATGAGAAATAAAAATAGAAGTCTCCATTAGAAACTGATAATTTAATTAAGCTCTCAAAACTCATTTGAATGTGAAAGAATTACTCAAATGAGTCAGGAAAAGGTACAGATTGATTTAATTGGTAGCATTGTCATTATATAGTATTAAAGTAATAATACAAATGAGAGTCAAGGCCTCAATAGAACAAGATAAGGGCAAAAGGTTGGAGTCTACAACTCCACGGAATTTACTGTAATCAAAAGGAAAGTTATAATGAAAAAGTAGGTTAATCCTCTACTGAAGTTAAGGTACTGTGTTGTGCTAAAAAGGAAGCTATGTTCCATTTTCTATTCTCACCTTTCTTCATTATGTTATTTATTACTTTTAGAGCAATATAGCTATGGGTGGCACTTTAAAGGTAGATGAATTGGCAGGTCCCTGCCCTAGGGACATTATACTGCAATACAGAAATAACATCACAAAGCCGACAATAAGAAAAGGGCACCTCTGGTTGTATATCAGCCTTAGGGATATTCTGAGAAGTGAACAAAACCTGTGAAAATTTTTCATAGAAAAATTCACTGAAAGTTTTAAGAATCTAAGCAATTTGGGCCAGGGCAACTACAACAAGGAAGATCCATGCTGATATTGACAGATGTAATTTGCCCTGGAACCACAGGGTAGTTATGTATACCTATGCAAAATACATTGATGTAATCTCTCCCAAGATACTGTGAATGCAACTGTTTGGAATGTTTTTTATTAAATTCTGCTGAAATTAGGTTGATTAAATAAAACCAAAATATTTCTCAGTGACATCTGACAAAGGTTTTTGAACACAAAGATCAAAAAGATTTTGAGAGTGGGTTTTTTATTATTATTATCATTATCTTGTTCTGTTTTGTTTTATTTGCAGGGAAGGGTGGGTCTAATTTGGTTTACTCCATGTTTGACAGGGGTGCTCCTGAGGGGGTCAGATTAGATGACCTTGTGAGATCCGATCCAGCCCTACTTTCTTATGATCCTGTTTTTGAGACAGAGAAAGGGATACCAGGAAAAATTTCACAAAATTGAAATGTGGGAAAATGTTTACCAAAATCTGATCATTATAAAGGGAAGGAGTATGTATATGTGTATTTGTGGCAGGGGGTCAGTGGAATAATGGCACTGTGATACTATATTGGAGTTTTTATTTCAGTTTTCTGCTTTGCCAGATTTAGTGTAATCTGGGCTCAAGAACTGCCACAACTCAGGAGGCAGAAAATTCCGGTGTATTAAACTGTGCCTAGACACACATCTACAGGCATGTCTACACAAGCTGTGTTAATGCACATTAGCCAATTTAATACAGGCACGCATTTACACATGCATACCCTTAATGCACATTAAGAATGGTGAAATTAGGCTAATCATGCCTAAATTTGATAACTGAAAATGCAAGTATCAAATTTAGGCACAGTTTGTTAAAGCATGTTAATGCATGTGTAGACATGACCTGGCACTAACTTTAGTGCTTGGTCTGACCAGCCACTAGGGACACATGGCAGTGCTGCAGGGACTTATCATTAAAGTTAGTACACTTGGCACTAAAATTAGTACCAAGTCTCTGCACGTATAGACTCCTACCAAAAATCATTTAGTGTGCATTAGCTTAATGTACATTGAATTTAATCATATTTATATGTACATGTAGACATGTCCTACATGTGTGCCCAGGTCAGAAGCAAACAGCCTGACAGGAGCAGCTTACTCCAGAGCTACTCTTACCCTGGTCTACCTCTCTGAAGCAGCCAGGGGGAGCTCCAGGTTTTCCCAGGTGCCAGGCCCAGGCTGGCAGGGGGCACTGGTGGCTGTCCTGGGCTGGCAGGGGATCCAATGGATCAGCCTCAGCCCCGGGCTTGGGGTGTGGGGGAGGAACTGTCCACTGCTCCAGGGACAGCTCCAAGTGGTGGGAAGCTCAGGGTTGGGTGGGCAGGGCAGGACAGTGATAGCCCAGTGTCCAGGCTGGCAGTGGGGAGCTGTGCCCCCTGCTTCACATCTCTGGGGGGCTTGCTCTTGCACTGCCCCAGGTGCCTTCGAGCACTGCAGCGGGGGAGTGGGTTGCAGGAGGCCAGTGCAAAGGGAGAGTGAAGATTGCTTGGCTATCCTCATTTGATCACTGGGAGCCAGGCAGCTGCATGTGCCAGGGGGCTGCCTCCACCTATGCCCAGCTCTTTCATTCCACTCTGCACCTCTGCACTATTAATACTATCCAACTTTGGACAATATAGAATCTATGCAGAAATTCTAAATTAAAGTTCCTCTTAGCTCTGTGTTACCAGTTCATGATCAGCATTTCTACCCCAACATAAAAAGACCAGAGAAGCAGAGATGACAGAGAAAAGATCAAGCCACTTGCCAAATATTCATAATACAACCTGAGAATTGATTTTCATGGGAAATCAATTTGAAGTTTATAAATAGGGGAGAAGAATGAGATGGGCTGGAGAAATTTTGCTTTGTTAGATTTCATCTTTAATCATTGCATTTATGATGCTGTCTTCAAATTATGCCTGGTTAGTAGATGCCTTCACAAATTACAATGTTAGGGCCCTTCCAAAAAAAAAAAAAGATTTTGCAGATACAATCCATTCCATTCTGTCTCTCACAATGGGTATTGACATTCAAAAAGCCCGAGGCAAAACTGATCAAAGTTATGTGGTTTTCTGTAAGTGGCATTTTTTAGATCAGCATCAACAGAACACATATTCACCCTTTGTTGAAGGTGGGAAGTAAATCTTAGACTGGGTTCTGCCATTTTTAAACCACTCTATGTGTGCCAAACTTCTGTTCTGTTATGGATATAGACTGGTTTCTGATCACTTATACTGGTAAGTGTAAAGGCTATACCTTGCCTATATGTATATCCACATACATGCACAGGATCTGAGTTTGCAAAAGCAAGAAAGGTGGGCACCTAGAAATAGACACACCCAAAATCATAAGTAGTATTTGGAATTTCTGTATAATTGTATTAGCATTTATCATTTAGTATTTATAGATAGGTATTTGTAACATTTAGTCCATATATTTTTGCCTGCATATTTACACAAATTGCACAATATGTTTTATAGATGTTTTATAGGTGAAATTAAATTAACTGAATTATTTACAACGAAACAAATCAGTAGTGACTATAAGACAGTACCAAGAATTGCTCTTTAATTTGGTCACCAGCTGGACTTGGTATTGGCTTTATTTAAAAGGGTTAATTGTTATTTATTTTTTTCTCAAGTCAATAAAATGAAAGAACACTTGATTTCTCTCTCAAACAATGCTGCCCTTGCTGTCACTCACGATTTCCCTTCTGCCAATGCTGATACAGCTACAAAATCACTGTTACTTTGTCAGTTTAAAGATTTTCTGTTTGTGCACATAAACAAAAGACAGCCAGAAGCACATTTTTTCAACTTGGAGGCTGATCGTGATTTTAATTCATAGCTCATTATGACAGATAGGGTTTTTTGGTTGTTTTATAGCTCAGACTAAGGATATCACAGTAAGAGCACAATACTATAAATGTGAAATATAATGCCAGATGTCAGCCAGTGGGTGCAACAGACTACTACACCTGATGCATTTGTGAATGTATTACTTCTTGCGTGAGTATGACATGGTGCATTATTTTGCACATGATCGAAGTAACAAGAAGCAAAGGCAAAAAGGAGTGTTCACCCAAGAAGAACTGATTGAATCTCTTCAAGCAAAATGAAGCCAATAATGTCAGTCAAGCAGTGTTGTTCAATGGTGACATTCCAGTCCTGCAAATCCAAGCATGATTGTGAAGGGTCACATAGGTAGAAATTATTGGCAACCACTTAGCCATGCAGACAAAGCCAGGGTTCGTACAACCAGCTTTTTCATCTTCACATACATATTTTCCATTTCTTCTCCCCTGACCCTTCACCCTATATTTGTTTCTTTACCCCAGTTTTACTCCTCCTTCACTTACTTTTCCACTATATTTCTTGCATTTTGCGCTTTGACTGCTCTCCCCTCCCCATTTTCTTCTGGCCAGGATGACTGATTAGATTCACATCACCCAAGCTTCCACACATGCTGTTTCAGAAGTTTCAGATGGACGTGGTAAATACTATTATATATTACGGCCAACCTGAGTGAGCCCCTTGCTGTCTGCTGTCTCTGCTGTGGCTGAATAAATGAATGCTGGCTAAAGTGAGCCTCTTACTC
Source organism: Crocodylus siamensis (assembly GCF_052110815.1). Taxonomy (NCBI): domain Eukaryota; kingdom Metazoa; phylum Chordata; order Crocodylia; family Crocodylidae; genus Crocodylus; species Crocodylus siamensis. The sequence goes on along the minus strand of NC_143398.1, from coordinate 187,785,681 downwards.
CAGCCCAAGCTTAGAACTATTAATTATTATTTATAATAGTAAGCACAAAAGTCAGCAGTATTATAGCCATTCCAAATATACAAGTGTGTAGGGGACAGAGTCACCATTGCAAAACTGCATGCAAGAGCACCCAGGAAAAAAGCCCCTCAAGTTTGAAATCCTTAATAAAGAAGGTGATTTCTGTTAATTTTAGCTAAGTGATGCGGAAAGGATGATTTAATGTGAATTTATAAATGTGTGGTTATGTTTCTAAAGGTGCCCAGAGTACAGGCTCAGGTGTATACTTAAAGAAATCATAAGAAAAAACAAATATAAAAATGCAAGAAAACCATATTTAAAAATAAACTATAAATTATTTATTTATGTGGAAAACTCAAAGGGTTTGGACTTTAGTTTAGATAAAGATCAAAAATGGAAATGGGTAAAAATTGGAAATACTTATATCCAGAGAGACCCAATTAAACTCTGCAGTCTCATCTTCCCTGGCAACTCCCCTGGCCCAAAACGGTCCCCCCATTATCAGTGATAGCCACATTGTAATGTGTTTTGGGGACAGAGACAGTAAAGACGAATGATCTATCACTCCCATCTAGCTTCCTAGGTGAGAGGAAAATTTAACCTCCCATTTGGTATGTGGGATGGTAATCCAGGAGAGGGAATCTTGGGTGCCTATACATGTGCTCAAATGTGTTCTAATTAGAATCTATCAGAGTAGACTTGATTAACAGAGTCTGCTCCACATTCTAATTAGAATGCCCCAGCATTGCTGCAACACCATGCGTATAAGCCCTTGCAGGTTAAAAATGGACACTGGGGTATTTTAACTAAAGCTCATTGACACTGTAGTATTGTAATTAGAGTGGCTGTCCAGGAACCGCTTTAATTAAAACACCCCTACCTCTCCTTCCCACCATAATGCACCCACATACAGGCTTCTTCCTCATGGTGTAGCAATGTAGTCAACTATCTTTAGTCTCATAATTCTACATTTACCCAGGAAATGAATTTGGGCCTGTTGCTATATCACTTTTGAATGAAGAGAAGGAATTGATTTAGGCTGTAAAATATTTCAGTGGATGAAAATTATTAGCCTTTTTTCCTATAGTGATCATGTTATGACAATTCAATTTTTAAACAACTGTCAATAAAAAATGCATAAAGTAGAGAATTTTTCTTCCCAGCATTTTATTTTACCTACCTGAACATATCCTTCATGCTAGTGGGACTGCTATTTGTTATACCCCTATACTCTTTATAATGTTAGGAAACTTTCGGGCTTGTTTCAAAGAGATGTAAAATATTACAATTTTTTTTTAATTTAATCAAACTCAGTAAATGTATGGTAGCTTAAAAGGGCAAATGTTATTTTTGTGTGACCTGTTAAATTCCAGCTGGAGACCTCCAAAATATAGCAGAACCTGTACAGAGATAGTATTTGCCTTGGATTCTATTTTGAGACTTTTTAGCCACATCACCTTGTAGCAACAGCTGTTGTAAGAGATGGAATCAGTGTGAATTTCTCCTCTATTACCTGGCAAGCTTAAATGTTGTAATATATTTTTAGTTCATTTTAGGTTCAGGTGTAGCTAGGAGCAATCTTCGTCAAGTTCATCAAAAGGAATGAGATACCATGATTGCAAAGCTGAAATTGAGAAACTTGATGCAAACTGCTCTCAGTTGGAAGCCTCGACTGGGGTTTTATTGAAAAAGCATGAGGCATTAGAAGATCAGTTGCTAAATTAGCCAGAATAAACAGAGATATAAAATGACTGCCAACCCATTCATCTGACAAGATGAGTGGGTTGGCAATATGCCTGAGAAAAGGCCTGAGTAAACAAGGACACACTCAGTACTGATATTGTTACAATGATTTGCTAATCCATGATCTCATTTGGCAGCAAGAACTAGATATAGCTACTCTTTCCTTAGCAATACTTTGGGAAAACTGATAAATTCACTAATAAAATGGTAAACCATGGTAAATAAGTTAAACTGAAGTGTATAGGAAGAAATTGTTTCATTTGAATTCCAAAGTGGTTGGATTGGCAACTTTCACTGAGTACTGAATCACAATGATTGCTTCCATGAGCATGCATGTCTAGCTTCCCCCCTATCCACAATTTGTTCATTTGGGGCACAGACAGAAGTGACAATTTTTGCCCAATCTGGCCACAAAAAGCAGTTTATAACCATGAGCAAACACAAGTGCACAGCTGTGGACAGCTTAAAAAATGGCCAACCAGGTGAAAATCTGTACATGAGGGGGTCAAATGAAGATGTTTCAAAGAGGACATCTTCTTCAATTTTGGTCTGTGCTGCCTCCCAGCCTCAAGCTGTTGGCAGAATCGGAGGAGGGAAAGGGAGTGAAGGGAGTTTGGTCTGGGAGTTTTTCAAACCACTCTGGAGGATGGGGTGGGTGAATTGTACCCGCCTCCCACCCCCTGGGAGCTCCAATACATCCATGCCACTCTCCAGAGCCAGCTGGGGAACCCCTAGATTGAGTTCTCTCTGCTCCCTTTCCCCCTTCCCACTCTGAAACAGGGACAGGCTGGGAGAGAGGAGGGGATGCTGCACGGGGAAACCAGCTGCAGGCTCCAGCCAGCAGCTAGAGATTCCCCTCTGCCACAAAGCCAACAGTGAATTTCTGTTTGTTCCAGGGGATTGTTGTAACTCAGAACACTTCCTGCAAAGTGTTCTCAGTGAGGAGCTGCACTTCTGTCTGCACTCTTGATGTTGTCTAAAATCTATGCTGGGAGCTTTGAGGAAGACTCACAGATTTATTTCTCAGAGTAGGCTTGAACCCTCAAACCATAACCTTAGAAACCAGACACTTACCTGTTAGGTAGTAATACTGAGTAGAGATTGATTGGTTCAATGGTTGGTAAATTGGATCTTCCTTATGCTTATTTAGGGTCTCATGTATAAAAAAATTAATAAAAGATGTTACACAATTATTATCATTGCAAATGTATTAAGCAGTTCAGTTCAGTGGTTAAGGTACAATCATATAATTTAAGAGACATTGGTTTAAGTCCCTGCTTTATTATAAACTATATACTTTTTTGTGAGACTTTATGTAAATTTCTCAGTGGCTCAATTCCAGTCTGTAAAATGGGAATAACAGCACTTTCCTGCCTAACAGGGGTGTTGTGTAGATAAATAGATTCAGCTTTAGCATTTGTATTTACTGCAATGCTCAGCTACTATAGTTATGGGACTTATGTATAAATAGTTTTAAAAAACTAAATGGATAATAAACAATTTTTACAGCAGGAGAGACATACCACTAATGTTTGAACAAAAACTTGCAGTTTGCAATTTAAAAATTAAATGTGCAGTTCCTTCTTTGTCATACGTTTTCTTTCCCTTTGAGGATTTTCCATTTCCAGAAATCTATTTTACCTAAAAATGGAACAAGGAACAGGCTAAGAAACATAATGTCCATGGTCACAGTCTATAGTCACTTGTATTAAACAACTGCAGTTGGTTATCTAACCTTCTATCATGAGTTGACATTTCTTGTTCTGAGCCTTCCTCCTAACACACTTGTGGAAGTCTCACAAAATGCAGCAGGATGTATTAAGTCTCATGTGCCCTGATTAGCTTGCTGAGGCCCTCCACATTGCAATCTGCTTTGTGCAGAATTGAGATTAAATATCAACATGATTGCAAGAGAAGGAATATGCTTTTCTTTCTGTTACAAGCCCTGACATCAATCTTTTTTGTCCTGCAAACATTTACAGATATGAATAGAGCAAATCCCTGTATCTTGTTACTCACATACCTTTTATCACCTTCTCTGAAAACTGTCTTTCACTAGCACACCAAAAACTGTGTTTGAAAAGGAGAGAAACCACAGTAACATTACTGATACAGTAAATTCAGTGTCACCATGTTTTCACTAAAGTTAAAATTTAATTTATAGTCTGTTTGGCACCAGGGCAAAGCAGCAGAGAACAGAACTAGGAATGTAAGCATTTTCTATATTTTTTTTTTGTCTAAAGGTTTTTGTTACATCTGTTTCAGTACAGATTCATTGCAATCATTGGGGAGATCCTAATCTTCAGGATGAAGATCTAACCCTGCTATATGTGTATGGGTTTAAATACATTACATTTTTAAGGAACGTATCCATAGCACCATTTAAAACCATTAGTTTTTCCTAACAAGAAGTAACAGATATTTATCAGCTTGTCTAAAATTAGTACTGATTTTTTTCAAATTGGTTAAAAAAAAAACCAAACTCAAGTAGCATGAAAGTTCTAATACTTCCCCCTAGATGATAAGATTGAATAGTTCACAGGTAGAGGAGGCCAGATTCACTGGATCATTTTTATCTTTGTAGGAGGGCTATTCCTTTTCAAAATGTTTCAATTATTCATTTAGCTATTACAATTTAGGAATTAACCAGATCTTTAGAAACCCCACCTAAGGAAACTGTGGAAATAGTCTTAGTAGAAAACTTCTACTGGTAGGCAGAGATCTAATTTACTACTTTACTATATTCTGTCCGTAAGCAGAGCTTCAGAGTGAAATTGCACATTACGCTTACATTGGCTACAAAGGACCAACTCACAGGATTATCATGAAATTCTAGTTTTTGGACAGATGCAAAAGTCAGACCATAAATCTTGGTGCTGATACCCTCAAACACACACACATGCACACACTCACAGTAACTAGCTATGAACACTAAGCAGTGATGTCAAGATATACCTATCCCCAAGCGCTGCAGTCCACCATCAATGGCCAGTTGAGGCTTCTTTCAGAATGGGGTTGCTGGCTGGTCCTTCTGGCTGGACGGAAAGGGTGCTGGTCAGGTCAAAGAGGGCACCATTGGGGGTCATTCTTCACTGCCTTTTATCCCTCTCTGGCAGACTTTGGTGACTCCTCAATTCTTGGGTTTACCCAATCTAAGGGAGTCACAGAGCACTTAAGTACTGTGCTCCTTTTAGAGAGGGGAAATTGCTAGGAAAGAGCCCTATCAGTGAGTGAGGAGCCCCAGCTGCCAGCTGCCAGTTGTCAGGGCACACCTGCCAGTGGTCAGCTGATTGGAAGGGGCAGGGCCTGGTTCACATTTAAACCCCAGGGCTTGGGCCAGGCTGGCACTTCCCCACTAGCAGCCAAAGGAGAAGGAGCTCTGCTGGAGCAAACAGAGGGGAGAAGTCTGACTGCACAAGTAGCTCCTGATTGCTGTTATGGGATGGAAGATTCCCTGATAAGGATTGAATGATGTTTAGCCAGACAGCTTAGATTTTATGTTATAGCCCAGAGGCCGGTGTTTTGTGTTTGCTGTTTAGAACTGGAGGTTTTGGTGAGGCTATCAGGGGTTGGAGGAGGCCTCATAGGGGAGCCCTGGCCACGTGGAGACCCCAGCCCCAGAGAGGGGGGCAGCAAGAAGCCCCAGAGAGGGGGGGGCAGTATTGATGGATGCCCAGTGAGGCGCCTAATGAAGCAGGGCCACAGAGAGCTCAGGGAGGACAAGGGGACCAGAGTAGAGTAAGGCCCATCTGTGAGGCTTTGGCTGTGGTGTAGGGGAGGAAAGGAGCTGAAGATAGTGCCCCCTTGCATCAGGGCAGTAAAATAGGCAGCCTCCCACTTAATTAACATCTTCTAACTAAGCAATTAACAACAAGGCATGGCAAAAGAGAAGACCCATATGTTGGCCCATAACAGGTGGGCAAGGTCACCAGTGGACAGACCCTGGAGGGGCACACCTGTCACAAGGGCTCATTGACCTCAAGGGATGTCCCTCTTGGTAGCTGCTGGATGGCAGCTCTTATCCCCAGGGGTCACGTCTGCAGGTACGTGCAGTCTCAGGAGTCCATTGATGAATTTTGATTGATTTACTGCAGTGATGAATAGAGCTCTGGAAGTGGTTGATCAAGGGATATTTCAGCCCCAAGGGTCTGTTTCCAGCATTGATTAGTTCAAACCAGGGCTTCCGTGCCTTTAACAGTGAAGTTTTAGGGAATTCCTGGCTCTGTATTGATTCTTTCCTCTTCTTAGTCTGTAGTTTTGTAGGTGTTAATTGCCGCTCATTAACTTGCTCATCCAGACTAGCTACTGTGTTACACAATCAACCATGATTCATTCAGGGACCCGCTCCATACAGAGATTCCTGCCTTGCTAACATTGTTACATGGTACAACTTACTTTTAAACTTAAAGTACATTTGTAAAAGCATTTACAAGCTCTATTTTCACTACACATACACCTTATATAAAAATAAATAGTAATATAATACAAGAGAGAGGAAGGAAGAAAAGGTAGAAAAGAGAAAGCATCCCCAAAAGGGGGCAAGTACTGCAAAAGGGGATTTTGCCATATGGAGGAGCTTCACATTTGGGGGGGGGGCAGGCAAGAAGGTTTCTTGCTACACTTAGACCATAATTGGACCCATATTGTTCAACATCTTCATTAAAGATGTGGACATTGGAGTCAGAAGTGGACTGGTCAAGTTTGCCAATGACATCAAACTTTGGGGCAAAGTATCCACACCAGAAGACAGGTGATCCAGGCTGACCTGGACAGGCTCAGCAAATGGCTGGATGAGAACCTGATGGTGTTTAACACAGAAAAATGCAAGGTTCTCCACCTTGAGAGGAAAAACCTGCAGCATCCTTATAGGCTTGGCAATGCTACGCTGGCTAACACCATTGAAGAAAGAGACTTGGGGGTCATCATTGACCACAAGATGAACATGAGCCTGCAATGCAATGCTGCAGCTAGTAAAGCGACCAAAATGCTGGCTTGCATCCAGAGATGCTTCTCAAGCAAATCCTGGGATGTCATTCTCCCCTTGTACTCGGCCTTGGTGAGGCCACAGCTGGAGTACTGCATCCAGTTTTGGGCCTGTGGCAGGGCACTAAGGTGCCTGCTACTTGTAGAGCTGGAATAACCACTCAGGTTCCAGTTGCTAGGGCAACCGAAGGGAGCCAATGACCCACACCTGCTAGCAGTCAGCTGACCAGAAGGGGCAGGGCCTGGCTCCCACTTAAACCCCAGGACTGAGTCCAGGCAGGCAGTTCTCTGCTGGCAGCCAAAGGGGGAAGGAGCTCTGCTGGAGCAAGTAAAAGGAAGATGCCTGAACTATATGACCAGCTCCAGAGATGGGTAAAGAATGGAGCAACCCTAGGGGCGTGAATGAGATTTTAGCCGGATGGTTTGAAGTTATGTTATAGCCCAGGGGCTGGTGTTTTGGTTTCTGTTAAACTGGAGGTTCGGGTGAGGCTATTAGGAGTTGGAGGAGGCCTCATAGGGGACCCTTGGCATTGTGGGAACCTCAGCCCCAGAGAAGGGGCGGCGAGAAGCCCTGAGAGAGGGCGCAAACCCCCAGTGCCAGCAAGGCACAATTTTAAAGGCTGGAGAGCTCTGGTGCACCTGTGTTGCAGTATTATTTTGGTCTTGATTTTTTTGTGGCCTTGGAGGCAGCAGGCTTGGGGTCATGCCCTGGTTTTGGACTTGTGGCCCTCCAGCTGTGGGGTTGGCGCCCAGGCCCTCTGGACCAGGCTCCAGACTGGAGCAGGAAAAAGGATCCCCAGGCCTCAAGACAATGGAAGAGGCTAGAGCCTTAAAGCCAAACCCTGTTTAGTGGGTTTAGATGGGGAGGCCTAGCTAGAGGAAAATCAAGGGTCAGTCCCACATAGGGGAAAGGCCCCAACATATCCAACACAATAGGCAGCCTCCTACTCTCAAGAACATCATCCTAATTTCCATCAAGACATGGCAGGAGAGTATTGGGCGGGACATAAGAACCCCAAAGAAGGATCTAAGGGTACCCACGCAAGGTGTGGAGTACTAGGAAGATGGCTCTGGGAAGGGTGACCTGTTACAGAGCCCCACAATTCAAAAAGGATGTGGAGAAGCTTGAGAGAGTCCAGAGAAGAGCCACGTGCATGATCAGAGGTCAGGAAAACAGACCTTATGACGACAGGTTGAGAGCCATGGGGCTTTTTAGCCCGGAAAAGCACAGGCTCAGGGGTGACCTGATGGCCACCTATAAGTTTATCAGGGGTGAACACCAGTTTTTGGGGAACGTTTGTTCACCAGAGCACCACAAGGGATGATGAGGTCGAATGGTTATAAACTACTGTGAGACTGTTTCAGGCTGGACATAAGAATTTCTTTACTGTCTGAGCACCCAAGGTGTGGAACAGCCTGCCATCAGAAGTGGTTCAAGCACCTACATTGAACACCTTCAAGAGTAAATTGGATGCTCATCTTGCTGGGATCCTATGAACCCAGGTGACTTCCTGCCCTTCGGGTAGGGGGCTGGACTTAATTATCTTCTAAGGTCCCTTCCAGCCCTAATGGCTATGAAATCTATGAAATACTAAGGACACTTAATATGTGAGCATCTGCATGTTACAGCTCATTACTTATGCTAAGTACCCTCTGAGCATCTCAAAGTTATGCTATTTCAGGAGACAGTTAACTCTGAACTGTGCTACCTAGCTTGTGTTAGGGTAACTTCAATCTGTTCCATAGAGATGGAACAAGAAATTTGCAGTCTTCCAGTATCCCAGGATGCATGACTCCCAGTCCCACATCTCCTCCACTCACAGCAGGGATATTGTCCACAAGTCCTAGCTCCTAGCCACACCCTTGCTTGCCAGGCATCTAGTGGCAAGTCAGAGCTGTTCAGGCAAGAAACAGTATTAACACTTAACAAGCTGCTGTTCACAGCACACTCTAATTTTAACTCAGCTTCACATTCCACAAATTTAGTTTGCTTTAAGTATAACTTGTAACTTCACCTTCACAGACTGAACAACTTTAATCATTTCCCTTCCTTGTCAGATGAGTATGTTAACTCAGTGTTGGCTTTTACAATTGTATGTACTTTGTATGCCAATACCGTAAGTGCCTTCATACATTTCAAATAGATTCAACACTTCTCTAATTGATTCCCCACAAAAGGACATACCAGTCCATTCAACTCTGCTAGCATATTCCTTTGCCAGATTTGAACACTTTTTCTTCTCTCATTAGCTATTTTTGGCACAGTGTATAAGGATCCCATTGGAATTGAGATTTGGGAAACACATAATCTTCATAAGTACGTTGAAAGAAACAGGGGGAGTGAAAGCCACAAATAGAATGGCAGGGTATTAATCCAGACTGCCTAAGTAAATTCTGGGGTAGAACAGATTGAAACAGATATCGCTATGGATTGTTGTTCCTACCTACAGCAGTAGTATCTATAGACAAAGGCTAGGTATAGATATTCTAAACGCCCAAAGTGAAATCAATCTCAGTTATGCAGTTTTCTGTGACCAGCATAGTTTAGATTGGTAGCAAACAAAACACACATTCTCCCTTTGGTAGAGTGGTGGGAAGGGAAGGTAAATCTTAGACCAGGTTTTGCCATTTTTAAATCAGCCTATGCATGCTGAATTTCTGTTCTGTTATGGGTATAAACCAGTTCTGTGTGCCAGACTTCTGTTCTGTTACAGATATAGACCAGTTTCCGATCATTTATACCAATAGAAGTGTAATGTCTGTTTCTGGCCCAAAACACAAAGAGTTTATAGAAACATACTTTTTACCCACTTTCAGATGGGAGGGGGACCTTCTGCATTGAGTGAGCATCAGTTGTGTGATCCTGCAGGGGCATATTTGCTAAATCGACCGAACTTTTGAAGCATAATGAAACAGCATTGAAAATATAATAATAGTTTAGCTACACTTCTATCACTACAGAACCATGAAAATGTATCAGTTGGATCAAACCAACTTCTACCACAATTCTCTAATATTCATAAAACAGTTACATCTGTCTACACCCAAAGATGAATGAAGCAGAATTTAAAAAAAAAAAAAAGAAAAAAGAAAAATGGAAATGGGAAATATGTTAAATACTGTAACTGACTTATACTGCTTCCAGTTTGTGAAACAAAATCTTTGAAGCAGTACAGGTGCTTGTACCAAGGCTATTAAGTTTATTATTTACATAGCCTCTGTGTAGCCCTTCAAGCAAAAAGGCAGGCAGAGCTCCACTCCCAAGTGAGTATTTCTAAGTATTAACATAATATAAATAAAAACACAAGGGAGTTCATAACCCATAAAAATAATCTGGTTGTAGTAGATAGTTGTCACTGGTAGTTTAGTTAAGACTATTATTTTCTAATTATGTGGGCATGTCTACATGAGATTTTAACTGCAGAGCTGCCTATTTAGTTCCACAGTAAACATATCAGCATCTACATGTGTGCCCCTATTAGGCCACAGGAAAATAATAAAATTCACAGCAGGGTAGTACTTGTACTATCCTACTGGGTATTTTTTTAGTGTGCAGCAATGCACATGCAGATGCTGACCTGGATGTCTGTGGCATGAGGGTGCTTCAGTGTGGGGAATGTCTACCAGTTAGCCCCACACTGAAGCACTCTCATGCCCCAGCCATCCCCTCCCAGTATGTTGAGCCAGGCATAAGCAGCCCTGGGCTGGCAGGCTGACCCCCAAAGCCCCCTGCCAGCCAGAGGTGCTCTGCTCTGACTCAGCATGCTTCATATTTCTTATGAATATTTTTTTCTATAACTTTTGGTGGCTTTCTCATGATGCACCAAGATTTTCTCTCCTTGAAGAGAAAAGAGAATAGATATTCTGAACACAAGACTATGAGAAAGTGGTTTCCCTAGCAACAATAACCTGTGAAACTTGTTAACCATTTTCCCTCTGCGATCATGTGGATTTTTAGTGGTTCAATTCAGATCTCACTATCTCATTCAGAATTATTACCGTGGCTAGAAATGTGTGTGTGATGGGCTTGAATCAACAGATAATCTAGTTTAAAGAGAATATGAATTTGATTTTGGGGGATTTTAGCATGTTTCTCTGTGGACTTTTAGTCCAGTTTGTTATTACAGGGGATTTCATGGTAAAATCACTTTTAGGAATGAATGGGTGCTTTTGAGATAAAACTTTTTCAGTAAAAGATTCCCAGATGTGAAAAGTAAACCATTCTGAAGGAGTAAATATGAACTCTATGGGCACGTCCACACAAGCAGGCACATGCGCTTGCAGCAGCTCAAATAAAAGGGGTGCAAATTTGAGCCAGGGCTTTTTGCTTCAGCGCATGTGCCTGGACATGCACTTTGGTGTGGTGCAAGTTGTGCCACTTGGGGCAAAATAACCCTGCCTGGCTCCTCCTGGATCTGCAGCCAGGGGGAGCTAAAGCCTGGGGCCAGCACCTGTACTGTCCCCAGCAGTGTAAAAAGCTACCCTGTCCTGGCCCCATCAATACAAAAAGCTGCCCTGGCAAGTAGCTCAGGACTACTTGCTCTCAGGAGCTTCTGGGGCCCAGCCAACTGATACCTGGGGACACTACCCCTTGTGCCAGCTGGACTGCTGAAGCAGCCCTAGGAGTTACCTGCACCCTCTACCCACTTCAGCAGTCTGGCAGTGGGTGCTTCTGCCTGGTTGTGACCTGCTGCCACCTGCCAGACCTGGATGGGGACTGCACAGCTAGTAGAGGCATCTGGCCCTCTGGGCCAGCTGCCGGTGGGCTATGGCTGCAGAGATGGCCTTTGTGGGGCACTACTGCCATGTGTGCTCCTGCCTGGCCATCTGGGCAGCTACCTCCTGGAAGTTGTTCTCAGTGTGGTGGCCTCCTTTGAAAGCATGTCCTCCTGGCCCCAGTTGGCCAGAAGGTCAGTCACCTCCAGCTAGGTCCAAGGTGCCAGCTCTGAGCAGGCTTCTGTGCCTGGGTCCTGCCACTGGCCCCCATAGCAGGAATTCTGACATTCCCTATTTGAAAACTGAAAAATCCCTGATAACAAAAACACCAAAGTCACTCTGTAAAATACCCTGAAATCCATGTTCCTCCACAATTAAAACAAAAGATCATTATGTAAAGAGAGAAAGCGAGAGACAGAGAGACAACAATCAGTTGGGCAATGTTTTATTGATATATCTACAGTGTTAAAGCAATGTGGAAGGCTACCAGTGTCTCTATCATCATAATAAAATTATTTCAAAATACCTATATGTTTTGCTGCTTGCCTTTGGTTTTCTTACCATAGAATAGTAAGAGCTCCCCCTGACCCCTTCACTAACCAGGATGTGGGGACAGCTGCCCCTGCAGCCACAGCTCCTGCCAGCATGTCTCATCCTGTTTAGAAGCTGAACACTCAGGGAGTGTGCTGGGAGGAAGTAGGGTTTGCTGAAGGACGGTGAGAAGAGGGGTGGGGGGGATGTGAGTGGCTGTAGAGGGATGAGGGGACAGTGGAGTGCATGGGTAGGCGTGGTTGGATTGTGGGGGCACTGCTCAGGAGGGGGTGGGTCCCCGGGCCCCTGCAAGATGCAGTCCCCCCGCAGAGCTCACAGACTGCTCCCCCACAGGGGCTACCATTCCCCCTTCAGGGCCCACATGCCCCACCCTCACTAGCTCCCCCAGTCCCCTGGTTTTCTGACCCACCCAGTCCCACCCCCCACCAGTTCCTACAACCCCCCGCAATGACTGTCACACTTGGCCCCAGCCTCCTGGTACTTAAAATAAATAAATAAATAAAAAAGCCCCACACTCCCTGGCAGTAGCAGCTGGCATCAGGGTCACTGGGACCTCGTGACAGAGCCCCCATGCACAACACAGGTCAGCAGGGACCAGTCCCAGCTGCTTGGCTCCTGCACTGCCTCTGCCCCATCATGTAGGTGTGGCCCAGATCAGCCTGAGCAGTGGCAGGCCCAGGGTGACAGCCACAAAGGCCCCAGATGCCCAACATCACGTGGAGCCATGAGGTATTCTGCTGACCTGGGCTGCAGTTATGTGGTGGGGCAGTGACAATGTGGGTGCCAGGTGGCATTGGCTGGTCCCTGCTGCCCTGTGCTGTGTGGGGGGGGCTCTGCCATGAGGCCTCAGTGACCCCTAGGCTGCTGCTACTTCCAATGAATGCAGGACTTTTTTTTCTTTTTATTACAGGATGCTGGGGCTGGGTAGGACCACAGTGGGGAGACTCAGGGGGCAGGTGGGGGCTGGGACTGGTTGGGAAAGCCCTTGAGGGGACTATGGGAGCAGCTGGGGAATGGGGCCATATAAGGCAGTGATCTGGGGTGCTGGGGAGTGGGTGGGAGATGGGGCCATCAGGGGTCTCCCCATGGTCCCCTCCCCACCCCTTACATACTGGCATGAAGCCCAGGTCCACAAGCAGGCAGTGTGCCTGAGCACCGGGGCAAGGGCCAGCCATAGAGACACTCAGGCTAGCTACCAGAACATCTCTGTGGAGGACCTGAGCCTCCAGTTGCTTTTTTCCCAGCAGCTTTTTTCCTGCCCTGCTTTTTTCCCCTGGGGTATTTTTTGACCCCTTGGTATCCAGGGGTCTAATTTTGCCCCTGCCATGCAAGTTTGCAGCACAGGGAACTTTTTTTCTTTCTGCACATGCCAACAGGTTCAGGTCCCTCAGCCTCTCCTCATAGGGCCTGCCCTGTTGCCCTCCAACCAAGCAGGTAGCCCTCCTCTGAACCCTCTTAAGGCAGACCATATCCTTCTTAAAGTGTGGTGCCCAGAACTGGACACAGTACTCCAATTGAGGCAAGACCAATGTCATGTAGCAGAGGAGTATTACCTCTCTGGACTGGCTTGAGATACATCTTTGGATGCATGACAAGGTGCAGTTGGCTTTGCTGGCTGCAGTTTGGCATTGGCGGCTCATGTTCTTCTTGGAGTCAATAATGACTCCAAGATCCTTTTCTGCCTCTGTGCTGTCAAGAGGGGAGCTCCCCAGCTTGTATGTATGCTGTGGATTCCTTCTCCCTAGGTGTAGCACCCTGCATTTATCTACATTGAAGCCCATCCTATTACCATCCTCCCACTTCTGTAGTCTGTGTAAATCTAATTGCAGCCTCTCCCTCCCTTCAAGCATGCCTACCTCTCTCCACATCTTGGTGTCATCAGCAAACTTGGACAACGTGTTTTCCACCCCCTCATCCAAGTCACTGATGAAGATGTTGAACACTGTAGGCCCCAGGACTGAGCCCTGGGGGACCCTACTATTCACATCCCACCAGGTCAAGTACGACCCATCCACCACCACTCTCTGGGTGCGCCACGTCAGCCAATTTCTGACCCATCCAACTGTGTAGGCATCAATGCCACAGTCACTCAATGTATTAATGAGATTGGGGTAAGAGACAGTATCAAAGGCCTTCTTAAAGTCCAGAAAGATCCTATCCCGCCTTTGCCTACATGTCTGGCAGGAGCTTTAGTTATTTTGTATTTTCTAATGTTACCAATTACACTCTTAAAGCCATGTGCAGTTTGCTCTAGGCTGGGGCAATAATCACACAGAGCAAGTATCCAAAATCATATACAGAATCTTTATTTGCTCGAGTGAGGTGCCTCTTTGGGAGAGGGACCCCGCCTACTACTTATCATACTTTTTTATACTTGGCAAGGCGACAGCATTAGTTCGTGATTAGCTCGTGCTCGTAAAAATACTCAATCATCTATTAACTAAATCACTATTCTATCTAATCAAGCGGCACTGTGAGTGTGAACACTGAAGTTTAACTCTTGTGAATTATATGCCTCATATATTTTGTCTCAGGATGTTTCTTTATCTTACAAACACAATCCATGCCCGACTTTCAAGGTTTCCATGTTGATGAGACTCCCCAGTTGACTGACTTCAGCTGGCTTCATATCTTATCAGTAACCCTCACACAGTACCAGTACCTCTCTTCTCTCCCAGCTGTCTCATAAGTGCTGTGTCTGCTTTTATGAAATAGAGGCAGAAGGACAAAGAAATGGCTTCTCTTTTAGAATTACAAAGCCTTGCTTTTAGCCCTACAAGATTCATATACAACACTAAGGAGATATACTCTGAAAGCACATAAGATTCATATAAATTATCCCACAAAACTGAAGTGAGAAAAGGAGCATCCTTTTCTTCCACTCTTTGTCCTATCCCAAGTGTTTTTGTAGAGCATTTCAACCTTTCATCTAACATGATGCCTCTTAACTGCACAACCTGACAACTAAGTTTTTCTCTGTTGCATAGGATTACACACTATTTCTGGAAAAATATAGCTGGGCATGGGTTGAGCTCTGCATCACTACAGTCTCACACTGCCTAACACCCCATCAATCAGCCATCATTCCTACCCAGCTTTCAGTGACTACTGCCCAAATGTCTGAACAAGCAATTTTCTAAGTGTTGTTTACCAAAAAACTAACCAGGTACATAATGCTTAGGTTGTATTCTCATATCAATGGCAAATTTCAAAGACAACTTTTATTATCACAGATTTTGTACCCTCCTAAGTCTACTGAGAGACTAGTTGTACCTAAAGCAAAACTGAAAGATGTCCCCAGACAGGTTTTCTCCTAATATACTCTTTTCTCATGAACTTTCATAATCCTCAAAAGAGACCATCTGGAGATAAACTATCCTTTATTAATGTGTTATAAAGCACTGAAACAGAAAAAACATGCTATTTGCAAATGCATTTAATTGGATAAGAAGAAAATTAATATTTTATCAGCCTTTCAGCTGTTGTTACAATCTTTAGACATGTCCTAAGCATTTTTCATTTCTCTTGATTCCTCCCTGAACAGGAAGATAGCCTAATGCAACATCCCTTTTGTGATAATAAGGGCTTATAATGTCATGTATTCTGTCCTGTGTACCCTGGTTGAATTTCAGTGCTGTGTGTGTTGAAAACTGGAGGAAGCGAGGAGCCATAAGGCCTGTTACCTGCCCATCCACTAACCCTTCTTAAAGGGACTTGTTCCATCTCCCTTCCTGAAGCAAGTGAGATCCTGTGCTTTCCTGAGTGAAGGAGCAAGTGTTATGTAGGAGAAAGTGTTCATCATGGTGTTAACTGGGTTAACCAAAATTATGAAAACTGAGCCATGCTCTGTTTTTCTCCCTACTTCTTGTTCAGTTACTAGGAGTTTTCCCTACACTCAATAGTGATGAATTTAAATAACACCGGTCCCCGCACTTCAGTTCTGTGAGTAGATTATTAATTTTATTATGCTGAGTGCCCAGTCTAATTCTATGATGTAGCCTTAATTCTCATCAGAACACCTTAAAAATCTGCAGACTTTGTTTCATGTTTTTCAGCTTCTAATTTTCTTTCTGAGGGAAACAAATATATCCCTGCAGTAAACAAGTCCCACAGGCACTCATTGTTATATAGTAAAACAAGTAGGACAACAGATGCTGGATTCAATTTTTTTCCCACAGAATAATAAATGCCTTGGATGTTCCTAAAAATTGTGTTTTGTGCAGATCACTAAATAATTCATTATCAAAATCTGTCTGTTTTACATATTGTGCATAAAAATACCATATAGGACTGAAAGAAATAGCTTTAATGTGTTGTTAAATGAGGGTTGGGGCATCACCTAAGTGACTTTTGGGTGTAAGCCACCTTGAAAGTCCTTAGAAAAGTCTAAATATTCCATTCTAGTTGTTTAAAACATATCTAAATATAAGAATAACATTGGATCACAACTTAATGCTTCATACTGTCCAATCAACCTTAGGAATGGTTCAGATTTCTAGTCAGTGAAAAAGTGCAATTTTCTTCAAAAAATTTTACAAACAAATCCTTGAACCGTAAGTACGCCAAGTTTATTTTATCTCTGATGTTTCAATATAATTATGCATATCCTGGTGACATTCTCCTTTAAACAATAATCTTAAAATGTATTACCTGCTGGACTTTACACTAACCATTTGAATGAATTTCCTTAACCTTTATAACTTTATCCATGGATTTCTTCTTCTTTTTTTCCTTCCTAGATTTCATCTATGCTGTTATTCAGTAGTTGTGCAGACAAAGGCACATTTCCACTAGCATCTGCAGTGGCAATATAATAATCTGATCAAAATTTATGTAGCATAACCTGCTCTACTAACCTCACTCTACTTTTTAGTCAGATCTGACTTCTGCACAGCTCTTTCTGTAAAAGAGAAAAATAATTAGAGAAACCCAAGAACTATAAAGAATGAATAGTTGATTAACTCAATTATTACTGAAATTGAGATTGAGTTTACACTTGGGATATACTAAGACTGATACTTTTTTAAAAGTCAGCATGAGAAACTAGCCACAGAATCAGTAGGAGCAGAGAAATGTCAACCCACACATTTTTATAGAGCACCCCATATTCAAGCAACTTTAATGACAAAGGTATAGATTCAATGCAGGAATTCCTGAGTGAAGTATATTGCTCTGTATTGTAGTGATTAGATGACAATAATGGTCTCTGTGACTTTCTATACATGGGTCTGTAAACTGGCATGGAATAATTGACCAGTAGTTTAAAGCGGGCTGTTTTTTTTTAAACACTTGTCCCAAACTTTCATCATGGTAAAAATTAATACAAGTCTCATGGGGCCACTGTATAAATCCCAGTGGAGAAAAAGTAGTGGGAAGATTTCAGGTGAAGGAGTCAAAGGATAACATTGATTGCATAAGTTCACATACACTGTGTGTTGGTGTATATTCAATACATACACATGCACACACATTGTACACTTCACACCCATGATGTTGGTTCATCAGATGGATTTTAAAAAAGTTTCATGCTTTAACAGTGTTAGGTATTAGAAAACACTCAGAAGCTGCTAAAACTAACTTAACTTGATCATCCAGGGACAAGAACAATGTAATTCTGCAATTTTGTGTAGCAGGCTGTCAAGTTTGTTAAATGATAAGTTCAACACAAGAGTTTTCCTGAGAAATGGGGAAAAATGAGCTGAGCTATTAGTTCTGAAAGTTTGCTTGTTTATGTCAGGTTTCAAGGGGATTTTTGAAGATGATAACATTTCTCACCAATGTAGATGGTACACCTTAGACAACCACTGGAAGATGAATGTACTAGAGATCCTTAAGCCCTGGTTATGGTTTTCTTTTGTCTTCTGCAGATGCCAAAGGAGACATCACATTTTCAATAGTGAACTCCCACTGGCTGTGTAGAGAAAAAACAATATTTAAAATATTTGGTATTGTTATGATTGGCTTTTTCTTTCTTTCCCTGTATATATGTGCAAGTTCTAGTTGTACCAAGATCTGATCATGTGTTAATTTTCCTTAGTGGTAGTTTTGTTTGTTTATAATCTGAGTTCTATAGCCATTGTTTTTGGGAGTTGTGTGTTTGTTTTACTAGTTCAGTAACAAGTCTTTGTATCATGGAAGGTCCCATATTTTCCTGCATGGCCTCAAGTGGAGAATGTAGAAGAAAATATTTTTCCACAGTCGTAGTTAACGGTGATAGAGTAAGTCCTCCTGGGGACATGGAGGCTAGTTACAGACATTACACCTATCACTCTTTGAGCATACAGACAGTGCTCTAAAGCCATAACTAGGTAGATGTTCTCAGCTCTTAGAGAGCTTTAAAAATGGTGGATCATACTCTAAGTTAACCCTCAATGGGATCTGGCACAGATGTTTGATGAAGCGCTCTAGTAGAAAGTGCTTTAGTCTAATACCTCATCCACTGAGGATTAGTTTAAAGTGTAATCATTGGTAGCCCAGGTCGTGTTGCATGGGACTGCACTCTAGCCTCAGGCAGAGCTTGTTTGCTCTGGCCAAACTCTGGGCCACCCCTGCCCCCTGGGCTATTACTTACTTGACTTAGTGACAGCTTCTGATCCCAGTCCCACCTCCTCCCTCTGGCTACCTTTGAGCCACAGCCAGCAGGAAGGGGGAGTGTTTCTGTCTTCCCACAGCCACCCTGGCCCTGCAGGATGCCTCAGTCCAGCTGGGGGTGTTGCAGGGGAAGGGGTCCAGAGCCTCCCTCCCTGCAGCAGCCCCAGTCCCATGGTGCATCACTGCCTGGCTGGGGCTTCTGCAGGGCTTCTGCAGGGACACAGAGCCCAGACTCCTTTCCCCTCTAGTCCCCCCAGGCTAGCAGAGGAGCTTCTCATCCAGGGGAGGCTATGGGGAAAGGGGTCTGGGGTCTTTCTCTGTGCAACAGCCAAAGCCCCAGCCCCAGCATGCCACTGCCAGGCTCTGGCAGGATGCAGGAACTCAGAGCTTAGACTCCTTTCTCCTGCAGCCCCACCTACCTGGCCAAGATTGCTACCCAGATGGAGGGGCCATGGGGGAAGGGATCTGGGGTCTCTCTCCTCACAGCAGTCCCAGCCCCATGGTACACCATTGCCTCACTGGGGGGGGCTGCATTGGAAGGGGACTGGGGTCTCTACCCTGCAGGCAGTGCTGACAATTGCCAACTGCTGTGCGTGCTGGGAAGAGGGGCCAGTCTGGAAGCCTCCTGGGAGGCATGCAGGAGCTCCCCCAGTGACCAGTGTGGGTAGGCTCAAAGTCCCCCCCACTAAACAGGTGGGATGCTTCTCATAGGTGGGAAGCTTCTGCAGGACTCCACTTCCCACAGAGAAGCTAACGGGCTGTGGAGTGGATGCCTACCCAGTCAGGTGGGTGGCTAACTGGCTTAGGGACCACACCAAGAGAGCAGTGGTGGATGGGTCATTCTTGGCCTGGAAGGAGGTGGGCAGTGGGGTCCCGCAGGGTTTGGTCCTTGGACTGGTGTTATTTAATATCTTTATCGGTGATTTGGACAAAGATGTGGTGAGCACCCCCTCCAAGTTCATGAATTATACCAAGTTATGGAGCAAAGTTAATTCACCAGGGGGCAGGGAGCAGATACAGGCCAACCTGGACAGGTTAGATCAATGGGCGGAATGAAATAGGATGCAATTCAACAAAGATAAATGCAAGATACTCTACCTAGGAAGGAGGAATCCCCAGCACACCTATAGGTTGGGGGATGTCCTCCTCAACAGCTCAGAGGCTGAGAGATATCTTGGAGTCACAGTTGACTCCAAGATGAACATGAGCCAGTAGTGCAACCAGGCCATCAACAAAGCCAATCGCACCTTGTCGTGTGTTAGCAGATGCCTGACCAAGAGATTGAGGGAGGTAATGCTCCCCCTCTATGTGGCATTAATCAGGCTGCAGTTGGAGTGCTGTGTCCAGTTTTGGGTGCCACACTTCAAGAGGGACATGGAAAATCTGGAGAGGCTTCAGAGAAGGGCCACTCTCATGATTAGTGGTCTCTGTGAAAGACCCTACGAGGAGAGTAAGGGTGGCCTTTGTTGGGGTCATCTTACCTTGGTCCTCTTGCCAGGGGCAAGGGGTCAGACATGATGATCCATTGGGTCCCTTCTGACTCTATAATCTATGAATCTATGGATCTATGAAAAACAGCTAATGTCTGTTCAGTTTGCTCATGCTCTTAAAGTGCTTTAAGCAAAGTGCGATATTTCTACTGGGGGGGGTTTGAACATCTGTACTTATCTAGTGTCCATGAAGTGTGGCACCGGTAAGTTCTTGCAGCCAGCTACCTTCCAAACTATACTGTTGGATGCTACACTTCAGTGATACTGTGTTTCCAGGCAGACTTTATCACACAAGAATATGCCCCATACCTGTGCAAGGGCAGTAGCAAGACTCTTGTTCCCTTATTGTAAGTAGCTCTTTCCATACAGTTCTGCAAATAAAAGTGTTGTTCCATATCACAAGCTTCATTAAAATACTACAAGCAGTTCATTTTCAACTTCGTGCATAAACTACAGTCCTCAGCCAGCAGTTATGTCTGTGAGAGGATTAACAGGACTACCATCTTGACAGCTAAATAGCATGCAAGGTTTCTTAAGAGGTGCTTCTTTACCCCTGAAGAAAACTGCTTCTCTGCTTAAAACCTACACCCTAATTTGTCAGGGGGAGGGCTGATTTTTTTCAGGGAAAGGGGCATGTTGCATGTGAAAAATATGGTATTTCTTACCTTATCAGAAATCCAGTAATATCAGAGTTGATTAGGTTGTATTTCTATTTCCTTCCTCTTTTATTTTTTTTATTTAAAATAGATTAATTATGTCAAAGCCTCTTTTCAGGTTCAGGTCAAGGTCGCAAGTTAGAAATGAAAAGTAAAACATGTTTGGACAGTTATAATTGGATAAGAGCAGGTCAGAATATTTTTGACAGTTTTTTTCTGGTAAGAGATCATTGATTTGTCACGTCTGGAGCAGACTTTTTAGTCAAAACCAGAGAAAGAGAGAAATTGAGAGAGAATTTTGAAAATTCTTTATTTCCTCCTGATTTAAAGAAAAAACAATTTTTTAAACTTTCATATTTTATGCAAACTGAAATATCTATTTTGTAGCTAGTCTCTTTGTGGTATTATTTTGAACTTATGTGTTAAGGTGACATTGTTAACCCGGATGGAAGCCTGTTAAATAATTAATTTCTTTCTTTTGTTTTTTCTCTGCTTAAAAAGAATCCTGACTTCTATACCTCTATTTTTCCTTACTGCTGGCTTATTTTTCCTCATTGTTTTGTTTTGCAAGAATAGATGTAAATAATTATTAACAATTTAAGAAGCTTACTAGATATTTGGAAAGGGTTAAACTCTTTGCATTTTCAATTCTATTACCGTTCTTTAAAAATGAATCAAGTGATTTAATGAAATGTGAACACTAAGTTCACCTATGGGCATCATGGGCTGCAAAGACAAAAGATTTAACAATAATATTGTCTTTTCAGGCATTTAATAAATAACGAATGCCAACATGTCAGCAGAGAAGCATACACTAGATAAACTGGATAAATAGTTTTGCATTGTAATACTACCCATATGTGATCTGTCTCTTTATGACTAAGGAGATCTATCTGTCTCGTTTAGATATTGTTTTTTTTTCTGCATTCTACATTTTATTGCTTTATAAAATATTTTACAAACTTACTTTCTACCAGTTCTGTTTCTGTTTCAATAATAAAACCGTAATAATAAAAATAACTTTGATCCTCCAGCCTCTCTGTCTGTGGAATTCCCATCAGTTTCAAAGGGAATAATGTACAAAGAGTGACTAAGGAATTGGGCCCACAGCAACCAAGTGTCATTGCATATTTGATTTTTTTTCTCTTATATTTTAAGTAAGTTCTTACATTACTGCTTTTTCACTGGGTTCAGCCATAATTAGCTCAGAGAGAGAAGTTATTCTGAGAACCCTAAAAGGCTTAACAGCAATAATGCTGATTTTTTAAAAGAAAACTTTCCAAAAAAATCTTTCTAAAATAACTTCTAATGCTAAGTTTGCATTTCTATATAGGTATGGAAAAAAACAGAAAATACCAAATTATAAAGCAGTGCATTACTTTAACAAAGCAGTATCAATCAACCAATTCAAGCAGTGGTACAAGGAGATTCACAGAATGCCAGCATATACTTCAAGTTAAAGACCATAATCTAAAAAACAATTTCGTTTTTATATTATTTTATTCTCATTACTTAAGCTACTTAGGCTATCAGTACCAAATTACCAAAATACCATGTATCTACAAATATTTCTATTTTTTAAAATCACATTAATTTTACATTTTAAGATATGTATGCCATGTCCAAGAGTCTTGACCTGTTTTCCTCTCTTGTTCCACTCCTAACCCCTGCATATCAGTTCTGTATTTACTGTGTCTTGGAACATTTGTCCTACTTTTGGCTTGCATAATATTTGCCTGACAAATAAAATACTCTTGCCTTATGTACAGTGGCAAGCCTAGTCTGACTTCCATTAACCTAGCTCCTTAGCTTCTCTAAAATCTGTATCTATAAGAAACTAATTCTTTTTCCTTAAAACTTTCTTAGGTAGCAGTGGGGGAAAAGGTTATAGTCAGGCATTTCCTCATCATCCTTCTACACAGGCCATCATTAACCAAGCCAGTTACCTCTTAATAATAAAAAAGATGGTGGTTTTAGGGTAGGTTAACTTTTTTTGCCCCTGTAGTGTACTTTGCTTGTTCGTTTGCATTAGACATAAGAACCCAGAAGCAAAATAGACAGGGATATAGCATAGAAATGCTGTTTTCTTTCTTTTTTTTTTTTTTTGGTTTGTCATTGCAGCATTATAGCTCTCTATCATTTCCACACAAGTACAACATAACAAAGAGGTTATTGCATACAGCTGTGCAAGACTGCCAGGCAACTAACATCTGGAAATGGAAGATTAGTCAAACTAGCTAAAGGTGCAGCTGGTTAGCAAATGGGAATCTAAAGCACAGGAAACAGCAGAAAAATAGAGCTCTTCACTGATAGAGCTTAGAGTGGAAGATTTTTGTGATGTGTTTGTACTGCTATTTAGTGTACATAGTGGCTTAGCTTTAAAGCAGGATAGTACTTGTATGCCTTGTGATTAAGGGGAAAATACATTGTTGAACATAAGCTGCAATTAGGTAGCTTTATAGCTGATTTATCATCCCAATCCTAAAGGTTAGAAATGTGGGTTACTTTTATTCATTATACACCTGTATAGATTAAGAAGGGACCATTTAAATTTCTATGAGAGTGATTCTACAGCTTTCAGAGTCAAAGAACCAAAAGGGACTTGCTGAACAAAATGTTAAATCTTTCATAGCTTTTGTCTAGTTCAGGGTCAGGTTTAAATCTATTTAATGATAGGAAAAAAATCTAAATGTCTAATACTTCAAAAGCTCTGCTTCTAGAATCAGCTGTCATCATCCTCGCCAAATCAAGTTTAATTGTTACTTCAGACTATAGTTTAGATAGGGTGGCAAAGGTGCATTCTGCTCTTGCCAAACATTTGGAATAGCTTCTAATATAATTCCAGGTAGGGTCTCAGTAGTGTACCAGATAAACTGAGGTGTGAGGCAATATGTTATACCCAAACCAAGGAAGGAAGGGCCACAACTTTCAACCACTTGGAAATGAAACAGGGTAGTGAAGTCAGTAGTGTAGCCTTTGAGTCTAACAGATCACTTAATCATTAATGGTTAGTCAGGTGTTGGATAGAGCAGGCATATTGTCTCTTATCCAGGTCCTAGTGTTTACTAAGGATATGCAGGCTCCCACACAACTTATTTCTAGATCTAATGAAAAGAAGAGAATTGAAAACCTTTATCAATATTGATGATATTGCTGTCTACTTGATCTCCATTTCTTCAGGAATTTAATAAAGATATTGAAGTAAATAAACAATAATTCCTGAATGGTCCTATAGCTGAGAATAAGGAGAGCCACTGCTTCCCCTCAAAGGAGGGAAAATCATCTTCTAGATTTTCCTAAAAGAATAAGAGGAACCATTAAAATGTCATTTTCTCTACCTCAGTTGGGTCTTGCAGCCATGACAAAAGCTCATGAACAGAAGCCAAGCTCAGGGATATCAAAGGACACTGAAAGATCAAGCAGTATTAACACAAGTAACCATGGCCTACGTCCATTGTCCTATAGTAGTTTGTCAGCTGCCATTTGTGCAGTGTGAAGCCTAGATAAGTGAAATTAAAGGTGGGGTTGGAAAACATAGTTTTCTCATCTGAGATTTGACTACAATTTGGAGCTTATTGGTTACTGTTTGAGTGGGGCCTTAAAAATTCAACCAATAATCCATTGGTCATAGGCTTCTTGCATCCATGATGGGCATGGGTGCAGCTTACAAGAAGTAACAGGAAGTGGACTGCTTTAGAATTTCTGATTGGGTAACTGGCTGAAACTGGCCCGTGACTGAAGCATTGGATATCTTCCTGCTCCTATTTGTCTCTGTTATTCCTGTTTTTAATCTGCTCACATATTCCTTCTATAGATGATCAGCAGCTCCAAATTCGCAGAATTTTTACAAGAAATATCTTGTACACTTTAAGAACATATTTTAGGAAGAGCTAATCTCTCATCTCATTCTGACAGCAAATTTAGTTTGTTGCTTCCATAGACTACATTCTTTCTGTTGCAGCATATCATCTGGCATTCTTCTCTTTTCCCCTCAATCACCCTATGTATGCCAAATTCAGACACTGATTTTCATTTAATAGATTTCATAGACATTAGGGCTGGAAGGGACCTCAGAAGATCATTGAGTCCAGCCCCCTACCCCAGGGGCAGGAAGTCAGCTGGGGTCATAAGATGACTTCCCTTTGAATGTCAATGTACTGATAAAAAGTCTTGGGTTGTACTAGCAGTCAGGTTTCCTGCCCTTCTGCCAGTATTATGACTAGGTCAACACATTGCTTTATGATACCCTTTTGATATTCAACAGCTGATAGTTTTTAAAGTAATACAGGAAGTCCTCAGACTTATGACAAAATTAGTTCCTGAAAACCTCCTCTTAAGTCAAAATGTCATAAATTGGATCCGATTTTCCCATAGAAACAATGATATAAATGGGGGTTTGGTTCCTGAACCAATGCCTGATGACCTATTTTCATAAAAAAAAACCCAGAATTTTGTACTCAATCAATTATAGATGAGTAATATGCTACATTAATGTTTTTATATTGTAAATAGCAATCAGATTGATTTGGAAGGACTTCTTTGAGGTGATTTTGCTGGACTTTTAGAAGTGTTCTTGGCTGGAGTCTTCTCTGGAGTCTTGGCTGCAGGTTTGTCTGGAGTCTTGTCTGCTTTCTTAAAGAAAGTGTCCAAGGAAATTTGCACAGATGTTCTCTAGGGAGGTGGGCAATGCAGCGAACTTGTTCACTGGCGTGGCGTCACATCCGATCA
Source organism: Crocodylus siamensis (assembly GCF_052110815.1). Taxonomy (NCBI): domain Eukaryota; kingdom Metazoa; phylum Chordata; order Crocodylia; family Crocodylidae; genus Crocodylus; species Crocodylus siamensis. The sequence continues at coordinate 187,760,204 of NC_143398.1, read as the reverse complement.
AGCATTGAAAAGTTGAACCTGACATCAGAAATTCAAAACAGGGTGTCAATTTATAAATGTCGTAAGTGCCATTCATTGTAACTCAGAACGTCTTAAATCAAGGACTGCCTGTATTACGTTATATGCTTGCATGTGTATTTTAACATTTATTGTTATCAATTTCATAAATACTTTATTACATTCATTTATTGGAGCACAGTGGTCAAGGTAATTTTCTCTTACATATTTGCATGGCACTTTTGAAATGAATTAAACATTACAATAATTCACAAAACTGATTTGGAGAAAAATAATTTCCTAATTTTGTCTGTCGATATTGTTAGAGACCAAAATGTTCTTCTCGTCTCTGAACAGTAACAGCAGTTTTGTCCCATTGCTCTATTCTGGCTGGTGAATACTTCTATGAATCTGCATTGCCAGCATCTGGAAATACAGTGAAGTATTCAGATGTTAATGAGTTTTCTTATTGTGGTGAAAATAAGACACGGGTTAAGTACATCTACATGGAGAAACTGGTTTTAGATAAGTTAATACATTGGTTTCACTAATTCTGGTGTTTTATAAATATGTACTTTTACCTTGGCCTCCTCGTATAGACATTCCTGCTCTCCAAGGAGAAACCACAAGCAAACAAATGTTCAGCTATTTTCTCCATGAGTAAAAATGGCTGTTCCAGGAGACAAATAACCTGGGAACAACCAGGGTTAAATCACTCCCAGGCATGTGTTGCTCACTGATCTCTGCTGTAGACACTAAGACTTTTATCCAAAATTTATCAAAATCCTTCTATTGATGTTAGAAGGTTTTGGAGTAGGGCCTAAAGGCTTAGTGTTCAAAAAAATGCACACAAAAAATGTAGATGCTGCTTGTAAATGGAACCTGCATATGTGAATCAGGTTATTTGGAATTTTAATTCCAGTCTGAATCACAATGACAATTGCCAGTTTTGTATGTATGCACAATTAAAAAAAGAACTGTGGGTGCAGATTTAGCAGCCAGGTTAAGCATATTTGTCCTCTGGATAAAAAGGGAGGAAAGGAAAAAGAAATTTTGCATTTTGGTTACTTCACTATCATTTGATGGATCTGCTGTTCAGTAATATCCATTCCTTAATCTTCATATACATAGGTAATAAGTCAGCATTTAAGAATACAGTATAACTCTCCATCAGAGATAAGCTACTGCATTTTACTGTAGTGATGAAATCAACCTTTTCAAAAAATCTGTTAAATAGCCCTTGACTAAACAAGGCTGTTTCAACTAAGAGAAATTTAATTTGTATGTGTGGTGGCAGAATCTCAGTGTGACAGAGGTCTCCTTTAATTCAGTATCTCTTGGCAAAGAAATGCTCCTGAAAAATGAAGAATTAAATGTTTCTGATTTTATACACTATGCTTGAAAGAATGAGACTGGTTATGCTTCAAAACAAACTAAACAGTAACAAAGTATTTCTTAATCTTATAGACTGCGTTAGTTGAAGGGGTTTGCCAGCTAGGAGTGTTGTCCTTGCTACAAAAGTTGACAGGGCAGATGCCTTCGAGCAACCGAATCTATCCAGCAAGTGCATCAAGTATTTCTGTTGTTTACATTAGTTAATGATGCTGTCAATAGAGAAGCTGCTGGGAGATCTTCAGTTGATATCTGCATATGCAAAGGGACAAAAAAAATTTTGGGGGGGGGGGCTGAGCACACACATGCACACATGAGCATATACGCATGCATGTGCATGCCCCCACAGGTGGGAAAGTCTGTGGGGGAAGGTGTGAGAGGAGAGGAAAGGGTTCTACATGGGGTAGGGCGGGCTGCCACTGCAGGCTGGGGCTCCGGCAGCGCCAGGCTCTTCCTGGCAGAGGTGGCCGTGCTGCGCTCCTGTCTTCCTTAATCGTATAACTCTCAAATAACTGGAATTTTTAGATAACCAGCACCCCCCTTAACCCACTCATGCCAGATAACAAAGCTTTTACTGTACTGTTTTTCCTAAAGACATGTTGTATATACATGTTAATTAATATAATTTAAATTGCCTAATTCAGACTGCCCTAGTCTGCATTAACTTTAATTCTCATTCAGTGAGGATTAGTTAATCTGGACTGGAGCCAATCTTAATTCAGACTACAGGCATCCACATATATGTAGTGACAGCTGTAGTCTGGATTAAACCTAAAAAAATGTAACGTCTATAAATGGCCTGAGAGTCTTAACATCAAAAATGGCTTAAAATTATGTGATTCAGCTTTCTGAACAAACTTCCTCTATGCATAGATTTTAAAATTATTGGATGTTCCAATTCAATATAATATTACATTAGCAGTTGCACACTGCTCTGGTCACATCAGTATCGGAGAATCTTATTCACTCCGATCCTTATTTTACACAAGGTGCTAGGCAATGGAATAGGAAATAACCAGAAAAAAAAATGTTTTAACATTCAATTTCCATATTTATTAGTAAGGATCTCTAGTATGTTTATGTATTTTAACACCTCCAAATATAGGGATTCCTCTAGTTTCTGTGGCATCCTTTGCTCATACTGAGATTTTCATCATAATCAACAAATGCTTACTTTAGACAGGCAGGTTTATTCTCCTAAATACATTTATAATGAGGATAATGCAACAAGAGGAAAAGATTAATAAAGGAATGCTTCAATTAGAGGGAAATAATTAATTGTCAATACCAATAACATTAGTTTTATTGCTTTCTGATCTGTCTACCTTTTGCCAGTTTGCCATTGCAGTAATTTTTACTTCCTTTCTGTTTGTTTATATATTAAAATAGCTCATTATCATTATCATTCTTGCTAGTATAGTCTTATCATCTCTTAACACTTGTGTAAGCTCCATTGATATATCTTTTGATCCAAACCCTCCTCTAAAAATAGGATTTATGGTCCTTGTGTGCTAGAGCTGACCCTTGACATAGTTTAAATGGCATCTCTGGAAACTGATAGCAACGTAGAGAAACTGAAAACAGAAGGTATTTTTTGTTGTTTGTGTCAAAGAAATGACAGTGTCCCACTGTGGAAAAACTGGTAGACTAAAAAAGAAATGGCAGGACCCAACCTACCTGTAGTATAAGGATTTAATAGCCCTTGCTCTGCTTCATCCTTTATCATAAGAATGTAGGTATAGATTTTCTGTTTTAATTCTTTGCACAAAAAAACCCACAAAACAAAACAAAACAGAACAAAAAGGCCGTGGTTTTTCTTGCCAGCCTTGAATTTTTTAACCTTTCTCTCTGTTTTTCTCATTTAAATTACCCATTGGTGTTTCTTTTTTTTTTTAAATATGCACTATATTAAGGAACATCCATAAACAAATTTAAATTCAGTGAGGAATTCATAGATTCATACTTTGTTAGGGGCTGGAAGAGAGCTTGCAGATCATCGGATCCAGCCCCCCTGCTCTAGGCAGGAAGACAACTGGGGTTAGGTGACCCCAGCGAGGTGACTGTCCAGTCTCCTCTTGAAAACCTCCAGGGTAGGTGACTGCACCACCTCTGGAGGGAGTTTATTCCACAGTCTGGTCACCCTGACTGTGAAGAAGTTTTTCCTGGTAGTAAACCTGAAGCAGTCTTCCAGGAGTTTTATATCCATTGGTCCTGGTCTTCCCCAGGGATGGCCTAGTAAACATTTGTTCACCTAGCTCCTGATGCACTCCTCTGATATAGCAGTAAACTGCTATCAAGTCCCCTCTCAACCTTCTCTTCTTTAGGCTGAAGAGACCCAAGTCCCTCAGTATTTCCTTGTATAGTTTGCCTTGCAAGTCCCTGATCATATGGGTGGCTCTTCTCTGGACCCTCTTAAGTTTTTCCAAGTCCTTATTGCAGTGTGCTGCCCAGAACTGGACACAGTGCTCCAGCTGTGGTCTCACCAACACTGAGTACAGCAGGAGTATCACTTCCTTAGTTTTACACAAGATGCATCAGTTGATGCATGCCAGCGTGTTGTTTGCCTTGCTGGCCACTGCATTGCACTGATGGCTCATGTCCATGCAGTGGTCAATCATTACCCATAGGTCCCTTTCAGCCATGGTGCAGGTCAGGCTGTCACCTCCAAGCCTGTATGTATGTTGAAGGTTATTTGCCCTCAGATAGAGTACCTTACATTTGGAAGTGTTAAACTTCAGCTGGTTCTGGTCTTCCCAACTCTCCAGCCTGTCCAGCTTTGCCTGTATCAGCAACCTATCTTTTGTCGTGGCCACACTGCCCCATAACTTGGTGTCATTTGCTAACTTGGCCAGCAAGCTTTTCACTCCCCCATCCAAATCATTGATAAAGATGTTGAAAAGCACCAGTCCAAGCTCAGACCCCTGAGGGACACCACTAACCACTTTGTGCCAGGGTAACAAAGATCCATTCATGAGAACTCTCTGGATCCTACCCTGTAGCCAGTTTCCCACCATTTGAGCAGCGGAGCCCACAATCTTCCAGTTTTCCCACAAGGATACATGGGATACTAGATCAGAAGCCTTTTGGAAGTGTAGGTATATAACATCTACCTTGTCTCCCTTCTCCAGGTGGCAAAGACCTGGTTGCAGAAAGAGATAAGATTAGTAAGACAAAACCTACCCGTGAGAGAGCCATGCTGGCTGTCATTCAGAATTTTACCTTCCATGAGCATATCGCACATAGATTATTTAATGAGCTTTTCCAGGATTCTCCCTGGGAGAGAAGTTAGGCTGATTGGTCTATAGTAGTCTGGATCCTTCCTCTTCCCCTTCTTAAAGATGGGCACACTTTGGTTCTCTTCTAATCCTCAGGGATCTCCCTGGGGCACCATGAATTCTGTAAGAGCTGTGTCAAGGGTTCCACAATGACCTCAGCCAATTATTTGTCCTTCCATAAATACGTAATGCATAGGGGGTGCACAGGGGTGCACATGCACCCCCCGAGAGTGCTGGTGCCCCCTGAAATTGAGTGTTCTCAGCTTAAGCAACGGGCAGGACAGGCAGGCATAGCGCTGGTGCCCCCCACCCCCAAGAAGTGCTGCTGGCACTTCTGGGCTCAGAGTCTGGCCATGGGGGGGCCTTTCAGTGATTGGCCATGGGGGACCCCTCCCCCCCCAATGCCACCTACAAACAGTCCCCTCTCAGCTTGTCCTCACCCCTGACACCCACATCACTGCCTGTGGGTGGTTACCATGTCCCCCCAGCCTCAGGAGGCATGTGTTGCCTATGCTTCCATAACTTTAAAATCATTTTGAAAGTTATATCATAGAAGATCCAATTATGCGCTACTGAAATCTAGGGTAGTTTTAACATTTATTTCACTGTGGCCTGGATTTCACCCTGGATCCTCTTAAGAATATGACTGATTAAAAAGAAACTAGATATAAGAGGTGTTTATAGCAATGCAAACAGGCAGCATTGTGTTAAACACATTTCCTTAAAGATTCCTTCAACAGTAGGGACAAATAGAGTCTCTCTGACACCACCTTTGCAGAAATATTCAGGTAATAGAAACTTAAGAATCTCACTTGTCTTCATTTCTTACTTTTTCTAACAAATGTTCAGTTTTAGGAGTTACTTAACAGCTCTGCAACCTGACTTATTTATGTTGTTATGGTCTCTTTATGCAATCATTTCCAGGGCCAACCAAAATCTAAAGAATATTTTTGTCAAGTTGCAGCTGTCACTTTACAAACAATCCATGACATTTGGTGAAAGTTTAAATTAACATATGTTTTTACAGGCAACAAGGAAACATCTGGGAGATATGACAGCTGTTATACACAAATAATGTTATTTTTTTTCTATCTACATTTATGTAGAAAGTTACTAGCTAAAGATGCAAACAAGTGCTTTTGAGCTCAGTATATGTTTTCATTAAAGCCAATCCCTGAATACTAGGAGGCTATTTAGCAACTCTTGTAAAGTTCAGTTATGTCCTCTGTGGTGTTCAAACAGCCTATGCTCTCCAGCAGCTTGGACTTCAGTAAATTTCTACAATCTAAAAGTGGGCTTTTAATCATTTCAGTGCACTCCAGGGTGGTGACCTGAACTAGAGCTGGTGAATCAGAGATTTCTGTCCAAGTTTATGCCAGGGTTTGCAAAATAAGCCAACCCTTAAAAAATAAAATAAAACCATGTTGTTAATATCCCACAATACTTGAAACTTCATTTATCTGAAGGTTGTGAGTTTTGCCTTCAACTGAAGAGTTGAACAGAGTGGAAATTACATATTTGTGATAATTAAAATTGAATGTGCTTTACTGGAAGTTGGGGTGTTGGAACTTTAAAAAGGGCCCTTAAAAGGGTGTGTCTAAAATGTGCTAACATATTGGGAATAGTAAAGAAATAAGCACAATCAGCATAGGAAAGCCTAGCACCTAAGACTTCTACAGACTTGTATTTACTAGTTATCAGCCATACTCCATTTTTTGATGTTCTTTGTTATACCTTGAATTGGCAGGTAGATCAAAGACAAATTTGGCACTTTTTCATTTATAGTTCTTTAAATTATATATGGTGGAAATCATCCCGGAGATAACTCTACTGAATCCAAGGTCACTTTTGGATGCTTTTTGCAGAACTGAACTCAATGACCACATCCAGATGGGCGCGGACGTTTAGTTCTCCAGGGACAAGTAGCTGCAGCGTACCTTGTGCTGCACCTACTTATCCTTGGAGAACGCCCATGTCACACATGCTTTGATCCTCAACAAGTTACCTCAGGGTAGTAGGGAGGGCTGGGGCCAGCACTGTGTGGGCTCCAGCAGCCTTACCTGGGGTCCTCCCAGGGCTGCAACAGTGGTGATCTTGCCGGGAAGAGCCTAGCTGGCAGCTGCAGCATGGCTCTGGGTGGCCTGGCTCCACTTTTCAGTGGCATGCTCTGCCTGCATGTGCACTGCTGTTTTTTTCCACAGAATACACACCTAATGGAGCAGCATACACACAGACAGCATGTCCTTGCAGCGCAGTGAATACCTGACTGTGAGGTATTTGGTACCGCAGATGTGTTTGCAGTGCCACATACCGCACAGCCTCACTCATCTGAATGATCCCAATCAGTTTAATTGAACCATCAATGGACTGTCATGATTTCTGAGGTTAAACCTGCTGGCAGCATTTAGGACACCAACAGCCATAAGGATCATAATATATGACAGAGTTTCATAAACGTTCCTTGTTACACAGAGATTCTGAATAGTCCTATTCAGTGGCCCCAATCCTTTTATTACTGAAGTAAATATATGTAGAACTGTTTGCAAGAAGAAGAGTAGGCATTTCAAGATATCAGGTAATTTAGATGTGATTTTTAAGAAAACATAAATCTCCACGATAAACACAATTTGTTCTTTTAAAGTAATAATGGTCTATTAGGTAAATACTCTAAGGGCAAATTCTACTTACCTGACCCACTGAGAAACCTAGGACTAGACTAGAACGGATCTTCTGAGTCATCAAGTCACAGGCTCTCACTACTCCAGTTAGGCGGCCTTTTCAGAAACCCTGCTCTGATAAGGAATAAACCATCCAATTTTAAGTCTAGATTTATCGGAGGCCATTTATACCCCTTTACTAACCATAGATTTCAATGTAAATGTAATTAAATGAAAAAAAAAATATGACAACCACTTGTTTGAGGCTATTGTACACATTCCAAGAAAAAAAATTACCCTTCCCCACACTTTTTCAGTTAGAGATTTTTCATCTTTTTACCTAATGCAAAATAGTTAATTCAGTTAAAAAGTAAAGTGTTGATTATCTGGTTCAAGCAGATCAATTTCATGAAAGTGAATTAATGTTAAAATGATACTCCTAATATGCTGTGCTTCCAACCCCTGACTTCAGTGAGCATTAGATCAAGACCATGATTAATCAAAGTACTCATTATTTTTAGTTTTGTGTGTTACTCATGCAGTCATGAAAGAGGGGTTAGAAATAAGATGGGCATGTCTCATTTTCCCGGTTCTTACTTAGTTAATACGAAGCATCTAATTGTTTTAAATTTTTTTTTAACATTCCTTAATTTTAAAAGAAGTCGCCCTACCTGGTATTGAAATTGTAATTGATCCCCAGGTAAAAGATAATGTCTGCAGTTTGTTGGAAACCAGAGGGAAAAACCAAGGCTGCACCAGTTGTCCACTGTGTATTTTTCACTAGCAATAAGAGATAAGCACAGAGTTTATAAATATTTATCATGGAACTTTAACATCTAGGGGGGAAAAAAAGACTCGACAACCCTGTTTACAAAAATAACGGTTTCTTTGTAAGACTACATAGTAATTTATATACTATAGATATAAAGACATATTTTGTAACTGCTTATGCTAAAGAACATTTTTGGTAGGAATATACAGAGCTTAAAACAAACAAAGGGATAAAAAGGATCATCTTTTTATCATCAGCATACTCAGCATATTGCTTTAAAATAGCTCTGTAGTACAGATATGAGATGCATTAAGAGACCTATTTACTTTAGGCATTTTGCCAAGGATTAGCAATAATGTCATTTACAGTTTATTAATACTGAATAAAGTGAAATTATATTCAGTTTTTGCATCTGGAGAACATGGTTTACACAAAGGTTAGACAATTAAAAAAGGCTGACCAAGTTCCATAAAATGTAGAAGTTGAGTCTGTGACCCAGAGAACCACAGTAACAGTAGTAAGAGAGGATTTAATTGAAAGGAATTTGATATGAAATGTTCATCCTCTCACAAATTGCTGTATCACATCCCATCCAATATAAATTAATATATATGCTGACTCTCTTCAAACTGAGCAGGCAAAGGCTATGCAATCATCAATGGTGGCTGGGAAAATAATTACAACTTTTAAAATAAAAATTGACATACCTGACCCAAAATTACTTTCAGGCAATTTGCCATGTCTTGTGCTCAGAAAAGTGAGGATCAATTTAAACTAACCAATTCTCAGCAGCAATAACATAGATTTGCAAAGCATTACAGAGTTGCTACGCCTGCTGGGGAGGAACGAATTGGGCTATTTGTGGCTGAAGAAAGGTTTCTGCTCTCAGTATTTCTTTCCTCTATACTAAATACATTGAAAGCTGGTTTCTACCTTTTCTCCCCGCTTTCCTCTCTCCAACACAATCTTTTCCAACCAGTGTGGAAAATTGGTTAGTTTAAATGGACACAATATTGTATATACAAGGCCTGCTCCATATGGTTCATCACCTCCTTTTCTCAGTTGTAAGGTCCAGCAGCTTATCTCATTGGACCCTTTGATTATGAAGTTGTTTGGTGTTTCAAGCACTGGGACCTGTGAACAGTCCCTAATGATTTCCCTCCTTAGTGATAGCATAGTGATGAGAATACTGTGGCTCCCACTGGGATTACAGGAGCTATGCAGGAGAAGATGAAAAAGTCATGTTCTCATTGATTTTTCCATGAGGAATAGATAAAACAACTCAAAACTATGTCCTATCATCAGTATAGTCTTCCTCTTTCCATGTAAACTAAGAAGCATACTAGGAGTAGGGGTGGTGTGAGATCACACAATGTAATATTTGTCAAGTGTGAAGGATTAGTAGAACCAGCCTTTAAAAGAGGTGGGATTAGAATTTGAGACAATGTCTCACTCTGCTTTTGGGGCTTATGAGAAAAGAAGTGTGTTCTTGCTTAAAAGTTCGTACACGCCTTCTCCTCTGGTTTGTACAGTCCTTGCCATTTCAGGTCAACAGACGAAAATAATTCATCAGCCAAAAGATGGAACATAGGTATTCTCAGGTTTACATGAAAATGTAAAAATGACTTGGCTCTCAGCTGGTGCATGTGAATACACATAACTGGAAGTATCAACCTGGATTTCTTCAGCTAGGTCTTCTGCCTTGTATCTCATTGAAACTGAATCTATCTGAGGGTTGCTTACTTATTCACAACTACTATTTCTGGTAGAAAGCTAGGGGAAAAAATATATATGGTTTTCATACATGCAAAATTCATTAACTGCTAAAATGATTTTGCTGAAATTTTGCCAAATGATTTACCTTTAGGCCAAGTCCAAGCAGGTAATAATCAGCCCAAAAGGAATTTGTCAAGAATGTTATGAATAATTGAAAGAGATAATTTATAATAGAAGCTGGAAGTCAGTCACCCAGCTAATCCATAGTGTCCCTGCTATTGCTCTAACTAAAAAAAACCCCCAAAAGTACAATCAACTAGTGAAAAACAGGCATAATTCTTTGGGGCAGAGATAGTTATAGAACATCAACCAAGTGGCTGTAGAACATATGAACAGTTGCATTAAGACTATAGAATGTTCATTTTAGTTTTCTTAGTGATTTCAGCAGGGTAGCAAGCCCGGTTAAAATGAAAACATCAGCTAGTATTCCCACCCAGATAATGCTAGTTAATATTACTGTTTGAAAGACTGTGAATGCTTACCACATACAAAACACTACAAATAGCCAATCCTTGACATCCATTGTTACTTTATCGGTCAACTTTAATTTTGTTTGTACCATGCTATCCTAGTGCCTGGTCACCAATAAGGCATGCATTTTTTCTGGCATTTTAAAACTATGCACCTATTATTGTGATATTGATAATGATATTTCATTCCTATTTAGTTCCCCCTCCCACCCCAAAATCTTCATGTGGTTGCTCTACTCCTGCCATCTGCCAGTATACTGTATCTGGATTTACTTCCTCCACTCTTATTACAGTTCTACCTGCTTTTGTCAGTGGGTGCATCTACATGTGCACTTTGCTGTGGAGTTCACTAATTGCTCTGCAATAAAGTGTGTGTCATTGGGCACATCTACACAAGACACTGATTGTGCAGTAGCCCATGAATATTATGCATTATCATTGTGTGGCAGCAAGCATGATGTAATGCTTCTGTGGAGTAGTCTTGGGCTACTGCACAACCAACATCGTGAAAAAGCTGTTCAGTGATGCCACTGCTCAGTAACTCCAGTAACTGCACAGTCATTTTGTACTTGTATAAATACTGCACAGTAATACTGCAAGTACTAAATGACTGTACAGTAATGACTACGCAGTCAGCATCTTGGGTAGACATGGCCACTGTCTATATGTGCACCCTTACTAGGTTGCAGTAAATAAAATAACTCCACTGTACGATAGTATTGTACAAGACAAATAGTATCCTATGGCAGAATAATTTGTGCTGCTGCAGCGCACATGTAAAGGGTGATCAGGGCTGGCTGGGGCACAAGGGCTCTACCGTGTGTGCTGCCTAAGACCGCACTGTACCAGTTTCATGCCCCAGCCAGCCCCAGTCATCTGATCCTGCCACCTAGAGCCTGGGGCTGACACCCCAGACTCTCTGCCAGCCCAGGGCTGCTTCACTCCAAGTCAACATGATGTGGTCCTGGGTGCATGTGCAAATGTTGCACACAGGAGAAATTTATCCACCCTATTTGCAAATGTAGATGCACCCAGTGACTTATCCTATAATACATGCCACTCCTAGGGCCCTGCTACATGTTACATACATTAAGCACTTAACTGGTTAATTGTACAACAAATTTATACCAGCTGCATGAGCAAAGTAATTAACATACAGTAAACATGTGCATGAAAATGCATAAGAACTGTATAGAAGGTTTCTATCCAGCTTTAATATGAAATGTTCCTACTTTTTTACATAGCTGCAAAAGCAGTAGATTTAAAATTGGTGAAATCTATGAAAGGACAGGTGCAGCCCTGCATTTTTTGTTATCTGAAATCCCAAAGGTTTGAGAAATGGAGATAGCCTGGATCTTGTCTTTTCTGTTTCCCTTTTAGCCATGTCATATTCCTGTATTAATTGGCAGTTATTTGGGTCAGGATGGTCCAAATTGCCCCTGAACAGTTTACTTTATTATCCTGCTCTTTTTCTTATGGGACTGGGCAGTTGTTTGAATGGCTTTTGTTCTGCTACAGGATCTGAAAGAGTAAATGGAAGTTCATTTGGGGACCAGCCACTAACACATTATAACTCAATTTTGCTTGGTTTGATGAAGAGCCTTCTATGGCCCTTCTAACGCTGATCTAATTTTTTTCCCCTTTCCTTGCAACATGCACTTTCACATTCAGTGTAACAGTTCTGCAATCCTTCCATTCCTGTTTCAGTTACAAGCTCTAACTCCTTTTAATAGAGAACTAAAATGTTCATGTAATTTTCTTTTTCTATTCTTCGTCCAAACAAGTCATTTAATATCTCTGAGCCTCAGGGTTCTCATCTGGAAGATAGGAAGCAAATACTACCGTTACAGCCCTAAGAGAACCCATGCCAAAAAATAGTCATCAGTTACTTATTTGTAAGAATAGAGGGGTGTCAAAGTACTTTAGTGTTAATTAACAGGCTCTGAATGCAAAAACACAATTGCATTGTTTCTTCAACAATTATGTAATCCTAAAGAGACCCTCTGAGGAAAAAAGGAACTTTAGGAACTTTGTTTGTAAGTCAGACTTCACATTATGAAGGCTAGTTTACTAATCTGATATTTATAGGTGTGTCACTAACATAAAAAACTACATAGGAGAGTACAGATTTTAAGACTGATTCTTTCTCTTCAAGGTGTAAAAAGCACAAAAAACAAGCAGAGGGAATGCTTGGGATAATACAAGCTAGAATCACTAATACCAATAGAATTAATGAAACCAATTAAAAAGGAAAAAAGGTTGTATGAATTACAAATACATTTACAACCTAACCAGATAAAGACAAAATTAACTATGCATGTCACCAAAGTCAGGTCACAAAATAACCTGACTTTTGTGCAATTGGCAGCAAAAATACTGAATGCTTGAGCTTATCAGAGGGGAGAAGAAATCATTTACTAGGATATAAATTCCACAAGCTGCTATTATTATTATTATTACTTTATGCTTTGAAGCCAGCTGAAAATAGGACCCATTGTACCAGGCAGTACGCACATAATAAGACAGTCAAAGCTACAAAGAGCTGTCACAACTGGACAATGGAAAAGCAGAAAGCATGGAAAAATCATTATTCAATTTTCAGAACATTTCTTCAATAGTCAGCTCAGCAGCTGACTTTATGTATAAATAGGATTTTTAGAGTGTTATCCTCCTCATAAGAACACATTGTTTGCCCAGGAATTTGTAACCAGCTTTGATTATGAAGCAGGATATGATAGCAAAGTATTTGTTCTGATAGTGTAAACATCCGTATTGGGGAACTTTTGTTTAAGGAGAAACAAGGGGCACAATTTAAGTTGAATGGGATGAAATTGATCAAGGGGAAATGAATTTCCAGCATTAAGTAATAATAGTTAAGGCTGTTGCTTTAATTGAACTAAGTACACAAAAACTAGTTGTGCAGTTGACCAATAAAATCTTCAGAGTGAAGTTAAGGAAGTAATCTAGGGTCAAAGTAATCACTGAACAATCTAGATATTCAATGGAAATAACCTACTGAATTATCAGGTCAAACCCCTGGCCCACTTTTGCACCCTAGAAAGTAATAGGGTTATTATAAAGTGTTTCTTAATGGTATAGCTACCAGTGAGGAAGTAGAATTGTGCAAGTGATACTAGGCTGTATAAATAAATCTAAATTGATGTTACAATAAGCAATTACACTTATTTAAATCCATTTCTTTTACAATGGAATACATCTTTGTTAGCTATTTAAATTGGTAGGATTATAGGAATCCAGAAGTAATAAGTCATCATCTTCCTCCACCTTTGGTGGAGACTGCCAAGTTCACATACTAATTTTCAAAGGTTCTGCCCTCTAGTTATTATTCCTTGCTCATGGGCCTAGGCCAGAGTATTATTTAATTGACAAAGAAAATGGACATTGATTTGGCAGTATATGTTGGAAGCATATAAAGAATGATTAGAAAAGCAGAGTGAACATTAGTGGAAGGATAAAAGTTTCTTGTGTCTTATGTACAGGCCTTTTGTAAGTTTCTTGTAGAAAAGGAAATCATGTGGGTATAGCCTAGATGCATCCTGTCTTACAAAGGTTTTATATCCTTAGATATTTATATCCTTCGATAACCACTGGCTTAAATATATCCAAAGGTATAAGTAAAAAAATAAAACCAACCTAAATATATACCAGATGCAAAAGCACATCTTGAACTGAATGTATTATTAAATACCAAGATGTTATCACAGGTGCATTGCCACAGGTCTATAAAAAACTGTGCAAGAGTATGATGACAGTTTTGTATCCATAATTTATCCATCCCTAAGTGCATCTGAGCATCTGTTACCATATATTTTTATGTATAGTAATTATTTAAATAATTATTTCAACATATTAAATATGCAATATGAAAAGAGCATGAACAATATTAACAAAATGAGTAATGAGACAGCATAAATAAATTAGCTGAAAGCTAGAGAGGGTCATTATTTTGCACCAGTTAAAGGAAGGATTGCACCAACAATTTCAGACACTCACTTGCTTATCTCCACTGACTGCAGTTGAAATTTGCTTCCAAAATAATTATGAAGTTGGAAAGGTGGTTTTTATTTCGTTAGCTTGTTTTTTGTTTTGTTTTGTTTGTTACCCCTCTATCTCTTTAATTCTGGATGAGAGGAATACAAATAGAGGGAAACAGGCTGAAAATGATGGCATAGGGAACTTTAGAAATCTAACAAAGGAAGACAGAAAAACGTTTTCTCCCCTGCTAGCTTTTCCTGATATAATCTCAATTGGTTAAAACCTTAGGAGGCCCAGGAAGGTTTAGAAAGACCAGAATGTCTATGCTGAATATATGCTGAATTATATGCATTAAGATAGCTGAATATGTAGTTAGACAACAGCAGTACAGACCCCACATAGGAGGACCCTCTACTGCTAAGGAAGATTTTCACAGATCACCAGTAATAGACTTCCCCATAGTGATGGATTTCCTTAGCTCACCCCAAGGTATAAACCACAGGATGAAGTGGCAAGGCCCCAAAAGACACATCTATATAAAATGTGATTGAATCCCTTGTAAAAAAGGAAAGAGAAGCACTATAGTCACTATTCTGCACACTCCTGCACACTTGTGTAAGAACAGTAATGTCCAGGCTGCCCTGACTTAGTGACCTCCTGTAAGTGGCTAGTCAGTCCATCAGTAGCTGATTCCACATGGAGTGAAACAAGTCCTGAATATGAAGACTTAAACAAGAAGAAAGAGATGAAGAAGCATCACTGAAGCAGAATTTCTGATAAATAGTGTGGTTGCAAAAATATTTTTTATCCTTTAAGCATTAGTCTAGACTTAAATACCTACTCAAAGAAGACAAGGCATTCAGGTTTATGTCGGCACTAGGTTTTGAAAAGGAAAGGGTTTTACCATTGAGCCTCATCACAAAACTTGATTCAAAATGTTGTGATAAGATAACTTTCAGTTTACCTTTAAAATATATTTATACAAAACTAATGCGTTTCTAAAGCATTTCAATTTACTTTTTGTTTATCATTTGAGCCTGAACTTTTCCTCTTTGTTTGGGCAAAAATTCTATTTGTTCCAGTGGGAATTAGTGGGATATACAAGAAATATGGATGGTATTTGTTGTAACACGTTTTCAATATAAAAGTGGCTAAATTTGGAGAACTACTTTTCTGCATGTACAATTTCCTATGCCTATTGATTTTGCCAAAAAGAATTTTGGCATATTATTGTGTATATAATGTGTTTGTAAAACAAGCAGGGTACAGTAAGTTACAATGTTTAACACTGACATGCCAGCACCCCAATTTCCCCTCATATGCTTGCCCTTGGAGAGAGATTAACAACCCTGATCTTTTTCTAAGGTGGCTGGTGTCACCAGCATGACTGTAAATCTGATAGTTCCCTTTGTTTCTTGACATTTCTTCTCTTAGGGGAGCAAGCACCATTTGAAATGTTAATTAAGAAAGAGAAGCAGATAGTGCAAGCCATCATTTTGTGCAGTGAAACAGATGGATTGCAGATCAAGGGATCAGTATGTAAAGCAAGTGTGCTGATGTCTTTTGGGACAAATGTCACTCATTGCAAATGATCTAAAGAAACTTTGTGAGAATTAATAGAATCATACTTTCATCCTTACTCCACACAATAGAGTCTATATGTTAAATGAAAAGTTCACGTTATATGTAAGTAATACAATATGGTGATGTTTCAGCCTAATAAGCCACAGGCCTATATTAATTGTTGTTTTGTTTGTTGAGCCTTTTTTGCTTTTTTTTATAAACTAAGTGCTGAAATGCGTGAAACAAACTGGAAATCCACATTTCTTGCAATCCAGTATTACCATATCTGGACTGTATTCTAACACCCAGGGTGATGGATGGAAATCACACTTAAAGTTCTGCCACACACAGCCTGATTTCTAGAAACCAGTCATAAGAAAATTCAATCTTACATTAAAAGCAATGATGGTCCAGTTCTTGGATGATTTAAATTCAGTTACTTCAACTGAGATATGTTATCTTCCATCAGATGAAGTTTGACCTGATAACTCTTAAACTCTTCATTATCATCTTATGAATTGGAAAAGCAAATTTTATACAATTTTTACTCTCAAAGTATGGGAAAAAGCTATTTTTTTAAAAGGAAAATGATAAGTAATGGGAAGATCTTGTTATAAATATTTTTGCATTTGATGACTTTTTGAAGATTTCCCTTGTTGTAGGATATATGTATCTGCCAAAATGAGTACCTCAGCTATGAGAATTCTGAAAGATAAGATCAATAGAAAAAATTATCAGAAGTTTACTTAACTGCTGATATGCCCCCAAGGCTATATATCCCATAGAAAGGGAACACTTTGTAGATTAATTATGTGTTCTTGAAAACATCCTGATATACTGTACTATTTAGTGTCCATTTGTGCTGTGATTTTTCTACAAAGTTATAAATGATATCAAAGGATACATACATAGCTAAGAACATCATTCTAACAATGTATTACTTAATGATTGTTAGGACACAATTTTTAAGAGCCAGACTTTAATATTAAAGCGACATTCTCAGGTTTATTTTATTCACAGTGACTGCATTTCAGAATGAGTGCAACGGTTTAATTTTTAGATGCTGTACAATAATATGCCCAATTAAATGGAAATATTATGGTAAAACATGTAATAAGTAAACTTCAAAGGTGCAGTACATGTTTTGGATTTTGATTTTGGATACAGTTGTAATATCGCATTACATCATGATAAAAAAGATAGTATTAGCTGCATTTACTCCACAATTACCACTCACCCAGAACTCAGGAATTTTCTTTTTCAGAATTGTAAATGCTTTTTTCTTTAAATAAACTTGGTGTCAGAAAAAGAACAGAAATAGTATAAATATGAGAAAAAAATATTACTCATTTCACTTAATATACCTAAATCCATCTCACAGAATGACAGTAGATACAGACATGCATAACCTGCATCTAATTTATATTAAATCCACTTTACATCACTATTAATGTACAAAGGTCTGAAAAGTGGGATAAAATTAAATTTACCCCACTACTTCTAAAGTAATGTCAAATGGCTTACATTTAAAGACATAAAGATGGTGCAGAGAGGTAAAGTGGGTGATTTCACAAGTGGACAATTGTCACTTTATTTCTGAATTTCATTTGTAAGGTGACATGATGGTAGCTTCTGAGTAAGCGTGTGTTTCTTGACATACCCACGAACAAAGGGATGTGGCTCCTCCTTAAATAGAAAGGATCCATGCGTCAGAAATTCTGGAGGTAGTATTTTAGATTGCGTTTCTTTGGGAAGAAGAAAAATGAATCTAGGAGGTCTAAATACCAGGCTATTTTTAACCCTGTGTACCAATAAACACGTTCTCCTTGTATAAACTGAAATCATGCTGGTGGTATCATAGGGATTGTACATGGTGGTGCCAATTAACCAACAAGGAGGTGACAAGTTCTCATAAAAATAGCTTGTTTAGCTCCATTCTATGGTCATTTCATTCAGGCCATGATTCGGGGAGACCTTGTGACTGCACAGGACAACACAAGCTGTTTTGTAGTTTGTTTTTAAGCACAAGAATCCATTAAGTGATTCAGTGTCCCTATGTGTTCAGTGTCTTGAATAAATATATAATGGATAAAATACATATATATATATATATGTATTTTAAGTGCATACACAATAAATAGTGCTGGCTGGTCTTTTCTGTGGCATGAAGGATGATATGTGCCGCCATATTATTCCAATGCTCTAAATCATACCATAGCCCATTCTCACAGGTGAGTAAACAGAACAGAAACAGTTAAAAAAAAACACATCTTAATCTGAATTCTGTTCTTCTTGCGTTTATTTAAACCTTTATCATTTTCTTCTTAGCTATCTTTCCAGTCCTGGTATAGTATATTTTCCCCAGTTACTGGACCATTAATATCCATTCTTTTCAGATTCAAACTCCTTCATGCTAAAATTTCAAGTAGTGTTTTTTAAAAGTGCAATCACTCACATCTTTTAAAATTTACCAGGACAAATTGCTCTAAGTATCTAAGGAAAACTGTGACATTGGGTTACTTGACTTGTCATTTTTATATTCCATACCCATTGCAGTCTTGTTTGTAAGAATATGAAGTAGAGTTTAGAAAGCAGGTAAAAGTAGCCTTTTACATTTACTGGCTTGCTCTCCTTTCTATGGGAGGGCTCCAGGAAAGGTGGTGAAATGTGATTCATGTAATTTCCAAAGAAATTTGAGATCGAGAAAAATGGGCATACCGTAGTCACCCTATGAAAAAGCAGTGAGCTCAGCTCTCAAATGGACAAATCAGAGGAACTGTTCACCCCTTGGCAGGCCTGCCTACTGCAGCAATGCCCCTAAAGCAGCCAGTCCACAGCAGAGAGGGCAATATTTTTTATTTACTATAAAGTCTCTGGTTGTAAATGGATTCTGTGCAAGACTGTTGGGATATAAATGGAAACAGAATGGATGGGAGGACAGAACTCATGCATTTGTGATTATGCAAAGCAAAATTCATATCCAGGGTCTATGACATGGTTCCTGCTGCTGCTAGAAGAGATTTATTTGTTCCCAGATGTGGATACATTCTCACAGCTGTTGCTTTCACCTCCCCTCTATAGAAGTGGCTGGGGAAGACTATCCTGAGACTTACGGTCCTGGATCATTTGAGTCAATGTATAAGAGAAAGTCTCACCCTACAAAAGAAGTTAGCAATGTTTTTGGGCAGGGTGCCAAAAACACCCATAGCCTTGACTTGTAAGATGCTGGCTTACCAGGAGTAGACCTCAGGGATACTATGAGGACACTGATCCTTGTAGGGGCAGTGCAGCCCTGACCCTTTCCCTGCTCTCTGCGCCACAGTGCTTGTGCCAAGCAAAATGCCTTTGCATGCTATGCTCTGGCACCTGTGCCAGGGGTTGCCTACCCCTAAGGGGTTTCCTTAGAACCTGTTGCTGCTTCAGTAGCTAATACTGGGAATTCCCTTTTTCCCATGTCTGGTTCTTCCCCAGGAGCTGCTGATTTCCCTGTACAAACTCCACCAAGAGGAGAGAAAGGTGCTATAAACAGGATTTGATTCTCCCAGTCACCCATCAATTGAGAAAAGCTAGAAAATAGTGTATAACCCCTCTTGACAGCTCTAGGAAGGCCTGAAATGTTTATTTTGTTCATAATATGGCTTTGAAAAGAGACAACTCTCTGGCTACAGCCAGAAGTGACAATTTTTGCCAAATCTGGCCACAGAAAGCTGTCTATAGCTGTGACCAAACACAAGTGCACAGCTACAGATAACTTCAAAAAGGCTGATCAGGTGAAAATCTGGCCCCGCATTGCATGAGGCATCAGGTAAAGATTTTGTAAAATGTAGCATCTTCTATAACATTGTGTGAGGAACTCCCAGCTTCTCACTGTTTTCAGAATGGGAGCAAAGGGAGTTTAGTCTGGAGGGGGTTTTCAGCCTCCTCTCCCCAGATGGTGGGATGGGTATATTAGAGCCCCCCTGAGGTGGAGGAGGGGGCACCATTTCACCCATGCCACCCTTCATCACCAGCTAGGAAGCCCCAAGAATGAGCTTCTTCTGCTGCCTTGCCTCCCTCCCATTCTGAAAAAAGCAAGCACTGGCAGAGAGCCTGGCTGTTGTTGTGGGAACCTGGCTGCTGGCTCCAAGACCGCAACTAGATTCCCCTCTCCTCTGGAACCAGCAGTTTGAACTTCTGTTTGGTCTGGGGTAATGTTGTAACTCAGAAAGCTTTGCAAAACATGTTCTGAGTCACAGCTGGGAGCTGCACTTCAGTCTGCAGCCTCTAAGTCTATGGAAAAGACAATGAGTGAGTAAACCATGCTATATAGCCTACCACTTTAGTACTTGTATAAACTAGTCCTAAATGATTGAGCAGTAACCAGAGTTACTGCACAGTAGCATCATCAAACAGCTTTTAGGTGACACTGAGTATGCAATAGCTGACTACTACTGAACAGTTCATGTCATGCTTCCTGACATGCAACACTACTGTGCAGTAGTAATGAGCTACTGCACAGTCAGCATCTTGTGTAGACACAGCCAGTGTTTACAAAGGACTCCAGTGACCTTGCTAAACTAAAATCAAGTGATGAAAGTAAATAAATCTGTCAGTGATCATGTACTTAAGGATTTTTTCAAGCTGCTATGCTGTGACACTATAAGCCAAATTCTCAACTAGTGCTAAGTTTTCTGCTTTGCCACCACTTATGGTGTAACCTGGACTGATAAAATATTCCTCCTTCATTTGTTGAGTTCTGCACATAGTTGGTTGGTCTCTGTCTCTAGTCTCAATTATTATCAGGAACTGGAATTGTTAACCAAGTAAAAAAAATACTGAAAGGCCACAGCAGTTGACAGCAGGCTACATTATTTCACTAAGTTGGGCATACACTGAATCTCATCCCCATGACAATGACTCTAACAAGAGAAGAAAATGACACTACATGAAATCATTTTTGGTTACATGGATTGTTATGGGAATAGGAAATGATGCTAATTTAACCCATTCTTTCTTCAGCTTCTTCAGTTTAAATATTATTAATGATTTTCCTCAGATGCTCTTTTCTTCTGCTGCCACTGTCAATCCTCTCCACTGCTGGAGGAGTTCCTAGAAGCGTACACACATACTTACGGAATACTTTGTAGTTAGCATTCTGCCAACCTAGCATAATTGACAGATTTGTTAGTGAAGAAGACATTTCTCTTCTGACAGGCTGAACAGCAGGCTACCTTAATTCACTGAATATGTCAAGTATTATAATTCTATGAAAGCTCCTTCTCCTCATGGAGTTTATAACTACATGATTACCATAAATGAATTCATATTTAGTCCTTCCTGAAAGTTTAAAAAAATGGGTACAGGGAGAAGGATTCTCATATTGGTTTTTTTTTTTCTACTTTTTGTTCTGGAATTATTTCCAAAGGAGGCTTGTATGAAAAACTGTCCAGCAGTATTCCATTTAAAAGGGACCAGTTAACATATTCTAATCATGCTAAGAGAAAATCATGAATCCAGGTGTGTCCTTAGTGAAAGGTACAATGAGACCAATGTTGTCTTAACCAATTTAAAAATATCTTTGAAAATCAAATCACTTTCAATTTGATTCTGAAATTTTGAATATGAAATTTTCAGATGTTTAATAGTTAGGATAGCAGTAATATCATGATCTTCATTTATATGAAGTATAGACCATACACATTTTTCCCTTTCCCCAAATGTGTATTCATTGGTTTCTTGAGTGTTAGTTAAATGTGAAGTGTGTATTAAAAGTCAGCCATTTCTAGCTTCTACTTCTGCTCTAGATCAGTAAACCATAGAAGTCTAAGAAGGGTTATTTTCTATAAATACTACCATGATCAGAAGTAGTATTTAAAAATTATAGCAAAACATTGGTCCACACAGTTCAGAAGGAATCCTAGTATATGCTAAATTAGCTATTGTACCCAGCTGTGTACAATATGAAATATTGTCAATTTCAGCTATTTAAAATCCACTAGTTGGTCTACAAACCAAACCAAAACAACAAGAAAAAATGGGACCTTATAATAGCATGGCATTCTCTTTATTTGATCTCTGTTGATTTTTTTTTTGGGCCTTGTTTCCATCTTCCTGGAACCAGAAAATTGCTAGGGTTAGCTTAGGGCAGAGTGATGAAACCATGCATTTTACACACATTATTAATCATTGTTAATTGCAGCAGTTTGTTATGTGTATTCAGTTGTGGGTAAACAGACACGCACATACTTGATCACTGTCTCTAAACTATCATGTGTGACATGGTGTGAGCAGCACTATGGTACATTTTTTTATTATCCTAATGAGGACAGACTCCTAATAATATTTCAAAGAGGTCTGGGAAAAGGGTGATGGAAAACACCTATTTGGTCCTACACACAAAATCTATTCCCTTGTCAAGGGCTTTCCTATCTTCATTTGAAAATGTTCACTGTTGGAAAGTTTTCTTCCTAATATGCAGATTGAGGTTTCCTCATTTAAATTGCATTTCACTTTCTAGTTACAGCTCCTATGCCTGGGCCCCAAAGAGATGACTACCTATCCCATATGCTCAAGAGTCTGCTGCATGAAGACAGTAGCTCCTCAGCTATTTTAAATTAGCAGAGACTTAAATAAACTCTTCTCATTTATACCTGTTAAGGCAGGGCTGTCCAGCTGGCAGCGTGCAGGCCACATGTGGTCCACAAGGGGTTAACACATGACTTATGGACTCACACCCAGCCTCCATTCAGTCCATTGCTCTTACAGCATTTGTGGCAGGGTCTCTGGGCTCCCACTTCACTCCTTGTGCTTTTGGCTCCTGCTCCTGGGATGGGACAGTAGAGTAGGAGAGGTCCAAGCTGCCCTTACTGCATGCACAGTATGGGACAGTGCTGAGTTGCATGCACTGCACACTAATGACTACAAAACAATATTCACAGGTTTGCTTTACAGAATTGGCTTATAGATAAAGTAGTTATGGATTAGAACAATGGTCCAGGGAAATGGCAAGGTTAATGAGTTTATAAAAGCCTGTTTATGACAACATTTCCTCCAAGGCCCGCTGGTTCTGAAGCCAGCAGACAGACAGGCTGGGAAATTGAAGACATGTACCATACTGTTCCCTAACAGAGGTAAGGGGCTACCTTAGGAGGCCCAGTAAATACCTGAATTAGGATGTGTGCATATGATGGGTTTGTTGGAACAAAGAAATATGCTGACAGGACAGAACATGGACAGTATAATAGCCACAGGGAAGCTAATCAACGGTACCCGGGAATAAGGATTCATCAGAGGGAAGAAAGATTACAAAAGGAGGGATTTCGGAGCAGCAAAGGTTCCCTGAGAGGGGAACCCAAGGCCATCATGGACAGAAGACATGCCACTGGCCCACTGGAAGGGTGGGGCAGGAGTTGTTCCCTTAGCCTTTGACCTCTAGGTTGCTGAAATAACCTCAGCAACTACAACCTCAGCAATTACAAAGTGGCCAGATGTACCTTCCCATTGTGATAGTCTAGGACTGGTAGATATAGAATTGTCTGCATTATTTTTGTCTGCTACCACTGTGTATCAACCAAATTTGCCCATTATTGAATGGAGAGGTTGTAGGCAGTCTGAGAGCTTGGGGCTCCTCCCAGAACAAGGTATCTGGTTCATAAATCCAGTGCCAACACATACTGCACAAAGAAGAGAGCCAGGCTGCCTTGGTAATTACTGCCGTAGGTGGGTGGCAAGGGGCAGGGCTGCTGCTCATGCTGCAAGAGAGAGCCATGCTGCAGAGTGGACTGCCTGTATGGCACATGTAACAAGAGGGAAGGGCTGAACATACGGGGGGGAACTCTGGGAAGGGTAACCCCATGGCATGTGGCCCACACAGTGTGTAGCCCTTAGTTGCCTAGAAGCTGAACAGCCCTGTATTACCAACATAGTGTATACTATGCCTAGGGATACTAATTTAACCTTGATTTGATCCCTTTGCTCTAGTTTGGACCTCAGTTTCTAATTGTTGTTGGGACTGCTTGCTGCTGTGATTCTTGAAATTATTTCTTTGTGTCTGTTATTATTATGGGTCACCTGGCTTCTTTAAGCTACTCTTCTCCTGATTTTGATGTTTACAAATGATCACTAACACTTACGTGTGTAACTTTCCATTTCCTATTGCACTAGTACACTAGTAAGTCAGCCCCTTACTTCCCTTATCACTCCCTGAACACACTGCCAGCTTTTCCATTGATACCTCCACAAGATTTGTACTCCTGTAATATGTTTCAGAATACAGAATCTTATGGGTAAGAGTTTTACCACCTCCTTTACTTACCATTTTCTTACAACTCTGTCTACTTTTAGGGATTTAACCCATATTGTATAATGTTAATTAATTCATATTTGTTCTGTTTTGAAAATCAGAAATATAAACAAATAAATGTTTATGTTACTAACAGAAAATAAATAAGAGAAGAGAAATAGAAAATATGACTTTATGAAATTGCCTGAAAACCTAAGCAATAAGATCCATGGTAACAGAGGTGAATGAACTGTCAGCCACTGTAGCTACTTAACTTCCTTTTGTAGCAGCTGCTGGCTGTACTTTCCAGTAGTGACTGATAGGTGAACCCAAACAAGAAGGGCATGACTGTTAAAATAAATATTTCCAGCCAGATAGAGAAGCTGGAAATGCCCTACAGTCCCATTAACTGTAGTAATAGCACTGACAGTCTTTTCAAAGGAGGGAGCTGGCTACTTCTGCAAAATGTTATCAAGTGTAATGGCTGTCTTCTTATTGCATAAAAAAGATGAAGTAACCTTCCAAATATACTGTATTCAAAAAATGTGTAAATTCATAGAGTGAAAAATTATGGGCTTAGGTTTTTATAAGATTTGAAAGGTCAAGAGGGTAAGCAGATGGCTAGCTATAGAATTTATTGCGCTTTTAGCAATTGTTTTGATGTGCCAGGCAAAGCTCTGTAAGCTTATGAGATTGTAAAATCCAATGACCCTGCATTAGAGTGAGGGTTATGCTCATGATACGCATGTGATTTTAGAGATCATATCTATCACCAGTTTATTATCTGCCAAAAACTCATGGGATTCAATGTGATTAATATCTTTAACTATGATTTTTACCGTTTCAGCTCCATGCCCCCCTTTTTGCCATTTTTGTATTTATGCTTCCCTTATGAAAATAATACAACTCAGCTCATGATAATGAAGTGGTAGCTTAGAAATGCTGAAGAATTTTTTTCTAGTAACTGTTCTGTACCCAAAAGTAATAAAATTTTACAAGGGATGTAAAGAAGTTTGTTACTCAGCACTATGTATTGCCCTCAAACAAGTACAATTACTGTTGTCATCAGTGGATTCCTCATACAGATCAGCAGCAGCATTGTATGTTCTTCAGTGACTGCAGGAAATGATGGGCAGGTTCAAAACAGATAAGACCAATCCATGTTTAGAATTTACTGTGACCTTCACAGAAGGAAACCTGTGTTTCCTGGACTTATATTTTTGTTGTTATGGTGATTTGAACCTTTCTGTCAATCTAGTATATTGCAATATATATGTCTTCTCACTTAAGGTCTCTTTGCCTAAAGAGTTATGCCCAGCTATATAGACAATTTCCTACAACGGTGCATGTGCTAAAAGACTTCTTTTGGGTTTGCAGAAATGATCTCGATCTGAGTAGTGTCTGAAAACAACAAAGGCTATAATTAATGCAATCATAAGGTCTTTGAGACAAAGACCCTCTTTTTGCTCTGTGTTTGTGCAGCGCTTAGCACAATGCGTTCCTGGTCTATGACAAGGGATTGTAGGTCTGGCTGCAATGCTAATAATAATATAATAATAGTTGTTCTGATGGCCCAATATATTCACATACCTTAGAAAACAGAATAAAGTATGCGATGGCCCAATATATTCACATACCTTAGAAAATAGAATAAAGTATGCCCTCTACCCTGAAAAGCTTGCACTTAAACTAGACGAGAGAAAGGATGTTGAAGAGAAATAGCTGGAAAAACTTTTTTCACCAACTGCTTCTTGTTTACCTTGGAGAACTCAACTACAGCAGAGTCTCCCTTACTTTTCTTTGGCATTATTTACCCCTACTCCCAACCCCCTTCCCTTCTCTACCCTTTTTTCCCCTACTTTCCACCTATTTACATTCTCACTGACATCATGTCACACTTTTAGCTTCTTTCATGCGTTGGAGATCTCAGAACAGCAGAGACTGCCTTGCCTGAAGGAGGGTGCTTATTCCCAAAAGCTTGCAAAGAACTTTTTCTCCACTTGGTCTAATAAAAGATATCTCATGTGCCCAAAAATGTTTTCCTGCCTTAGACCAACACAGCTACAACCAGAAACACTGCAAGGTGATGAGTCTACCTAGACCTGTACACTACAGTATTTAGCATTGTATGAGTTGTTTAATCATTTTTATTCCCAAACTACTAGTGCCTTTAAACAGTTGTGCTCCAGCTTAGAGAGGGTTGCTTTGTGGTTTTGGATCCTTGTATGTGCCCTATATGCCATATATCCTGCTTGTCACCTATTGGATGCAGTTCAAGTATAAGATGATGTATTAATGATAAGTGACATTCTATTCAAGTACCCTCTGAGTGTACAAACTCAGTATGAAACAATCTTGTGTCTTAGTGTTTTATCCTCCAAACTGTCCCCTTGACATTCTGCCTTCTTTGACAGAAGAAAAAACAATCCTACGGCAACTATTAAAAATGAAAGCGTTGCTTTTTGAAGTAATTTGCCAACTCTTCTCTCTTGTTCAGTTCACGAACCTCTCTATTTACTGAAGTTTGGGTATAGAGTTTCCACACAAAAATGAGCAGTTAACGAAATGCTAATTGAAATCAGCATGTTGGTTTACTGCGCACAGTAGGAGTAGTCACACAAGAGCATGATCTTTAATTATTGTTTTCTACTTTCTACAGCAAAATCTACACTATTTGAGGGAAAAGTCCTTATAGACTGGTTTAGATAAATGCTACAGTCTGGTCTAGGAGACCTATGATGGGTCTGAGCACAAGTAATTCTCTTAGTGCCTCCTGTGTCAGGACATCTGACACGCTCTCCAAGCTCAATCAACATTCCACGATTTCTAAAAACCAGGTACTGCAGTTTGGTAGCTTGTAAAAATGACTTGCATCCAGTAGGAGGAATCCCTATGGGCCTCATGCAAAATTTATTGAAGCCAGTGAAGATTTTTCCATTGACTTCAGTGGGCTTTGGATTAAGTTCTAAAAGGTCTTGTGATAGAAGCAGATAATAAAGAGGAGGAAGAACTAGATCAGATGGGTGAAAGAAGCAAGCTTACAGTAATGAGGGAAGCTTCAGATAATGTAAATGAACAGGGTCAATTGGTTCATCTGGGACCATATAACCATATTTTAATTTCCAGATAGTGGAACATAACAACCAACAGGGGTTTGTAGCACTAAAAAATGCTGCAGCTATAACTGTCGATAGGCCAAGTTCTTTGCAGAGTTCTGTTCACATGGCAGAGGTTTTGTCCTGTGGCTTGTACTATAGTAGATGCCTCCTTCAATAATCCTAGTGCAATAGAGATGTGGTTTTCCAATGCATTTTAAAATACAAGCATATATTTGGATCCATGTTTACCAGCACATAAAGAGCACAAAGTGAAACAAGGTGTTCCCAGCTTGGCTGTGTGTGTGCTCTGCTGTTTTCCTGTGTTTGCACAAAACATCCGCACCCTGGAAATTTTCTATGGCTTCCCCATCACTACCACATTCTCATTATCTTGTTTAGATTTTCATTTAAATAAAGCTTTTTAGCCTCTAGGAGCCTGAAGTTTCATTTTCAAACAAGCCACTTGAGATCCATCATGCTTCCAGGTAAGCTTATTCAGCTGCATCCTCCTTTATTAGCTATCTGCTGGTTAGTGCAGGGCTTGAATTGTTTGCATAGACTCCAGAATACCTCAGTTTACAGCAGCAGATAACTAATATGTTACACATGAGTTGCACGTAAGATAGCAGTGACAATTGAACTGACATTATCAGCAACATTTTTCTATAAAATCTTAATGCTTTAGTGACTGAATGTGATGAAGATGCACTTGGATGAGGTGTCTGTTAGGTTTGCAAGAAAATATATTCTATTCCAAGGAATTTTATTTAGAAATTTGCTTTTAATTGAAAGTTGGGACCAAATTTCATATTCCTCTGCTTTTGCTGTGAGTACAAGAATGAAAGCAGTGGGTGGCTTTTAAGTCACTTTTAGCCCTGCCTGAATGCCTCACTGCCACAGCTTAGAACAGCCTCATGAGTGCCTTAAGTTGAGCCAGCCTATAATGGTCTTCTATGGATGATTAACCAGCCCAACATAGCAAGCACATACTGTGCCCTTGCTATACTCTTTTCCAGGGTGTTACAGTTATACAATCAAAGTAAATTTTAAATATGGTGCTAGAGAGCCTGTTTCAGTATACATGGGAGACAAAAGGGAGCAGGAATCAGCAAAGCAGCACCAAAGAATCAGTAAAAGGGAACAGCAGGAGCTAGGCTGAATATTTTCTATGTCTTTTTATGTGAATGTATAGGTTGCTTTGTAGGCATTTACTGTATTAAGGTAAGCCCCAGCCGAAAGAGGTCGCAATTGACTATGTACAGATAACACAAAGGCCAACAGACAGAAAAAAGAGCACCACACATTTATTAACCTTCATACATTCCAATGGGATGATTTCCTACCCCAGGCACTTTTTGTGCAGAATCTTAAAGTTAAAAATTCAAGCTATTTTTTTTTTTCTTTTTAGGATATTGTCACTGGCACCACAGTGCACAATATCACCAAAGAACAGCCAGCGTACCTGAATAGTTTCCTTTCTGTGGATGAAAAACTTCCCAGGGTAACATGTTATGCCAGGTATGAATGTGTTTTTCCATATGGGGTAACAACTTGCCCGAAGTCCATGTTACTTGTTACCCCAATGCAATTTCTATATAAATGACAGGCCTAGACCTGTTTGGCCACTGCAGGTAGCTGTGTCTGAAAGGTCAGTATTCATTCATACCTCATTCATGTGCACTTCAGGTATCCATGGTAATTAATGGATAACCACCCTCCACTCTGCTGTTGCTTTTTATGGGGGACTCACCCTAGTTTCCTATATTCCAAAGAAGTCCAAAGTTGTGCTGATGCTGTCAAGCATGCACCATGACCTGTCAGAAGATAGAGAGCAAAGAAAGCTGAATATCACCCATGACTACAATAAAGACAAGGGTGGGGTGGGTAACCTTGACAACTTAGTCCATTTGACAACATGCAGATGGAAAATCAACAGGTGGCCAATGAAACTATTTCTCAATATGCTAGATGTGGCTGCCATTGCCAGCCTCGTCATTTGGCTCTGCCACAACCCAAACTGGAAGCAAAGATCACATTTAAGAAGACAGTGCTTTTTTTTGCAGGAGCTTGGAGAACAGTTGATCAACGGACAAATAAAACAAAGAACGATGGATACACATAATCTAAGTCCATCAAGTCTGGTATGACTGCCCTAAATTACAAATTGCCACAACGCACCCCAGTAGAACTTTCTGCAAGCAGGAGTGGACGTTGTGTTTTTTTGTCCAAGGACAGATGACCAGAAAACTCAGAAAAAATGCAAAGAGTGTAAGCGATTTGCTTGTGTGCACTGCAGTATATCATTGCTGCTTTGTGAGGAATGCAATATTTAGTTCAAACAGGAAATGTCCCATAGTTTCATAGATGTTAGGGTCAGAACAGACCTATTAGATTGAGTCTGAGCTCCTGCCCTGGGCAGGAATGAGTGCTGGGGTCAGATGACCCCAGCCAGGTGTCTGTCCAATCTCCTTTTAAACACCTTCAAGGAAGGGGACAGTAGCACTTCCCTTGGAAGCGTATTCCATATTTTGGCAACCCTCACTGTAAAAAATATTTTCCTGATGTCCAATCTGAATTTGCTGTCTTCCAGTTTGTGGCCTTTATTTCTAGTTACCCCAACAGGGGCCCTGGTAAACATTGTATCCCTTATTTCTTACTGTCCCCCCACAAGCTCCCAGATGAGTCTGTAGGCAGCCATGAGATCACATCTCAGCCTCCTCTTATGGAGGCTGAAGATGTTCAGGTCTCCCAAGCGGTCCACATAGGTTTTTTTCTGTAGGCCTTTAACCAGATGATTGGCCCTCCTCTGAACCCTGTCCAGGCCATCCACATCCCTCCTGAAGTGCAGTGCCCAAAACTGGATGCAGTACTCCAACTACAGCCTAACCAGTGCTGCATAGAGGGGAAGTATCACCTCCCTAGACCTGTTTGTGGTGCCTACTTATGCAAGAAAGAGTTTGGTTAGCTTTACTTATTACTTCATCACACTGGTGACTCATGTTCATTTTGGAGTTGACTATGACCCCAAGATCCCTTTTCGCAATTATGCTACTTAGAATGGTCCCTCCCAGGCTGTAGGAGTGTTGATGATTCTTCCTCCCCAGGTGCAACACATGACACTTATCCTTGTTAAACTGCATCCTATTCTGTTCGGCCCATTTCACCAGCCTGTCCAAATCAGCCCAGATTTGCTCCCTGCCATTTAATTTTGTGTACCTCCCCCCATAGTTTGGTGTCATCAGCAAACTTGGAAAGGGTGCTGTCTACTCCCTCATCCAAGTCACTAATGAAGATATTGAATAGTACCAGACCCAGGACAAAGCCTTGAGGGATTCCACTGCCTACATCCCTCCAGGTACAAATTGACCGATCCACCACCACTCTCTGGGTATGTCCCATAAGTCAATTTTCTACCCACCAGACTCTGTAATAATCTACACTACAACTGTTTAGCTTACTTATAAAAATTGGGTGTGACACTGTGTCAAAGGCCTTTTTAAAATCTAAGTAAATAACATCTACCTCTGTTCCTTCATCCAAGCATTTTGTGACCCAGTTGTAAAATGAAACCAGGTTAGTCAGGCAGGATCTGCCTGTTATGAACCCATGCTGATTGCCCCTTAGCATCATTTTACCTGCTGGTCCCCCACAATTTTCTCAAAGGTCTTATGAAGGTTATAGGTGAGACTAACTGGCCTATAGGTTAGGTCCCTTCCTCCCCTTCTTGAAAATAGGGACCACATAGGCACTTTTCCAGTCCTCCAGGACCTGACCCGAATGCCATGAGAGCTCAAACAGTTGTGTCAGTGGTTCTGCTATGACACCGGCCATTTACTCACATACTACATGCACCTTTTAACTAAAATTAGTCATTCACATTTGGTTTGTGTGCCTTAAGCAAAAAAAGTGATTTCTGCCCTGTAACAGGGGCATGTGAATACTGGACTACACTGCTGGGCCTGAGTCCACTCATCTTTGTCACTCATCCACCCCCTGAAGCTAGAGGTCCACAGCTAGAGTACCCACCCCACAGCTAGAGGTTTAAGCCTCTCACAGCACCTTACAAATTGGCAATAGCTTTTGGCTGAGGAGCCAAATGGAGGGACCTGTCAAGAGAGGGTGAATGAAGCTGAAGAGCAGCCTCCTTCCCTCCATGTATTTGGAGCTCTGACATGAAACAAAAAGGCACTACATTTATTGTGTATTGTACTTTAAAAGCATACATGTGAAATAATCTAGAAGCTACTTGAAGAGAAAAGGTCTATGCTTTCAATTAAATTCAAAGGTCTGTGCTCATTTTCATATAGGCTCAAGTGTGGCATAAGTGGGATTGAAGTGGCCCTCTGCCCTCTTCACAGGTACAAATTTCACCATCATGGGTAAGGGTTACAGTTTAGACTCTGCCCCATATTAAGGAATGTAGAGTGCCAAATCAGTGCATGCCACTTCAGTTTTCCTACCAAGGCACTCTATTAATTAATATGCCACAGAAACATGCTATGCTAAAGTTTTCTGCTTCAACTATTTTAATTTTCCTGATATAATAAATGTAAGGTCAAACATCATGCGAATCTGTAAAACAATATCTGCTACAGATACTCAGATGCAAGAATCCAGACATTAGCAAGCACTGCTGTAAATGCAATTAGGCCTAGGATTTAAATGAATAAAATAGATAGAGAGGTTCTTCATATTCTTTATATCTTAATTCTGTCAACTTTCTGGCTTAAATGTGAACTTAAGATCTTGGCCCATATTTTTAGTAGGAGCCCATAAATCACACTGAACTATTCAGGCTCTTTTTAATCATGCCAAAATAAATCAGGGAGAGTGAGGTCAAGTTTTAGTACAACAGTTATGAAGATGAAACATCCTATGTTTTTTTCACTGATAGATTCATAGAGTTTCATGCATTTTCATAGTTCAGTGTAATCATAGGTTGACATTTTGCAAACCACATGACAGAATAGTTACCTTTTTAATAGGCTTCACAACTGAGGTAATGGTAACTAGCTTCCCCAGCTTTAGTTTCAGGTTTTCAAGTAAAATTAAATATCCCATGCCCTAGCCTATCCCACACCCTCTTTACTTAAGCTAAAATATGTCAAAGCACTTAAACATGTACTTCATGTTATGAATATAATAACCCTATGGACTTGAGCGGGAACTGGATCATTCTACTAATGTCTCAAGCTCTATGCAAGCTGTTGAGTGCATAACGGCATTCTTCTTTGAATCACTGCTGATCATCTGAGGTATACTAAAGCATTAAGGAATCTTTCCAGTTTGAGGAACAGCTGTTGCTGCAGCTTCAAAAATCAATTGGCTCTTATCCATCAGATAGCACAAATCCCTCAGTGATACCTGTGGCTTCTCAGTGGATGCCAACAATCTATAATGATTCGCTGACACATGAATAGACACAAGCTGAAGTGCAGTCCAGCAAAATTTTCAAATAGATCTTACGAATTTATGCCGTGAAATCATAGACCTCCATAAACTAAAAGAGAAAAATCTATATTAGCCATAAGGGATTCTTTTCTCTTTATACACTGGCTCTGAAAAGTTTATCAGTCGGGACATCTGATATGGCCTAATTATTTTGGTATGACTAAGATAAACATGCTGACTATTAGCTTCTCACCCCTTGCTAAACTCCTATTCTAACTCATTATACATAGAGTATAACAGCAATTTATTGTGTTTAAGACATCACAAAGCAGTCATTAGCCTCTATGTGAAGTTCAGTGAGCATTCATGCACATATAACATGACTCAAACAAGACAACACATGTCTGTTGTTTGTATGGGAGATTCTATATGCCACATTACATAGGCCAGATTTTGCTCCCTAGATCAATACTGGAAAATCTTCACACCATGCACATAGGGTTTCAGTCACCTCTTTTTCATCACTTTCTTCATTGACCTCAGACTTGCAGAGGCATCATTACTTAATTCAGGGTTGTACAACTGGTGGCCAGTGGCACACATTTGGCTTAGAAGTATTTAACTGCCATCACCCTTACATCATTAGGTCTTTGTGCTTTCCCCCACAGGTCTGGGTACCAATCCCCCCACTCAGCTGTCACTACCATCCCCCCATTTCCTCCTGCTGCTGCTTTTTCTACCTTCTCCCTACCCCTGGGGTCACTATGGTCTCCAGGTTCCCCCTCATTAGAAGTCAGTCTGCCCTCTCAGCTGGGCCACCTGACCCCAGAGCAGCACCATCTGTGAGCACTGAGCTGACTGTGTTCAATATATAAGCCCAGACCATAGTACCTTGCCCCTGCTTATCCTGTTGTGAATCTAGATTCCCAGGGTTCTGCCTTCAGCCTGACCTGGACTAGAAACAAGGATATTGTTTTGCCTTAGGAAGGTGGCACTAACTTTTTCACATCCTCACCTCCTAATATGGCCTTTCAGCAGGCAAAAGTACTTTACTAACCCCAAGATTGCTTACGCCCCATCCTTATGCTCTCTTTCTCTTTCAGCTTCTGCTTTCTGCTTTCTCCCTGTGAGAAGGGCAGTACAGCCAGCAGGGGAAGCAGCAACTGACAATGGGACCAGAGATGCTCAGAAGTAGGAAAGACCTGACTTGATTCATGGCCCCTACTGGTGCAGAGATTTAAAAATAGGCAGTGGGGGAGGGACACCACATATCATACCACTTCTGTCTGCTTAGGAATTAAGTGAAAAAGATAAACACAGATCTATGTTATTGTTCTGCATATCAAATAATGCTTTATATTAAATATGGAGAATAAAAACAATACACCATGTACTTTCTGTTCTAGAATGGCCCTAAAATAGAGAATTACAAGTTAATTTACTTACCAAAATAACACCCAGTCAGTTCTGTCCATCATTGTAGATTCCTGTGTCTTTCATCTGCATGTCGAGGTCATGTGGATTCTTCTGGCTTCACCATAGTTTTAAAGAAGGAACAGGTTCGTTAATGTACTGAACCTCAGTCAGCATCCCAGGGGTCTCTCCTGCCACATCTTTGATGGAAAATTAATGTTAATGGAGAGGAAGGTGGTCTATCCTGTCCCTTCTGGTACCTTCCTTCGGTTGTTCCAGTTGTCTTTCCTGCTTGGGGCTCCACCTCCCCTACACCCTGCTTAATGCCAACCAAAGTTGTTGTTGTCTGGGCCACTAGCATTGGTTTTATGAGCGTTTTGTATTCTTGGCCCTTTTAATATATTATGGAGGGATCAGGACGTTATTTGACCCGATTATTCCCGGCCATACTTTGCCTTACTTATGTGTCTTGTCGGTCTCAGATTATTATGTTCCCCGGTGTCTCACCCTCAATCTGAGCTTTTTGCCCACCATTGGTCATTTGTTCATCGGTCCTTTCTTTATCTGGTCCCACCGGGATACCGTCTGTGCTGTGGATCTCCAAGATCCATGGAGTATCCTCTGGTAAGTTATAGAGCCATCTCTGGCTATGACTCTTCAAGCAACTCCCCCTTGGGGTAGCCACCAGGTCCCTGGGCTGAGACTGTGTTCAGTATTTGGCCCCTCTGAGCTGGTCGAGGACCTTGCTTATGGTTCCTCCTGCTGATTCCCTGCTGGTTCTTTTATTTCTGCTTCAGAGTTCCAGGCAGCGAATTGGCCCCAGCACACTGTTATAAAGTGTGCCCATGCCGACATGGAAGCCAATCCTGGCCCCTTCTGCCTCAGCATTTTTTTTTCATTTTCTTCCTTTGCTGCAGCAGCTGGGAACACCGTGGTTTTACTTTCACTTTCCAGTGCAGAGTCCTGCTGGTTCCTCTTGTCATCTGACAGATGTAAGTCTTTTCCACAATCGTACATAGTAAATATAATTTAAAAAAATTCAGCCCTTATTAGTGATTCATTTTACTTATGCACTCAGAGGTTTGTATACTCTAATTAGTAGGTTAAAATGGAGTGTTTTCAAGTTCTAATAATAAGTAAACTCTTATGGAGGTCTAGATAAACATATAATTCCAGTACTGATTCAGTCCATCTTGTGCACCTTACTTAACAACTGTCCCTTAGTTTGTCCATTTGCAAATAGTTACTGTTATTATTATTGAAAGGATATGAGGGACTTTGAGGAAATGGGTAAATTGGAATTGATGAATGATGCTTAGGCCCACTAGAAATTGTAAGAAATCTCAGTATGAACAGTGTTAATTAGTTTTTAATTGTTTTCATATTTTTAAATCTTTACTGTTTATCTGTCTATTCACTAATATGATCTTGGCTGTGTCAACATGAGATGCTGACTGGGCGGTTGTTACCATGCAGTCATTTAGTACTTGCATAAACAGTAGCTGAAGTTACTACTGTGCAGTGGCATCATCAAACAGCTTTTATTTGACACTGATTGCTCAGTAGCTCATTACTACTGCGCAGCAGTGTCACATCATGCTTCATGTCATGCAACACTACTGTGCAGTAGCAATGAGCTACTATGCAATCAGTGTCTCACATAGGTGTGGCCCTTTTCATTTAATCTAAGCCTCTAATTGCAGAATATATTACTTAGATTGTTTTAATTTAATTTTAGTTAATTTATTCAATCATTATATTGTAAGATGCTTACTGAAAAACTAATAAGCATGGTGTCCAGTTTTTATTGGGGTTTACATAAAACATCTAGATATTTACACTTTCTTTTGTGCATATAAACATCCATTAGCACTAAGAGAAGTAACATGCATTTGGATCTTATGAAATTCTGTAGGTCTAGGAGTCTGACATTGGGTCACAGCTGATGACTTGTTATAAATTAAAGGTAATGTTTTAAGGAGAATTCAGCTGAGGTGAATTTAAAGGGTGAAATGGAATGTGTGTATTTTCTAATTTTGAATGTATGAACAGTCTGAAAACTGTCATTTTAAATGTAGTGTGTATGTGGGGAGATGTTAAATAGGCACCAAGGTTATTCAAAGTTAAAGAATCAAATACACATTGAATAAATTATTGAAAATAGTATTTTTCATGCTCTTTATCCCAAAGGATTCCCGCTGAAATGAAACAGCTAATTTAACAATACATTTGGCACTAACTATTGTAAATACACCTGATTTTTATAAATGTATTTAGCAAGTGAAAAAGGAGATTTTTCTGAGCATTCTGAGAATTGTTTTGTAGAACAAATGATTTTGATACATTGAATATATTAATATTAAAATGTTCATCCAGAGAAAGCATACAAATTGATTATAATGTTTTTTGTTTTGCATAGTCCAGTACAATTCCTTTAAGCTCCTCTTGAGAATCTATCTTATTTTTTTCTACTGTTGAAATTGGAGAATAAAGGAATAGAGTTTCACATGCTATGTATTTGATTTTCCCAGCCCCCTTTTTGGGTGTTTTTTTTGGCTGCAGAAGCTTTTATCCAGTTCCTTATGGTCTTGCCGTGTGTCCTCAGAATTCTTTTGTATAAACTACATTAAAAAATTCTCCTTGGGCCAGATCTTCAGCAGTGAATAAATGTAGCAAATAATTCATGTATTGCATAGTGCCTAATGCCCTGGAGTCTTGGTGTCTGTAAGGAGCACTTTTATTATCCTTGCAAAGTAGATAATGTAAATCAAGATAGCATAGCTCTAAAGATAATGTTGCTTATTAATACCATCTGAAAGCTCTAGCCCTTTATATATGATAATTAAATGGTTAGCAACCTGTTCTTTCTTGATCATTTAATAGTTTTCAACTCCTATTTAGGGGCAAGCAGTATAGCCATACTTCTGATATTTCTTGCATTTTCTATCTAAATCACTTAACCTTCTGTTCTTGACTGTCAAGGCTAAGTTAAATGAAAAATCACCTAGAATGAAAGGAACTGGGATAAAATTAGCAGTATTTCCACATAATTACACAGTATAGCTAAAATATATCTGGATAGTGCAGTAAATGTTTCAGATCTTGTCTAGCCCGATACAGAATGGTCTAATGGATTCTGTTTGCAGATATGATGTCCAGAGGCTGTGAAATATGTATCTGCAGAATTTGTATTTGTCACAACATTACTCAATGGTATTTATATTATGTTAGTAATTTGTCACAAGTGTTTTTTGTCTTGCCAGCTGACAGAAAAAACAGAGATGCCTTCCAGTCAATGATCTGCCTCAAGAATGTCAGTGTCAGGACTGTGGGAATAGCCTGTTAGCAGTGCTGAAGTATTTGAAGAGTTTTGGGAAGATGAGCCATTGATAGCAACCTGGTTATAGGTAAAATGACTGTTATTTTAAGGAAAAGAATGAATAAACATGTCCCAGCTTTCATTTACAATATTTACTTGCTCAAACCACTATTCCTGTTTTGCCGGCTCTATTGGAGAGTTTTAAAAGTTCAACAACTTAACTTCTTCTCTTAATTTGGACTTGAATGTGTGGTGCCACTGATGTATAAAAATATTGTCTCAAATGACTCAAGATTCAATCAAGAACTATTAACAATATTTGGAAATAGCTTGCAAGTATGATTTCCAGTATTCTATCTGTCCTGCTTGAATGGCTTATCTCTCCTTTTGACAATTCTCACACGATACCTCTAATCCCGTAACTATTATTATATCTTATCTGGTTGCTTCCAGTATAAATGTGTATAAATGAATGTGTAAACAATAGAAGTTCCTTGTATTATAGAGAAAAATAACCTTATAACTGAAGCACTGAGTTGGAGCTTGTGAAATCTAGGTTCAGTTGTCACCTGTAACATGGATTGATTAGTTGACCATTGTTAGGT
This sequence comes from Crocodylus siamensis, assembly GCF_052110815.1. Classification (NCBI taxonomy): domain Eukaryota; kingdom Metazoa; phylum Chordata; order Crocodylia; family Crocodylidae; genus Crocodylus; species Crocodylus siamensis. Next base: position 187,722,220 of record NC_143398.1, on the reverse strand, counting down.
CTTTCAATCTCTCTGTGTTCACTGCCCTGTTATTAAAATGGCATGATCTGTCCATGACACTGACTTTCTGTCTCTATCTTTGTCTTCAATTAAAACTCATTGAAGTCACTCTTTACTATGTGCCCATGTAGCTGAGTGAGACATTGATCTTATTTGGGACTTCTCTTGCCATAATACAATATAATTCACTTGCTTCAGTGACATGCTACATGGAACTAAAAGAGAAACCCATGATAGAAAGGTCCAGTAGGATCAGAGCACAAAAAGGCAACCCAGTGATTAGACTTATCACTGATGGCAGGTTTGAGGAATAAACTGTTTTAATCTCTTTAGAAAAGGCAAATGAATGTACCCATGGCACAGGGTAAATATTCTGTTGAAGTGCCAATGCAAATTTAGTAAGGAAAAAATAAAAAGGAAAGTAAGGTAATGAAAAAAACATAAAAGAAAAAATATCTGTATACTGGTTAATAAAATATAGCTCTGGTACCTGAATGGATCTCCTGACGCTATCTGAATGAAAATAATTAACAATAGAATCATAGAAAGTTAGGGTTGGAAGGGAGGGATGTCAGGAGGTCACCTAGTCCAACCTAATCCAACCTTGTCTCAAGGCAGGACCAACCCCAACTAGATCATCCCAGCCAAGGCTTCATCTAGCTGGGTTTTGAAAACCTCCAAAGATGGAGCTTCTACCACCTCTCTGGGTAGCCTGTTCCAGTGTTTTACTACCCTCCTAGTGAGAAAATTCTTCCTTATATCTAATCTAAATTTCTCTTGTTGCAACTTGAGGCTGTTGTTCCTGGTTCTGTCATCTGCCACTACTGAGGACAGTCTAACTCCATCCTGTTTCAAACCCCCTTTCAGGTAGTTGAAGGCTGCTATTAAGTCCCTTCTCAGTCTTCTCTTCTCAAGACTAAATAAGCCTAGTTCCCTCAGTCTTTCCTCAGAAGCCATGTCCCTCAGCCCCTTCACCCTTTTTGTTGCCCTCCACTAGACTTTCTCCAATTTGTCCACATCCTTTCTGTAAAGGGGTGCCCAAAACTGAACACAGTACTCCAGTTGTGGCCTCATCAGCCCTGAATAGAGGGAAATAATCACTTCCCTTGACCTTCTGGTAACACACCTACCAGTGCAGCCCAGTATGCCATTAGCCTTCTTGGCAACAAGAGCACACTGCTGGCTCATATTCAGCTTATTGTCCACTGTAACCCCCCAGGCCCTTTTCTGCACAGCTGCTGCCCAGCCAGTCAACCCCAGCCTGTACTGGGTAGGATTGTTCCTTCTTAAGTGCAGGACTTTACACTTGTCCTTGTCATGAGATTCCTTTTGGCCCATTCCTCCAATTTGTCTAAGTCACTCTAAATAGTGATGGTGGTATAAAAGTGACTATCAAACAAACAAATATAATGTGAAATACTTAACATTAGGGCTGACAAATGACTGAAAAAATTAATCACAGTTAATTGTGAGATTTAAAAAAAAATAGTTGCAATTACATTTTTAATCTCACAGTTTAATAGTCAGCACCCCACCCCCACACACACCCAATAGTCCAGAGCCCATGCACCCTGTGGTTCCTGCCTGCCACCACCAACACTACAAAGCCCCAGCCCAGACTCCAGCCCGGCCCATGCCTACTCTGGACGTGTCTTGTCTAGAGAGGACCAGCCGGAACCTGTGCAAACCCTGCCCCACACCACACCTGCTGTAGACTCATATGCCCATTCTGAGGAGTGGCTCCCACTGCCATGCTAATTATCATACTCCAGTAGCATTGACATCATGTGTATTTATTGTTCCCACACTTCAAAATGGTGGCAGGGGCACTTTAACTAAAGATCATTCAACAAGCTTTAGTTTAAGTGCCCCTGCCACCATTTTGAAACAAAAGATACTGAATACACAAGATGCTCTAGAATCTTCAATTAGAGCAGCTACTGAGAGCAGCTTTAATTAAAGTGCCCTGTCCCCCACCCCAGAGCACATGTAAAGATGCCCAATGACTCCCATATCTCTTTTCTGTGTGGTAATAGTTTAATGTAGAGCCCATCATAGTGTAGGTATAGTGGGGGTTATTTTTGCTTAGGGCAACTGAATGGTATCCTTAAAGGGATCCTTAAAAGGATCTTCCCTTAGGCGTTTAGTTCTAGTCCCCTTTATACATTCCATACAGAAAGTCAGTGACAATAGCTATTTTTATTAATGTACCTGTTTTTTCAAGATGGCTTTTAAAGAAAATATTAAATATCTGTGTGTAGCAGGAAAAAAACATTATAAGAATACCTCATCAATCACAAATAATTAACTAAAAGAATATAAAAATGAATGGCGATGCAAAATTCTTCCTGCTATATGCTCTGGATATAATAAAAAACAATGTCCAAATACATTTATAGATTTCATAACAAAGTTATTCATGATGTAATCATAAAGGCTTATACTCCATTGTTCATGGTTGATAACAATTTTAGGTTTTCTGACAAGTTCACAATCCAGAATCCACAAAAAAAAGAAAATAATTTATTTACAAACTGAGAGAGAATTTCTAAAGCATGCATCCTGTATTGTGCGTCCAAGCAGACACTGATAAAACTGAATAATTTTCTATAATAATAGTAATCCTTGACATGGTTCACCTGCTTCTTGAAATTTGCAAGACTTCTTGGACTTCTGTTAGAAAGCAACCATCAAAGTTATTTGTCACAAAAATATAAATATTTTTAGTTTCCACATTTTAAGATCTAAAATATCTAAAATCTAAAATGCCTAAACTGTCTAAAATCTAGTGTCTGGGAGAAATGAGATACTGTTGATATTATTAGAATATTTTCTGCCTGAATCCAAGGAATAATACCAGGTGCTGTGGTCTCTCTTTATAATAACAGGGCCAAGAGAAGTATTGTTTTTGACCCAATATATCTCAGGTAAAATATCAAGACTGTTGGGCCCACTGAAAAATCTTTTGTGAATAATTTTGGAGAAGGAGAGAGAAGATTTAAAAAAAAAATAAAAAAAGTCCCATCAACATATAATCACTGGCCAAGTCCAGATGAACACAGACATGCAGTATGTGGCTCCACAGACCCATCTGCGGTGCCACACATCACATATGTAGGTGTACCCTGCACTGCTACTCTGCAGCATGGGTGGGGGGGGGTGACCCTGGAAGATCCTGGGGTCAAAAATACCAACACCAGAAAAAAATGGGTCAGCATACAAAACCCAAAAACAAAACCATCTGGCTAGAGCCACACTCCAGTTGCTGGCCAGTCTCCCAGCTGCAGGAGCACTACAGCTGCTCAAGGCCCCCAGAACCCCAAGTAAGGCTGCTGGGACCAACACAGTTGCTGGCCTCATCCTGCCCATCCCATCTGGGATCACCTACCATATGCCAGAGTGCACATGGCATGGGCATTCTCCAGAGACAAGCAGCAGGCACAAGGTGTGCTGCCACTGCTACTTGTCCTTGGCGACGCAGCCACCAAGGACAAATCATGAGAACAAAAATGTCTGTTTTACCACCTGGTGTATGGATAGTCAGATAATTGGAAAACGCCAATTTTTTTTCATTCATTTTCGTCAAAAGCCATATCACACTCTTCATTTCCCCCCTCTTTTTCATCCTCACAAGGCCTCTGATAACAATAGCTCCAGAAATCCTTCCTCAGTTAATCCCTTCTTCCACCATCATTGCAGGTCAATTGTTTACTGCTGTGTAATAATATGATTTGAGACATCAACTGCGCACACATTCCTTTCTCGTGTGGCCTGACTCTCTCTTCTTCTGTTCCCTGATCTGAAACATAAGCAAGGAATTAACAGCAGTATCATCCATACAGAAGAAAATCTGCGTATCATACAGGAAGACCTGGATGACCGTGAGGGCTAGAGTAATGGAAATGGGATGAAGTTCAGTAGTATAAGAGGTATTTATGTTTTCTATAAACTGGGAATGTCATTAGATGGAAACAGAAGAGGAGAAAGTATATCCTGGGTGCATATACACAAGATGCTAACTGTGCAATAGCTTAATAACACTGAGCAGTAGCATGCTCTGCAAAACCTGTGCTAATAGTTAGCATCTAAAAATTCCCATGTACCAGTGTTACGGTACAGTAGCACAAGTTACTGCACATTGATTTAGTAATTGGTTATGCAAATACTAAACTTAATAGTATCTACAGTGCATTAATGAACATATAGACGCACCCCCTGTCTATAACAAAGTGACTTTCACCAATGTGATGCACTCATAAAAAGGCAAATGTTGTCTGTCAGGTGTGATAAGAAAGTTTTAATGCCCTCATAAAAGGCACAAGTGAAACCTCTCCTGGAATTCTGGTCACCCACGTTCAAGTCAAATCAATGAAAATTGGAACAGAGGCTAAGAAGTTCTGCTAGAATAATCAAGGGAATGAACACAAGACCTGACAAAAGAAATTGGCTGGGTTAGCCTAGCAAAATGAAGGCTGAGAGGCAATCTGATTGCTGTCTCTGTGTCCATCTGATTGCTGTCTTTGCCTATGACAGCCTGGAACTCTCCCTTTATATGGGAAGACCAAGCTGTTGCATCAGTCTACCCCAGCACAAGCTGCTCCCCTCCCCCCACAAGTTACCATTGGTAGAGAACCCCTGGAAAACATGGAGTATTTCCCATACCTTGGCAGCCACCTTTCCCAGTCAGTCAGTCTTGATGTAAAAGTGAACATAGGATTTGCTGTGCCAGCATATCCTTCAGAAAGCTGCTTTTGCCAACTGAGATCTGCAGATAGAAACTAAGATCCTGGTCTAAAATGCAGTGGTTATCACCACGCTCCTCTGTGGGTGTGAGATGTGGGTGACATATCAAAGCCATCTGGAAAGGTTCCATCAGAATTGCCTCAGGAAGATCCTTTGTATTAGATGGGAAGAACACTGCACAAATGCCAACATCCTCTTGTAACCAGAATTGAGGCAAAGATCATAAAACATCAACTCCGCTGGGGTGGCCACTCTGTGCGGATGGCTGACACTTGTCTCCTGAAGCAAGTCCTTGTCTCTCAAGTCAGTCATGGTAATAGAACCTACAGAGGACAGCAGAAGTAGTACAAGGACACCGAAAGAATAGCTTAAGAAGGGTGACATCAGCCTTACAAACTGGGATGCGCTGGCTGGTAACAGGTCGCAATAGTGCTGCACCATACGTCAAGCTACAGCCCACTTTGAAGAGAACCATCTTGCTCAGGAAGCTGAGAAATGACAGAGGAAGAAGCAACGCACACAACATCTTGGCCAACAGCTATGCTCCCCCGTAAGGCACCACCTGTCATATCTGTGGAAAAACTTGCAGAGCATGGAATAGACTCCTCTGCCACCTTAAAACACACCGATAATTCCCCCCACCCCCCAACAGATGCCATCCTCATATCAAGGGATAGCCAAAGAGGGGAATACACACTAGGGAAGGTAAATAATTTTTTATGGTGGTACAGGAACAAACGGGTATAGGCTGATCATGAATAAATACAAGCTGGAAATCAAAGTTCTCTGACAATCAGAGAAATAAGAAACTGCTTTGGAATAGTAGTAGTGAGAGTATAGAAAAGTCTAAGTCATTCTAAAATGAAGCTTGATGTGTTTGTAAATAAGATCATATTACAGGGCTGACCTGGATGACAGAGAAGTCCCTTCTACTCCTGTGTTCCTAACAAGCTGAAAGGATACAAGAAAATGTGCATGCCATGTGGGTTCAAGAATGGGCAGCTGAGTTGAGAAGAAAGTATTGCAACCTAGATTATGTGCCCCCTATTAACTAAAGTAAATACCTATCAACAGTATCAACAATTGACAATCCATTACAGCCCTAGTAGTGACTGTCCTCAGTAAAATTTTGCTTTTTTATGACAGTGGTTTTTAAAACAAAACAACTATACAGAAACAATGGAAAATATCTAATAAGAGAGTTCCTCTTTCTTTTTTGTCATCTCCTTTCTTCTTGCTGCCCAATGATGTATGTATTTATAAGTGAATTGACTTTGCTAAAGGTTATTTAAAATATCTTTCAGAATTTTAATTCTCAAATGAGATCTGGCAAGAATCTACCACCCTATTTGGTTTTATGAGCAATTTTTTAGTTTAGGATGAGAGAATGTGTATCATCACCAAGAACACTGCACTTTGAATAACCATTGTTTTGTACCTAACTTCTATTGTTTCATTTTCTCTTGTTTGGGTCAAAAGAATTACCTGTTTATAAACTTGTTAGCAGGTTAAAAGGAAAATTTTTTAGGTTAGCACCCACCTCTTTTTTCTAAAAGCCAGTATTTTGGGCTTCACCAACTGTAACACAGAACATAGATGCACTGTACATATTGTGCCATCTTTGAATAATACTAGCAAAATGGTATTCTTCTTATAGGTAGCACTCTTTTCACAGTGGATTCATCAGCAAACTGAACCTTTCATTAACTTTGTCAAAGATTATCGTATCATATCTGAAATGCTCCTTTTCACCCTTTTCTGCAAATAATGATATTTCCTCTGTTTACATTAGTGTGTAGAGTTTAAGAGAAGCCAAGATATTGTAGGGCAATTCTTAAGTTATTGTCCAGGGTAGTAGGATGTAAAATAATTGAATGCAGAGGCACTATAGAGGTTATGTGTACTTTTATGTAAATGCATTTTTTATCTAATTTTATCAGCGAACATCAAAGATAGAAAATAGGAGTGGAAGGAACCTCAAGAGGTTATCTTGTCCAATCCACTGCTCAAGGAAGATTCAAGGAAGATTTATCCCTGTCTAAACTATCCGAAAAATAAAAAGCCACAGGAGGATTAGAACCCATAGTACCTCTCTGAGCAGCTATTAGCTCTCTCAACACTGAGGTCCTAGCTGAATTTCTAGATGCAGTTTTTACCCACAAAATATAAATCTTATGGTGTTTACTAAGGAACATTTCTTTTTAGTTTAATGAAGCCAATTATTAAGTTTTCAGTACAGCTGTCAATTTGTGTTAACATGTGTTATTAAATGCAAAAACACATTAATTTTTTTACTGTATTAATTATGCACTTGCTTTTGGAGCCTATGTCCAGACTCCTCTCTGGGATACTGTGCACATGCACACAGCCAGGAATGCAGCCCAGCAGCATGTCAAGCAGCACCCAGCAGGTAAGTCTGTAGAGTAGGAGGGGAAGGGCCAGAGGGACAGATTGAGGCCCCCATGGTGAGGGAAGGAGTTGGGCAGAGGGGAGGGGATAGTGTGAATGGAAACCCAGGGCCAAGGCAAGTTGTGGGATGGAGCCATGGGATGCTTATCTAGAGGTGTGGGGGGCAGCTCCCTGCTGCTGTGCACATGTCTGGGGGAGGCATCAGGGCATGTGCCCCCAAGATTTGAACTGTGGGCTGGGGCTATATGCCTTGATGCCTTTGCCCCAGGAGCCACACAATGCCATGTTGTCCCACCCCCACCCACTACTTTCTCCCACAGCAGGTAGCTTGCACACAAATACAGGGGGCATATGCCCCGCCATGCCTCCCCTAGGGGTGTGCCTAATGCTGGGGGGCCTGTCCCCCCGCACCTCTGGACAAGTTATCTGTGGATCCATTCCACTCCCTGCCCTGGCCCCAGCGTCCCATTCACTCCAGCCCCTGCCCCTGTCCTATTACCTCCCCCTCACTGTGGGGGCCTCAATCTTCCCTCCCCCATCCCCCCTTTCTTCCCCCCACTTCTTCCCCTCCATAGACTTACCTGCTAGGCACTGCTCTACATGCTACTGGGCTGCATTCCTGCAGTATTACCATATTTCCAGTTTAAAAATGAGGACACCCGGTGGGGGGTAAGATTATTGTGGAGGGGGCAGTGATTTGCCCATGCTTTGCCCTTACCCATCACTCCCTTATGAATACCCCAACATTGGGTGGGGTTTGTGAGACTGGAAACTTGAAGGAATTGGAAAAAATATGGTAGTTAAGGCAAATGGCAGTAAAACCATTAAAAGAGTTTGGGCAAACTTGACCATTACGCATAAAACAGCTAGTTCAAATTGAGTTCTAAACGTTAATTGCTGATAATTCAGTCAGAGAAGAAATTAAGGCAGGGAAGCAGATTAGGAATATCTGTTACTTTTCTCTGCCGAGTATTTTAAGCTCCAAATGCATATTGAAACTGAACTACTGATATACAAGTCCATAATAATGTTTATTATGTTGTAAGAATGTGGTATGTAGGTATTTACTGAAGGGATGAAAAAGTAATAAATATCATAAACTCATATACAAACATGAAGGTCCACCCAAGATGCACCTATGTGGTACAATTAACACATGCCAGTTCCTCTAGTCCAGTGGTGCTCAGCCTTTTGGCCCCATGGACAAAAGACTGGGGTGGGGCCAGTCAGCAGACTAGATTGAGCACCCAATGCCAGGATCAGGCCCTGAGGCTTGGCACTGTCCTCTTCTGCCCCTGCGTGCTGGAATGGTCCCTGGGAGACTGGCACCTCCCACTCCTACCCTAATACTTTGGAATTGAGTCCTGGGAGCATGTCCCAGCCCCCTGTGACCTGGGATTGAGCCCTGGAGCCTGGTGACACTCCCACTCAGCTCTGCATGCTAGTATTGGGAGGCCAGTCCAGCATGAAGGGCCTGGGGGCTGTCTACTGAGTTGCTGGGGGAGTGATGCTGCTGTTCTCCCACTACTGAATTTCCAGAACTGTGGGGATCCCCAGGGGCCAGATGACATGGTGCTATGGGCTAAATCTAGTCCATGGGCCAGAGGTTGAGCAACCTTGTTTTAGTCAACAGCACACAAAGTAGTAGTGGGTCCACCAACATATCTGTCTGCCTTTAACCTCCTGATCTAAAGGAACAGGTACCAACTTATAGTTTGCTCTTTGGATGAAGTTTTTGATGTTCCAGTTGTGGCAGAAGGCCACCTCTGTTTCTCCCTAAAAACTCTGCTCTGTGACAAGTTGGTTAAAATGGGACCTGCAGAGGGCACACACCTTACCCTATCTCTTTAGATAACCTGAGATGGATACATTCCTTAGGGAGGGAGGAAACCTGCTCCCTCTGCCTACATGACTGGCATCACATACCTGGGAGAGAGGCTTGGGCTCCCTGGGGAGCTAGGAACTTCCAGTCTGCCCAGCAACTAGTGATGCATTTCAAATTGGTTGGCTGACAGCCAACAGGTGCTGGCCTCCATTGGACCAGGTAAATGAGGTCACAAGGGCTATATAAGTTAAGGACTGCCCAGGAGAATGGGGCAGCAGCCATGAGGAAGACTCAGAGAGAGAGAGAAGAGCTGGACCATCTGAAACTTGCTTTCTCTCAAAACTCATGATCAGTGAACTGCCTGCCTTCAGAGGAAATCTTCACCTGCCTCTGGATGATACTTGTGAGTAAGCTACCTGAGATCTAACTAGATATACAGCTTGTAGTAACTCAGATGAGCAATCGAAGGCTACCCAGCCATGCCAGTTTGCTCTATGGGATTTCTCTGATATTGCTCTACCATGTACCCTATTCCAATCCTACCCCTTGTAACCAATAAAGTTCTCCTTTGTACCTGGCATGGGAGACTTATTGGGAGTGGGTCCAGATTATGCCTTGGGGTCCCCTTGGTTCAGCTAAGGGAGATCACTACTTGTGCTTTCAACTGACGGAAGCACCCCCAAGCGCTTGAAGTGGGTCAGATACCCCCCAAGGGCTACTAGGCCTGTATTACCCAGGGGACACAGAGCCAGAATCAAGCCCAGCCCTGGGTGGTGGCAGTTTTTACCCCAGGCTAGTGGGTGTGCTCCAAGAAGGGGGTTGGCCAGATGTGAGGCACCCCCAAGGAGGCACTCGGAACCTGGAAGGTGGTCAGGCACAGTGAGGTGGGTGGCTTAACACAGGAGCACCCTCTACTGGCCTGCCACACTAGTGAGGCTCAAATTCATGCTGTATGATCTACAAGATACCTTAAATGCCCTCACTATTCCCTATCATCAACAAGAGTAAATGCTGTGAAAACTCAATGATTTGCTAGGAAGGGCAGATGGCTAGAATGATGGAAGGTAGACCAGCTAAGGTTCACTTAGATTATTTTTAGTGGGATTAATTTCATGGCCAAAGGAAATGTTTTTCATCCTTACTGTGAATAACCAACAACTAGTCAGAAAGAGGTGGCCTTGACAGAAATAATGTGAATCAAATAGTGAGGGTGACCAAGGACCAACACGGTCTCTAGATCTGTGGAATAAGTTATCAAGTTCTCTGTTGCTTGAATAACAGCATATAAACCATGTAGGTACTCTCAGAAATGTAGTTCATCATCATCAATAGTAGTCTGATATTAAAAGTTTCAGTAGTTTCCTAAATATGCTCATACATTTTAACAAATTAATGTTAGTATGAGTGAACTTTGCAAGAGACTTGTTTCATTATTACAAATGAAACTGAAGTCCTTGTGTAGGTGATAAGATGGAAGAAATAGTTCATTGCTTTTTTACCAGATCCAGAAAATCAGCCACAGTTTTTGAAGAGCATTACAAGCCACGCACTATTGTTTATTGAACATTGGTTGGGGTTTTTTTAGAACTGGGCAATATGTTGTGTATTAAATTATTCAGACCATTTTTACAGTAGTTGTTCTCAGGCCTCAGACCTTTGGATATATTTTTTACTATAAAATTGAACTGATGGCCAATAGCTGTACAGGTTGTCAGGCTCTTACACAAAGGATTGATACATGAGAATGATTATATAAATCTGGTTGGAAAATATGGATGAAGATGACTAGGCAATTGCTGTAGATTTGAAGAGAATAAAATGCCTTTGTCAGCAAGATTGTAAAAGTTACGAAAAGTAATCCCAAAGAAGAAATCGTTTGGAAGATGAAGGTCTTGTGTCAAATGAAAAATGAAAAGGAGAGAACATTTTTTTAAAAAGGGAGTGAAGGTGATTTAGAAGTGATAAAAGTAAGTACATATCAAAACACCAAAGAACAGTATTGTAAGAGGTTCGTATGAAGATTCTTATCAGATCATTTAACTAATTTCACTGTTGCACCCCAGTTAATTGATTTAATCAGCTGCATCTTGTCATAGTATCTTAGAATTCTGGATGCTTGGGGGCAAAGACTTGTATCTTTAGTCCCCAGCACAGTGGGAATCTGATCCATGATGGATGTCTTTAGGTGGTATCACAATACACGTAAATAAAAATAATCACTAGAAATTATGAAAATCTGTATCTATTCCTCATCTGTATACACTTTAAATATCTGATGCTCTTTATTTCCAAATTGGAAACTCTTCCTATTCATTATCTTACGCTAACCATATATGGGCTTTTCTCCATACGGTTTTGCTAAAATCACTAAAATTTGTAAGTATTGTTTCAAAATGGTATATATTTAAACTTAATTATGCTGTGACATTTGTATACAATAACATACATAGTTAACTGGATAATAGAATTATACGTGGAATGAATAAAAGAAAGACGTGTAGAGGTATGTAAAGCTGGAAAACCAAGTACAGTAAATTACTCTGAAGAGGCTTTTTCCCCACCCATCACATCCACAAGGGCATGTACACATGCATTAATGTGCCATTGCTACTGTGCATTATGTTTAGTACCTCTAATCTGAGATATTAACCAAATGCACAGGAACTGGTGCTACTGTACAGTAGCAAAAGTGCACAGACTTTTTTTGATGCTTAATGTACAGTAGACTCATTCTACTATACATTACTGCAATACCATGGCTTTTGCCACGATGTGCTAATGAGCAGTAGAATTAGTCTACTGAGCATTAATTGTCTTGTGTAGATGCACCCTCTGAGGAGTAGATTAATTCCATTTCTATTTAAATGACAATTATTTGGAGAAGGGATGGGACTAGCTATAGTTAGAAGACTAGTGTACTGGCTCTGTCAGTATTTTGTCTGCAAATTGATAAATGTCCTCATTATCTAATACGTTAGTTTCTCTTTCTTTAAACTTAAAGTAATGATACCTATTTTAAAGAATTTGGTAGTACACAAGGGAAAAATGTGGTAAACATCATATCCAATTGCCTTTGACTCCCTAGCTGAATGACCAGGTGCGCAACTGTAGTCGGGTCACTGGAAGCAGTCTTCAGTACAGGGCCAGAGCAAAATTCAAACTTATATGTGATGATCCATAGCAAGACATGGTGAGCACTCTGTCACTTTCCCTCCATCAAAAAGAGTGACAGTAAACGTAGTGAAATCATTATGAGTTTAGGACATCATTAAGCAATGTTTTGAATACGTTCTTATAAAGGAGAAATACGTGAAGTATTTTTAAGGGCCACTGATAGGTAAAAAATATTAAAGTTTATTGTCTTCAGTCCTGTAATAATTAAAGACTAAAGGTACATTGGTGTCCACCACTTGTTCTGTCCTTTCTATTCCTTAACTCATTAAAAAAATGTAAATCCCATTTGAAAATGTTCAGGCAAACTTGCTTTTTCAAATTAGTAAATTTGAAAAATATTCAGTCTCATGAGATTTTAAGAAAAAACCCTGTGTTTGAGGGGCAGGATACTGAAGCGCCAAAAAGAGTATTTCTATGAAGAACATAAGTTTAGGACCGAAGGCCACCATGAGGATTAAAGAAAGGAATGAATGTATATGTGTACATAGAACCAAGTTCTTAGTTGGTATAATCTAATATGGTTTTCTTCTCCACAATGAAAGAGGGTGCCACAGGTTAGCTTTCATTTACCACAGACAAAGGGGACATACAGGTGTTACATTTAGAACAATATAACTGGGGTGATGTTGATCTCAATGCTCAGCTGCACAGGTGTGCAGAGGGCTTAAATCACTGCAAAAATGGTGTGCCCAATCTAAGGAAGTTCACCTGAATAGGTGTACTAATTTAGATTGAGTTCAGGATAACCCAACCTAAGAAAGAGTTAACATAATCTCACAAATTCCTGTGCACATTCATAGCACAGCCCAGGGGCTGAGAAAGCATAGTTGCTTGCCCCAGCCCTGGGGCCCTGCTGTTCCCACCTGCTGATTGAGTTATTTATAGCCCCCCAACTTACCTCTGAGAAATTGTCAGACTCCACCCCCTCAGCCCCACCCCTGATCCTACACAAACTGCTCCTCCCCTCCCTATGCCCTTACTTACTTAGACCAGTTTCCCTATGCAGCTCCCAGGAGCAGCAAATGGCTACACATGCTGTTTTCAGTTTATGTCTATGAAGCTTAAAGTAAGCTGCAAGAACAGAGACGAGGTGCAGCAAGTGGTTGTTTGCACACAAAGTGTGTACACATGAACAGTTACTACCAAGTATCTTATATACCATAAGGCAAAGGAGACCAAGAATTTATAGTAACTTGTTTGTGTGACCAGGTCCTGACTACTCTTGCTTATTTTGTTAATGTATATAGTATTATATAAATACATTTAATATTATTATTCTAGGAAAAATCTTCAATGTACTTCATCCATCTTGCACTCTGTGTAGGAATATCAAACATAATCATACACATATCACACACGTAATTAAATATTGGGCAATTACACTTATTTTATTGAGGCTGATTTTTAGTTTCACAAGAGCTTAAAAAAGCTGAAAACTGTAAATGTCTAATTATTTCATATTTATACTTATAACCTAAAATAACATCAGTTTTGTTGCTTAAATACTGTTAAAAACAAATTGCTCTCAGACTGAGACTGGTTATGTCAAGCATCAACCTGGAGCAAACTTTTATGCCCTGGTAATAAAATCCCTGAAAATATGGGTTTCATAGTGGAAGTGCTGACACAAGCCTAACTATAGAGTCACAAATGGCAACAACATAATAACTCTTGTTCAATTTCCAATCCAATGGATGCAGCAGGGAGTTGAAATGCTTGTTTGAATGCTACTTCTCCAGTAAGTGAGTTCTCTGTCTGCCTTTTCTGACCTGTGAATCAGATCAGAAGGATATTTTGTGTGTGTATGTGTGTGTATTTTATATCAAGCTTGTATACGTGATGATAGTGCCTAAATGCTGAAATCCCTGAAACATGCAGTACAACAGAAGCCTGGCTTTATCACACTGTCAAATTATCTTTCCCTAAGAGGCGCAGCCCCAGTCTCTGCCCTATTCAGCATGTTTACCAGATTAGGTAAATCAGTCTAAATCATTATATTCCATGCAGCCTACATTGCCTTTTAGGACTGATCAAGATTCTCTCTTCCCACCATTTCCCTTCAGAAACAGAATTATACATCCATTAATTCATATATCTAGTTTTAAATCTGTTCCTTCAAATATTGGTCTATCTGGAAGCAACCCTTTCTATGAAATTAAAGTCACAAAACAATTGGTTAAGAGATGTTTCTGGAAACTCTTTTCCCAGTTAGTTTTAAAGACTATGGGAGACAGAGCCACTGTCAGTGTAACTGACTTGGAGGAATAACAGGAACTATGATTGCTGTATTGTTGACATTTTTTTTAAGTGGGCTGGGAAATGTCACATAAAGATTTGATCATGAAATACAGGCAAGGAGACTTGTGGCTGAATGGGAAAAGGAATTAAAAGGGAAAAATGGATTATGAGTAATGTTATGAGTAATGTTTTGCACATCAAGTGTCTTTTAAAAAATGTCCTCAAAGGAACTCAGTACCTGATTCCAGGAGATGTGGCTTTATTTCATGATGTTTGATGCTTACATTGAAAGTGATTCTTCACCGTGTCTGATACACAGGGATGTATTCTCTGAAGTAATAAGTGACAATACCACAGGCTGGAAAGGAAGATAAAGCCCAGTAAAAGTAAATAAAACAAATCCAAGCAAATCAGTCTCGCACCAAATATAACATAGAGCAAAACATTGCAGCAGAGAGGAAAATTAAAAATAATGAAAAGAAAAAGTTAAGGTTAATTAATAACTGATCATTAAACTAACATCCCACTGTTTAATTCTCATAAACCCTGCAACCCTCCTTTTCTTGCCATCACCTCATGGCAACAGATAATGCAGTTAAAGTAACATGTCCTCACATAGGGCTCAGACAGAAGTTACGTTTGTTGTGTGATTGGCCCCTTGAAAGTGCTGTACAGCTGTGTCCTTACAGAAGTGCATAGTTGCAGAGTGCTTAAAAAGTGCCCAAACACACAACAATCTGAACCCTCATAAAATGAGGGGTCAGATGAAGGCACTCCAAAGTACAGCATCTTCATTAACATCTGTCAGCATACACTAGATGTAGGGCTGGGCTGATATAGCTCGGTCCCGCCCCAGGCGCTTTCTTCAGGAGGAGAGAGAGTTCTGTCTGGGGTTTTCCCAGCCTGTGCTGGAGGGTGGAGTAGGTGGACTAGAGCTCCCCATATGCTCCAATCCACCCACCTCACCCTCCAGTGGAGGCTGAGCAAAACCCAGATAGGACTCCCTTCCCCTCCCTTGTCCCCCTCCCATTCTGGAGATGGCACCAGAGCTGGGAGGGAGGAGGAGCACGGCTAGGGGAGAGCGACTACAGACACACAGCTGCTCCAAACTAGAGCTTGATCCCCCAACCCCCTAAACCAAACAGAGAATGTCTGTTGGATCAGAGGGAACATTGTAACTCATGGGGCTTCAGTGGGGAGCTGCATGTCTGTCAGCACCCATAGTGTCACAAGCTACAGCCAAATTCAAGTCATCGTTCTCTCTATCCATCCATGGACCTATTTCATTTCAGTCTAGGTTTACCGGATGCACCAAATGCCCTGAGAGACCAAACAACAACTGTGCACCAGAATGAATGCACAGAAGAGATCTATTACAGACAAGAATACCCAGTTACCTGTGGGGGAACATTTCTCACAAGAAAACCACTCTCTCTCCACTCTCTCAGTTCTGATCCTCAAAGGAAACTTACAGAACACTTCCCAGAGATGAGCCTATGAACGTCATCAACCTCCTGGATACTAAACATCATGGACTAAATATAGACATTGGATTTATGACACATTATAACCTGCCTGACATCTGATTCCCCAGGTACTTCTCCACTCTTCAACCCCCTTCTCACTCACCCCCCCGCCCCCCGCACCCAGCCTGTCTCTCACCCATTGACTCCTCCATTCACATCTTCACTGACTGCCTATCTTGTCTACATACCAGCCCAGCCTCTGGCTTCTTTACTTTTCATTCCATCCAGGAAGCGCACACACCAACTGCTGAAACTTCTTTAGCCTGACCAAGGGTTTTTGAACCCAAAAGCTTGCTTAAAAATTGTTTCCAACTATTTAAGTTAGTCTAATAAAAGATATCAGATTCACCCAAAGAACCTTATCAGCCAAGAGTTCTAGTTTTTTGTATGTCTTTTTGGTTCAGACCAACATGGCTACCAAGTACACCCCTGAAACACGGAAGATGCCAAATTTCAGATGATTTTGGATTTTAAACTTCATTCTGGAACAACAAGGAAGTTTTTTGCCTCCCTGCCTGCCATCTGACACTTCCAGAGAAGGAATTCTACCTGATCAACACATCAAAGAGCTACTCAACACAGCTCACAAAGACACTCATGGACCCAGAGGGACAGACTTCCATCTTCAGCTTCCTCTGTGCAAAAATGAAGTTTTTTTCCTACCTATGAGGACTTTTTACCATCTTGTACCAACTACACTTTTCCCAGAGCCTGACAAAGGGACTTTGATCCTGAAAGCTTGCAGAAAAGGACAATTTTCTTGCCATTTTCCAGTTGGTCTAATAAAAGGTATCATTTTGGAACCAAGAGTTCTAGTTTTTTGTATGTCTTTAATGATTCTGATAGGCATTTGATTGTGGGGGTTGTCTGTTTGTTGGCATTTTGGGTGGGGCGGCTGTTTGGTTTTTTGCTAGATCCCCAAAGTGACTCAGACTTGAGATCTCAGAACTGGGAAACCCCCAGAAATGCAATATGTTTCTCACCTAATCATAATTTTGGAACCCTTTGTCACCATGCACTCAAAAATAGGAGTTTAGAAAGAGGTTCTGTATTTGTGGTTTACCTGTCATGTCTCACTGACTAGTAATGGGATAGTTAGAAACAATTGTTTTCTGATATGAAAAGGAAAATAGCTACCTGTGGGTAAACCCAAGCAGAAAGATTCAGGGTGCAGTGCCCACACAGAATAATATGGACAAAAGATTTAGCTTTTCAGGGGTCAGTCTATAAAGCACTTTAGATAGAAACCACAACACAATATTAAGTTCTGGGCACCACTCCAGGAGAAGTTTCACACTATACTGGTTGAGATACACCTCCCAAACCTCCCAGGCACTGTGGCATATTGCTAAAAGGGACAACATGTGTTTCCTTCCAAGACTGATCAGCTCTGCTGGCCAGTATGAAGGAGGAATGGAGTCACATCCTCTCTGGATTGCTGCTCCCTCTACAGGAATCAGCACCACTGATGGATCTAGCCAAGGGCAGTAACTGTGTATGTGAAAGACTACTCTTGTAAGTGCATGTAAAACATGCCCAAGTATGTGGAAATCAGGATGGAGATAAGTATAATCTGTAAATATTTTATTAGGTACATATATCTTCAAATAGTTACATCTTACCAACACCCAGTGTTTCAAATGAAATAGTAACCTTAGCTACACTGACTAACCAGAAACAATGTTACAAGCTGTGTCTGTATAAAACAATAAAAAGAAGTGGAAGCCAAGTAAAAATAGTAGGGTTTAATCCAGGCGGATTGTTCTAGGCTTTGACTCATTAAAATGTGTGTGGGGGACAGCTGTTTACACACATGGCTTGAATGAGAATTAACTTGAAATAGCCACTATTGTCCCAGGACAAAGTGTTGATTTTGAAACCCCACAAGTATTTAATATAGAATAGCAGGGTTGGCTGTCCTTTCACAGCATCTGATGAAGTTAACTTGGGTTCATGAAAGCTTGTGCTCTCTCTATATATATTAGTTAGTCTATAAAGGTGCGTAGATACCCTGCTTTCTGTAGAAATCATAGAATTGTATTGTCCTCATCACAAGTCCACTGTAAAAGGCTGGTGGGGGCGGTGGAGGGTGGGGGGAATGAAGGGAGCAAGTGCTTGTTTCAATTAGGGTGCTTTAAAGTTTTTTGTGGATATTCATATTTGCATGTAGAGCTAACATGTTTGTTGTTAATACAATAAGTCTTGATGGTTTATTAGAAAATAAGAAATGCCCTGAGAAACTCTCTCTGCTGTGCCTGCCTTGCTTCTGAGTTAACACCCAAGACAGCCTGCTTACTACAAATAGCTCTTTGTTCAGTAACTGTATTTCAGTATCGCCAGACTATGAGCTTCATTTTGATTAGATTCATCATGATTTTTAAAGATGAGGGAAAATTTCTAATTAATTAGACCTTTCTTCCTTTTCCCTTTTTTTCAAAAACTGCATTCACATTAGACAAAAGCTGAGTGATGCAAGTTAATCAAGCCTCTGCCTCTTCATTTTCAGATCAGATTTCTTTTGTGAGTGAGAAAATGGAAGAACCTCTTTAGGGCAGTACAAATCTTAGAAGTCAAAATGTGACTATCCCACTTGCAAAGAGCAAAACAAATAATTTCCTCATGATATTTCACTCATCAGTACCAAAAGCAGGTTCCTTCAACAGTTTACTTCTAAATTACTTCCTTTAGAGAGAGTGCTGACCACAATATTGAAAAATAACACAAAGAATGACTGTTGCATTGATGTTTCTATCAAAAAAAAATTGGGAGCTGTACCCATTACAGGATAGCTAGAAATGTACACTGAAGGCCAAAACCACAGATGGAGCTGTTATTTAAAAGAGTGGTCCATGTGAATTCAACCACAGGAATGAAGTCAGGGGTTTATATTGACAGCTGCAGCTGAGTTACTATCAAAGAGGCTGAAGAGCTAAATAATTTTTAGTGAATCTTGTGTTCTTCTTACCTCTGTGCTAGCTCAGCACAGAGCAATTTCAAGACATATCTAAGTTACACCCTTGTGCCAGTGAAGCTGCAAAGGCTATTCTGTAAGTCTTGAAATATGGCAATCAATTGGACACACTGTGTTTTCCAGTTATGCCCCTATGAAGAAAGAAGGGAAGGAAGTCCAAATAGCATTCCAGTAGCAGCTTTGAACCACCAAATGAATCAACAGCCAAGAAGGGACCCTTTGCTATGTGGTTGAGCCAGTTTTTCAGGATGCTTTCCATCAATACAGCAGTATAAAATAGCTTTTACAGTGCTGGGATTAAAGCTATTTTATGAAAGGCTGAAGGATTGGACCCTTATTCTGGAATTCTATAAGCAACAGCATTTCAAATGCATGTTTAATGTTCATGTTCAGGTTAAGGCACGGATGTTAAAAATCCATGTGTTTTCCCACTGTTCCTCTTGATAAACAGTTTTGACTTTTTAACTGCATTTTGAGTGGGGGAGAGATTTGTGTTTGTGTGAAAGGCCAATTCCACTTTTACTGATTGCCTATTATAGAATGTATTGGGCTCTGGAGATATATATATATTTAAATCAAGTTCTCTTTTGAGCCATTTTGGGGGAGGAGGGCGGGGTTGATTGCCATTCTTTTGGCCAGCAGTGCCTTGTGAATACAAATATTGGTGCTGATGATAAGTAATATTTTTTTTGCATTTGTCCAATGCTGGGAACCATAAAACAGGAAGCTTAAATGTTAAAATCTTGGCTTTGAGCCAAGAAAAGTACTGAAAAACATGCTTACTGCACAGGGAAAGAGTATATGTGTTTATGTTATTTCAGGTAGGAATATCCTTAGAGACCAAATGGATGGATGAATACCAGAGTAAATGCCATAGCCTGTAACCCACAGGATATGGTGTGATTATGGCATCTGTCAGCCATGTATATGTGCTCAGTGTGGGTTTGAAACTCTACATTAGGAACAATTTCTCTCACTGTTGAATGCAGTCCCTGGGTCCATGATTATGGTACTTTTCTGCACTTTGTTATTTGAGTCTGAAAAAGTCCACACCCACTAAAATCTAACCACAGCAGGATATAGTAATTCCATTGACTTCACTGGAGTGACGCTAGCAGAGAACTTGGCTCAATATCCATAATTTCCATTCAGCTACATGGGCAATAATTCAACAAGGTACTTAAACAGTGTAACCATGTGAATAGTTCTATTGAAGTCAATAGTACCTCTCCTGTGTTTAAATGTAGGCATGTCTCCGGTCATGATTTAACACAGTGTATCACCACAAGATCAGAATTCCAGCATTATCGTGAGAGAGGTAGTGTTGGACACTGTCATACACTGCCCATGTGCTTGGCTCCCAAAATATTTGATGTACCATCTGTAAGGCTATAGTGCTAATGCATGTGTTTTTGAGGCTTGTTGCATTGCTCCAAGAGACCAATTTCAGCTTTTATAGCAAAAGTGGAATATACCTTAGCTAGATTCCATTTTTTGTAGAGGTTTAAATTTTGGCCACTGTTCACATTTTGAAAATGTATGAAGAAGCACTGGACAACCTAAACGATGTGATGATTATTAATTCCAGGGTATTGATACAATCATCCATATGAATTTCAAAACATATACTTGTAAATTGTATTGCACAGCTCCTAAAATATTTTTGTTATTGAATTATGAACATATAGTCTGTTCCACTAGGAATGAGATAAAGAAAGGGCCTAATTCGTATTATACCCGTATGAAACTGAGTACAGAATTCAGTTCTGAAATTCCAAACACCACATTAAGCATTTCCTGTAATTTGGAAAATACTGCTTCTCTCCCCACGCTCACCCCATCCCCGGCCTACCCACCAACACCACAAAGCAAAATAAATAAATAAATAAAAAACCACAGCTTTCAGAAAAAAACTTTTTCAAAAGCATTTGGATATTAAAAGCAAACAACACAAAATAATAACAAACTATTTAGTACCATCTGTCTGCTGAAAAACGTGCATCACATTTGTGAATAGTAGAAGGAATAAGACAGGCAGCTAATATACTACAGTGCCTGCAAATTGTTTGAAGTTTCCATATGTTCCAACCTCAGAGGTGCCTACTTTCTACTGAGCAAATAACAGAAAAATGCTAGGTAGATTTGAATTCGAAACACATCTGTGTTTGTGTTTGTGTTTGCTTTCCACATACATTAAATGTTCAAGCATTGCTAATAAAAATACCTATCTAATAAGAATAAGAAATAAGAATGTTCCAATATTCACTCTTTAATCTTTCAGGTACTTTTAAAGAAAGCTGCTGCCTTTTAGCACATAGGGGTTATGTAGTCATAGGAATAGTTTTGAATTTGCTTCAGTCTAACAGGAGAAAAATATCCCTTTTGTATTTCAATTCTGGGCCAATTTGTTTGATTTAGAGTTGGCCCAGTTTGCACTCAGTTTATAAAAGTGAACTCAGCTGTCACACACGGAAAAAAAATTGTTGGATTTGAATTATAAATCCTCTAAAAAGTTATGAAAAGTTCTCCATTTAAGCTGAAATTAGAATTAATATTTGGGTTTGGGGCACATTTAAGAATGCATTATATGCCAAAAAAAATCAAGGCTATATGTTTTTATTTGTAATGGCTATGATTACATATCATACTTTTAGCACTCACAAAGTATAGGTTTAAAAATGTAAACCAGTATTTAAAGATAAACCAGTAATTTGCATCATCACAAATCCTCAAAGGAGGTGTGAGGCTTCATGCCAGCTGTGAACTGACTGCCCAGAGGAGTTTTCCACCTATTGACTCCTCTGTGAAATCCTATGAAATATGAAATTTCATTTCTACCAAGAGAACTTTTACAATCTTTTCTCCAATGCCTGATGAAGGGTGTTTGTGCCCATAAGCTTGCAATTAAATTTCCACCTATTGAATCCTCTGTGAAATCCTATGAAATATGAAATTTCATTTCTACCAAGAGAACTTTTACAATCTTTTCTCCAATGCCTGATGAAGGGTGTTTGTGCCCATAAGCTTGCAATTAAAGAAATGTTTTTGCAAAAATCTCATTGGTCTAATAAAAGATACTATCTTGATTATGAGTCCTGATAACCAGTATTTAAAAGCACTCCAGGTGCAATTCAAGATGCTGGTCTTGACCACTAAAACCCTCAATGGCTATATGCCCATAAGACTGTCTCGTCCCTTATGTACCATCACGATCTCTAAGGTCAATCGAGAATAGCTTCCATAGTTTCATAGTTTCTAAGGTCGGAAGGGACCTGAGCAGATCATCGAGTCCGACCCCCTGCCATGGCAGGAAAGAGTACTGGGGTCAAACGACCCCAGCAAGGTGTTCATCTAACCTCCTCTTAAAGACTCCCAGGGTAGGAGCCAGCACCACTTCTCTTGGAAGTTGGTTCCAGATCCTAGCCGCCCTGACAGTGAAGTAGCACCTCCTGATATCTAACCTAAACCTACCTTCTGCCAGCTTGTGACCGTTATTCCTGGTCACTTCTGGCAGTGCTCGGGGGAACAGGGACTCCCCCAATGCCTGCTGGTCCCCTCTGACTAGTTTATAACAGGCCACAAGATCCCCCCTCAGCCTTCTCTTGTGGAGGCTGAACAGTTCAGGTCCCGCAGCCTGTCCTCATAGGGCCTGCCCTGCTGTCCCCATATCATACGAGTGGCCCTCCTCTGGACCCTCTCCACGTTGTTGACATCCCTCTTGAAGTGTGGCGCCCAGAACTGGACGCAATACTCCAGCTGCGGCCTGACCAGTGCCGCATAGAGGGGGAGGATCACCTCTTTGGACCAGCTCGAGATGCATCTGTGGATGCATGACAAGGTGTGGTTGGCCTTCCTAACTGCCTCTCCACACTGCCGGCTCATGTTCATCTTGGAGTCAATGATGACCCCCAGATCCCTTTCCACCTCTGTGCTGACAAGAGGGGAGTTCCCCAACCTGTAGGTATGGTGCCGGTTGTTCCTCCCAAGGTGCATCACCTTGCACTTGTCTGTGTTGAAACCCATCCTATTCTCGTCCGCCCACCCTTGTAACCTGTCGAGGTATGATTGTAGCCTGTTGCATCCTTCTAGTGTGCCCACATACATCCCCCCACATCTTAGTGTCATCAGCAAATTTGAACAGGGTGCTTTTTACCCCCTCATCCAAATCGCTGATGAAGATGTTGAACAGTGCGGGCCCAAGGACCGAGCCCTGTGGAACCCCACTGCCCATGTCCTTCCAGGTTGAGAAGGACCCATCCACTACCACCCTCTGGGTGCGGCCCTCCAGCCAGTTGGCGACCCATTTGACTGTGTGGGTGTCTACACCACAGCCCCTCAGTTTCTTAATGAGAACAGGGTGAGAGACAGTGTCAAAAGCCTTCCGGAAGTCCAGGAAGATTATATCCACTGCTACCCCTTCATCTAATGATCTGGTGATCTGATCGTAAAAGGCGACCAGGTTGGTCTGACAGGACCTGCCACTGATGAACCCATGTTGGTTGCCCCTAAGCATGCAGTCCCCTGCTGGCCCCTCCTGGATGTGTGCCAGCATAATTTTCTCGAACAGCTTGCCTAGGATCGAGGTGAGACTAACCAGCCTATAGTTTCCCAGGTCCTCCTTCCTGTCTTTTTTGAAGATGGGGACCACATTGGCCCTCTTCCAGTCCTCCGGTACCTCACCAGAGCACCATGACTGCTCGTGAAGCTGTGCCAGGGGACTTGCAATGACCTCGGCCAGTTCCTTTAGAACTCTAGGGTGGAGATCATCCGGACCGGCTGACTAGAATACGTCCAACCCCTCCAGAAGCTCCCTAACTAAATCCTTGCTAACCCGTGGCCCAGATGTGCCTCTCCCGGGGCCCGAGGAAGGCCCAGCAGGGAGGTGGCTGTTCTGGTCCTTACTTAGGAAGACGGAGGCAAAGAAATCATTAAACATGTTAGCTTTGCCATCTGGTGTGACAACCAAGTTTCCCATGGCGTCCTGCAAGGGCCCCACATTACCCGCGACCTTCTTTTTACCCCCTACATATTTAAAAAAGGACTTCTTATTGTCCTTAATCTGGGAAGCTAGTCCCAGTTCCATCTCTGCCTTGGCCTCCCTAACTACTCCCCTACATCCCCGAGCAACTACAGAATAGCCCTCCCTGGTGATGACCCCTTCCTTCCATTGGGTGTAAGCCTCCTTTTTAGCAAGGAGACATTCCTGGATGTTTTTGGTGAGCCACGGAGGCTTGCTCCCTTTGATCCTCATTGGGATTACCTTCCTTTGGGCTTGGAGGATCGTCTCCTTAAGGAGCGACTACTGTCCTTGGACACCTGGCTCCCCTCCCCTCCGGGACCTCAGCGCTTCTCCAACTATCCTCCTTAGCTTGTTGAAGTTTCCCCTCCTAAAATCTAGGGCTGCTGCCTTACTGCATGCCTTTGCCACCTTGCGCTGGATGGTGAATTCCAGCAGGCGATGATCGCTGTCGCCCAGGTGGTCGAGCACCCGCAGCCCCCTCACCAGGTCATCACCCGTGGCCAGCATTAGGTCTAACAAGGCATCCCCCCTGGTGGGGCTGTGCACATCCTGGGTTAATGGAGGTCCTGCACTCTGGCCAAGAACCTACGTGAGCGTTCAGACCTGGCTGACTGCTCTTCCCAGCAGATGTCCGGGAAGTTCAGGTCCCCCATGACTACCACATCCTTAGCCTTCACTACCTCTGTGAGCTGACCCAAGAATTCCTCGTCAATCTCTTCTCCCTGGTTGGGAGGTCTGTAGTAGACTCCCACCGTTAAGTCCCTTTCCCCTCGACTGCCTTGTACTCTAACCCAAAGCACTTCAGAGTGCCCTTTCCCTGACTCCTTGCTAATTAACGAGGATGTGTATTCCTCCTTAAAATTGAGTGCCACGCCCCCACCTCTCTTTCCTATCCTGTCCCTCCTGTACAGCTTATAGCCCTTGACATTGTCAAGGTACCAGGTACCATCTGCATACCAAGATTCCTTTGCAAAAATGTATGGGAGATCATTCTCAGTGTTCACTCCTCATGTTTGGAACACCTTTCCCCCTGAATCCTGCCACAGCCTGAGCCTGGGGTGGTCTCAAGACCTTATTTGGGCAGGCTTTTAGGAGCTGAGGCTAATTTTTAGACTATGGAATTGTTTTAGCATTTGTTTTATATGTATATATTGCTTGTTTTTACAGTAAGCTCCTCTGGGGAGGAACACGAACAAATTAAATAAATTAAGTCCATCCTGCCTATGTTCAACATTTTGTCCGTTGTTTACAATATTCTGAAATCAACGCTAATTGTGTAGCTGCAAGATACTCCACTCAGATGAAATAAAGTAGATTATTTTCTACTGACTTCACTTCAAGTGGGGAAATGTCAACACTATACAATTAACCCTTCCATTGGATATGTTTGTGAATAACCTGGCTTGAAAGACTGTATGCACACCTATAGACTAATGTTTTCTATCTTTTTTCTAAAAAAAAAAATCACTGTGGTACTTATGTGGCCTCCATTAGATTGCTTCTTGAACAACTCCCACAATGCTTACTTATTTAGCCTCACATCCCTCCTAGGACGTGCTATTAGCCCATTTCTACCAACGGGGATGGGAGGCACAAAGGTTTATTCAAGGTCACAATGACAGTCTACATTGGAACAAAGTCTATAGGAAGCAAGACATACAGGATGTCTATACAGGTGCTTGTTTGCATTCTAATCAAAAAGCTTCAGCTTCACTTCACCATCATGTGTATTAAGCACCCAGATGTTTTAAAATGGCCATGGAGATACTTTATCTAAACCTCATCAAATGAAGTTTAAAGCATCTCACAGACATTTTTACACAGGTAGAGGCCTAATACACAAGATGGTGAACCATTTTAATTAGAGCAGCTGTCCAGAAACAGCTCTAATTAGAACTGTCCCTGCCCCCACCCCCGAGCACCTGGATAAGCAGCCATTTTTTCATGAGTCCTGGGCTTAACCACTGAGCCATCCTTCCTCTCTAAAACCACTACATTTCACAACTTTGGAAATGCTTGTGAATGGCCTATTCTCATGTTTGAGCTCTGTCACTTGATTAATGCATAATAAGTTAATTATCCTATTTAAAGTTTCATGGATAATTTTGTGATTATTTGAGAACAAACATGTATATTCAAGATCTGAACTAATGGAGAGAATAAGCAAATGCTGAGATACACACATATTTATAAAGCAGGTGATTGTTCAGGACAAGAAAGATGCCTTTTGTAAATTCAAGTCTATATATCAATTTGACCATTTTATGTTTTCAAAAAATAGTATTATAATAGGTCTGGTATAAAGGAAATTTTGGATGAAAGCACACTTGCATAGTCTATTTTTCTAAATAATGAGAGAGAACTGGGTGGTCCTGTATGCCATAAGTAGAAGCCTCAGGTGCTTTCAGATTCTGCACCACAATCATTTGTCTGACAGAACTGCAGGAAGGTATAGAATATAGAAAATAAAAGAAATTATTTTTTAGGAGTACTGAATCTACTAGTAAAGAAGTAAAATGCCTATGGGGAAGGGTGCATTTCTTTAAAATGGTTTTTGAATAATTCCAATAACAGCTACATCATTTCAAATAAATTCTTTTGATGAACATTTCCTTCCTTGAGTTACTACTTCTAAGCCTGCTAAGTCATTCTTTATTTTATTTTGTTGCCCACTGCTGCTTTGAAAGGTGAGGACAGTTGTCATTTACAAATAAATGTTAGCTGCTACCAGAAGAGATTTGAATTCTATGCTTTGTATGAAATAAATATATGTTCCCCACATGCTTAGCAACAGTATCTAGTTTGTATATTTTTCCCAGTACCATATTACATAATACCTGATGGATCAAAAGACAATATAAGTATGTTCTTCTTTGCTATGTTCCCCTTTGCTCCTAGCTAGTTCATAAAGATGCACAGTGAATGGAATCCTAGCTGCACAGAAGTCAATGAAATGTTTCCTATTGGCTTCAATATGCCCAGAATTTCACTTGATATGTACAGCAAACAAAAGGCAAACCCAGTGCATGAAATCAGGGAACTGCTAGCTTGTGGAGATATATACAGAAAACCTAAGTACTATGGAGATCTACTCCTTGGAACAGGAGACTACCATGGGCAGGTGGGACAGAAGGGCATAATCATCATCAGATACAGACCTTTCACATACACAAGGCCATCAATCATAAGGAAATCATAGTGTAAAACATAAATTGTGTGACCATAAATTACGCCAATGACATAATCCCAAACAATAGCATGATCCCAAACTGTGGCATGGCTATTGATAGAACTCAATACATGGATATTGATGGAACTCAATCCCAGTTGAAAGGAATACTTTTATTTGATGCACAGGCTGGTAGATCAGAGGGGCTACTCCACAGAGATTAATGTTGGGTTGTTCGGAAAGGTGAATAACCCTCACATATTCATGTGCAGAGATGCCTTTAAAAATTACATATAAGGACATTTTTCATATCCAAATAGGTCATGTTGGCATATTTCTTGCCCTTATAGAGGATAATGCTAGGGTCAGAATCTCATCTCCTTCCTTCTCCAAGAAGAGGTTGCTTTTTTTCCTTCCCTGTATGTTGCCTGAATCAAGTTCCCTCTGGCAACAGCCTAGCAGGCTTTCCTTAGAGATGGTGATTGTTTGTTTGGGTAGAGTACCTTTCAGGTCTGGCAAAAATGATAGCCAGCTCCTAATAGAGAAGAGTGTGTCCACTGCTACCCTAAACTTCTGTTGTGCTAGATCACCCCGTGGTATATCTGCTTCAAGCTTTTAGGGCATTTATAGATGTGCTTCAGGAGGAAGAGATGGGGGGAGCTTTAATTAGAGCAGCTCTGAGAGCCACTCTAATTAAAGTGGCCAGACCATCACATTTATCAGTGTCTTTGCACTGAAAAATGGCTATGGGGGTGCTTTAACTAAAGCTCATTGAATGAGCTTCAGTTAAAGCACCGCCATAGCCATTTTTCAGTGCAGGGACACTGAACAAGCTTCACTGCATTTTTCAGTGCAGGGACACTTAATGAGCCAAACATTGAATGAGCTTTAGTTAAAGCACCCCCATAGCCATTTTTCAGTGCGGGGACACTAATACACATGATGCTGAAGTCTGCCATAGCACGGTAATTACCACGGTCCAGGAGACTTGATTAATCGAGGCATTGTAATTATAGCACTTGGGAGCAGTTTCTTTGCACATTTATAGGTGCCCTTGACCTTGCACTGAGTACTGCTCCAGATTACAGTCTTATTAATTGGGTTGAAGTTCTTCTGCAATACCTTCATGTATGTAGCATCTCTCGTTGCACCAAAGCTGGGCTTGGAAGGCCTCCTTATCCCTGAGGCTGAGGAACTCACACATTTCCCCCTGATCTGTGACCTGGGTCTTTACAGGCCCCTTCTCCAGAGCATCATACATTGTTGCAGAATAGCTCATACACATATGTTGGCAGTGTGCACACACATACAAATTCTGGGAAGGATGGCTTCAAAAATGTCCAGTGGCTTTTAAGATGGATGGAATGGGTCTCTTGTTAGTTCAAAGTCTGGCTAAAATTCAAAGTTGTGCTGAAGTAGCCAGGACAAATGTGGGTGGGATTGCAACTGGAGAACTTCTGAGCTGCTAGAGGTGCAGGAGGGTCTACAAATGCCTTTTTCCAACAGCCATAAAGATGTGAGGAGGTTAAGCTGCTCAGATGAGGTTATTTAACAGTGCTGGATAAAGGCTGTCATGAAGTTTAAAAGGAATTATTATATGGAAGTACACAAAACTCTGCTGCCAAAGCTGGAGTCCTGCTCTAAGACTGGTCAAAAGACTTCTCTAAGAATCTTAAGAGAAACAAACAATAATATAGCTATTGCCTGTATCAAAGTAAAGATATGGTATCCCTGAGAAGAGTGCTTGGAAAATTCATATTACACACACCTGAATTCAAAGAAAGTCTGAACTTTACACTGGAGTCAGTCAGTCCACTGTACTGAACAACAAAGATGTCTTTGGCTGATTCTGTTTCCAATAATGTCATATGACTGATGTTTATGGAATTATGGGCACAAACGGAAGTGACATTTTTCATGCAATCTGGCCCCTGAAAGTACTCTACAACCACAGCATAAAATGTGTGCATGGCTGCAGACTGCTTTTAAAATGACTGATAGCATGAAAAATTAACTCTCATTAAATCAGGTAGTAAATGTAGGTGCTCTAAATTAGAGCATCTTAGGTATTTCTATACAGTTCCCAGACAGGGTTAAGTGTCATGTCTCTTGTCTGCCACAGGAAGGAGGCAGAGAGTTCAAGAAGGTCTGGCTGGCCAGCTGACTGCCTCTGTGAAGGCAGGGTGGCAATTAAGCCAATGAACAGGACTGGAAAGGAACCCTGGCAGCTCTAGGGGCACTGAACCCCTCCACCCAGGGGTCCCCACCTGACACCCACACTTGACAGCCAGCCCTTTGGAGCCCTGGCTAGGTTGCAAAGCATGTGATAGTGCCCCCTGCCACCTGGCCTCTGTCAGTGCACTGATTCCCCATGCACAGGTGCTGCACGTGTTAGGTTTCGATGACACTGTAACTTTAAACACTTTGTGTAGCATGCAAAACGTTACAGAGTGATTGAGGTGCCCCTTACAACTTCTAGAAGCACCCTATATCTCTGTGTGGCTAGAATACGGGGGGGGAAATTAGCTAGACTTAAAACCCAGAGAAAGGGGGAAGCATAACTTTGAAAGACATTTTATTCCAATAACTTATGGGAAAGTTTTGGGTCATACCTACCACTTAGGAACAAAGAACATTTTTGTGACTATCTGTGTTACTTTATCTGTGTTATTGAAGAATGAGCTGGATTTTAGTTTAACTCATGGATCATTAGCAGAATTATTAACTAAGTGCTAAAGGCAGAATCTTTTTTTCGGATGATAAGCCTAGTCAGAAAGAACAGACCACATGTTGAGTTTGCATAGGCCTAAAATCAGGTAAAATATTATATTATTATATTTGTGAATTGAACTCAGTGAGACTTCAGAGGGAGTACATCGGCTCAGAGTCTGATTTTTTTCAAGATGTAGCATTTCTATTTTAGGACCTATAACTTGAATTGGTATTGAACAGTCTGGTCCTTGTACCCCTGATCTTAGAGCACATTTAGATCTAGATCTAAGGGCTTATGCTGAGAGTTTACGTTAATAAAAATATATGGGCCAACACTGAAACATGAATTTCTTTTCTGGTGAAGTCAAGGTACCAAACATACAGTACTCCAAGTACAGAGAAAGTAGCTTATTCTCCAGCTTACCCTTTAAAACAAAAACATTGTTTTTGCAAAGTAAATACAAAATGCAAAAATAAAGTAAAATAAAATAAATCATTTTATTTTAACACTATTACCTCCCAAACAACCTTCTTTCCAGGCTATGCGTAACAATGCCACAATGCACCTATAAGTGACTCTGAAGCTATTTCTGAAGCAGCAGTAGTTCCTACATCTCTAACACATCTACTGCTCAGCACAGGAGGAAAGGAAGATCCATGTCATATTAGAGCGTTGTATCATAGTAAAGAGCTCCATGACAGGTAGGAGGTCAATGCTCCTTGAACTGGACTGCCAAATTCTAAGCCCCTTTGAACAACAAAACTGTAACTTATGAGGAAGCAGAATTTGCCCTAACTAGTAGATAAAGATAATTTCTTATCCCTTGATCTTCCTCCAAACCTATCTGAAGTCAATTGGGGTCTGTCTTTTAATATGAGTGAGCTTGACATTGTCTTTAGTCAACATATCAGTCAGAGGTTTACTTTGTGGTGGTTCTATTTAGTCTGGGCTGATTTAGTTAGAAAAGAAATGGTATTAAATACGCCATTTTTTCCTCTTTTTTATTTATTTTTTTTAAGAAAGGAAGGATTAACAATTCCTCCTCTTTCATAGTTACCCAACTGAAAGGGATAGCTGTTGAGAGACAGATTCTCGCAGGACTTTAAGGCTCATTGTTAAAAAAATCCATTGAAGGAATAAATACCTTCAGAGCTCACTTGTCTGTGCAGAAAGCAGGGTAGAACTGTGAATCATGAACCATTAAAAAAATCCATTCTCTCAGTGCAGCTGTACAATCAAAAATAATCTCTTCCAAATTCTACATTTGCATCTTTAAACTCAGAGGAGATGGTGTAAAAATGGTCAGTTATTATTTGATAAATAATAATGTGAGACTCTCCTTTATTATAAAAGAAAACACAGAAAAAGCACACACTTCCCAGGAGATATAGACGGCTCAGTATTTAATTATTTTTCTTTATGGAAATCAGTTTTATATTTCTGATTCTTCATTTCTTTCTCTGTGTGGGAGATTATATTTTAAAGGATATATATGTATATGTTTGTATGTGTGTTTGTATGTAAAAGTTATAAAATAAAAGTTATAAAAATGGTCCAAAGCGGTTTCCAGTTCACATATAAGACAATAGTTTTGACCTGTAAATGGGCCAAGGTTAGTCCACTTAAAGAATTAACTATTACTTATCATGCTAAATTTGAAGTTAGTAAAACAATAAAGATACAGTTCTCACACTGCAAAGGAAAGGGACATGCAAGTAGGAAACTATTCATAAGAAATTCTTTCCATTCATTGATACCAAATAGACCAAATTTGTTAACATTCAGGTTGTATAGTTACTATAATTTATTTATAACATTTTAGGAGAGGTTTATTCCATTTAGGCTGAATCAGTTAATACTACATCCAGACAAGAGTAGGCTATAACACCATTCTTATAGTTACTTGTGGTTAAAAATAATACATTAAATACTTGAAGTTTAGGACACCTTACTTTTTGGGGTTAATTTTATATAATGAATGTAATTTTAAACAAATTGAAAATAACTGACTCTTTTTTTTCTATAGATATATTTGTGTGTTTGAGATGTAATATTTTATATTATCAACAAACCACATGGCAGCTGGCCATGCATTTTACAATATCTGCACTTGCTCACTTGCATGCTTTCTCTCTCACTCATAAATATAAAAATAACTGCTAAATGTACTTGGAGTTTAGGATATTTTACATATATTATACCTGTATAATATATTATATATATTATATTACACATACAAACTATAGGGCAAAATAGACTCCATGGGCATGTCCAGATGAGTGGACACATGCTGCACACCACACTGCTAATCACCTGCACGGCGGAGGGGAGGGGCACACTTTGACACTGGGAGATCCTGCTGTCAAAAAACCCTGCACCTTAAAAAAGCAAGGCAGTGCACATGGCAGCAGAGTGTGCTGCTGGAAACTGAAGCCTAGTCACCTGCAGCCATGTTCTATCTGCTGGCCAGGCTCCGTGCTGCTGGATTGCCATCAGCCATTTCATTACGGAGGTCTTTTGGGCTGTTTCAGCATCTGAAACACTGAATCCAAATCAAAACAGAAGGCTCTTAAATGAATCGGAAGGCTCCAAAATGTTTTGGAGAATTTCGGAGTTCGGCTTGCACAGGGAAACAAAAACTAAGAGAGAAGGGAAAGACTACTCTGATATTGACATCTAGCTCCTAGTTCGATCCCCAAGTCCTCTGATCTCTTCCCCCAGCTCTCTGATCATTTCACCAGCTCTTTCCAAGGGAGCGTGGGCCCTGCAGTCCACAGCCCCAAGCCCCGCTTGGCTGGGTAGGGTTGTGCAAAGCTTCCCTTGCAGCCCATTCGAAACAGATTTGGAGGAGATTCGGCAGAGCTGAATCTCCAAAACAGATTCAGCTGAAACTAAACTGTCACGGGTAAAAGCAGAAGGGAGAACCCCAAAATACAAAAGGGGAACCCTGGGGACAGGAACCCACAGAAGGGAAAGAAGGGAAAAGCAATGGTAAAAAGAAATACCTGCAGCAGGACCCACGGCAAAGCTGGAACGCAAGGTGGGACCTGCATGGATCGTCAGCTGCACCTTTATACAGCTGCAGCCAGCCAGTGATGTCATCGGCAATCACGAGCTGGCAGAAATAAAACGGGACTCCGGCGAAGAGGCAGGGAGGAGAGAGGTGCTGGCAAGGGCACCAGCAGGAGGTGTCTCTCCAAAGCTCCCACAGGAGCAAGAAAAGCCGGAGGCTGCTTCCCCCTGCGGGGAAAAACCTTTGTCTCCACTGGTGATAACTTCCGGCTAGCATAGGCCACCGGTCTCTCCATCCCGTCATCCTCTTGTGTTAACACTACCCCTAAGACGGTCTCCGACATCTGTCTGTAACACAAAGGATTTTTGGAAGTCAGGTGCATGTATAACCATGTCCTCACAGAGGGCCTTCTTCAGCAATTGGAATCTTCGAGCCATTTCCCCTGTCCATTTTATCCCTTTCTCCAGGGGCCCTTTTAAAGCCTCTGACAGTGGGACTCCTAGTTTGGAAAATCGGGGTACAAACCAGCGGTAGTAATTAGTCAGGCCCAGAAATGACCAGAGTTGTTTATGAGTTTGAGGGGCCTGGAACTTATGGATGGCTTCCACCTTGTTGGCTAGCAGCCTAATTGTTCCTTGTCCTACTAGGAAGCCTAAATACTTCACCTGTTGTTGCGTCATTGCGCATTTCCTTGGGTTTGCTGTGAAACCTGCCCTCCTCAGTTCTGTTAGTACTGCCATTAAGGCCTGTAGGTGCTGCGTCCAGGATTGTGTGAAAATGATGATGTCGTCGATATTTGCAGCAGTATAACCTGTGTGAGGGACCAAGATATGCTCCATTAGGCATTGAAAGGTCACCATGGTGCCATATGGCCCAAATAGCATTCGTACAAACTCATATAACCCCCAAGGTGTTCCAAATGCGGTTTTGGGTTGGTCCTACAGGGCTACCATGATTTGCCAATACCCCTTTGCCAAATCTAGGATAGATATGAATTTGGCAGAGCTGATTTGCTCAACCAATTTGGTGATGTGGGGCATAGGGAAGGCATCGAAGATGGCTAGCTCATTCAGTCGTTGGTAATCTATGCGTAGTCTTAAGGTACCATCAGGAAGGCTGTATGACCCCTAGCTCTAACATTTTCTCAATTTCCTTACATATTTCATCTGTGAGATGGTGAGGTATTGGCCGCTAACAATCTCGCACTATGGAGCCCAGTGGTGTGCAGATTGAGCGATATGTTCCTTGTACTCATCCAGGCTCTTCCGTAAATATGTCCTTAAACTTCATGATTTGGAAGTGGACACGCCGGAGGGCAGGGAACAGCTGCAAGCAGACCTGGACAGGTTAGACAAGTGGGCAGAAAACAACAGAATGCAGTTCAACAAGGAGAAATGCAAAGTGCTGCATCTAGGGAGGAAAAATGTCCAGCACACCTACAGCCTAGGAAATGACCTGCTGGGTGGCACGGAAGTGGAAAGGGATCTTGGAGTCCTAGTGGACTCCAAGATGAACATGAGTCGGCAGTGTGACGAAACCATCAGAAAAGCCAATGGCACTTTATCGTGCATCAGCAGATGCATGACAAATAGGTCCAAGGAGGTGATACTTCCCCTCTATCGGGCGCTGGTCAGACCGCAGCTGGAGTACTGCGTGCAATTCTGGGCGCCGCACTTCAAGAAGGATGCGGATAACCTGGAGAGGGTCCAGAGAAGGGCCACTCGTATGGTTAAGGGCCTGCAGGCCAAGCCCTACGAGGAGAGATTAGAGAAACTGGACCTTTTCAGCCTCCGCAAGAGAAGGTTGAGAGGCGACCTGGTGGCTGCCTATAAGTTCGTCAGGGGGGCACAGAAGGGAATTGGTGAGTATTTATTCACCAAGGCGCCCCCGGGGGTTACAAGAAATAATGGCCACAAGCTAGAGGAGAGCAGATTTAGATTGGATATTAGGAGGAACTTCTTCACAGTTCGAGTGGCCAAGGTCTGGAACAGGCTCCCAAGGGAGGTGGTGCTCTCCCCTACCCTGGGGGTATTCAAGAGAAGGTTGGATGTGTATCTAGCTGGGGTAATGTAGGCCCAGCACTCTTTCCTGCTTATGCAGGGGGTCAGACTCGATGATCTATTGAGGTCCCTTCCGACCCTAGCATCTATGAATCTATGAATCTATGATGAGCATCCGTATCTCCTTCTTTTGAATGGTCGTCAGGTTCTCCCCAATGTGAATTTGCTGGTCCAATCCCATCGGCCCAACACTTGATTCGCTCCCTTGGGGCCCAAGGTCCTCTGCCCCATCTTCCAGAAAGGCAGCCCAACCCTCATGCTGTCACCACTCACGTAGGAGGTTGACATGAAAAATCTGCTTCTGACCCAGCCTATATACCTCATAATCTACCAGGCCTACCCTCCGAGTTATCTCAAAAGGCCCCTGCCATTGTGTTAATAATTTGCTGGTAGACATGGGTAACAGGGTTAGCACCTTCTGCCCAGGTTGGAATTCTCACTCCTCGGTGTGTGCATCATACCTCTCCTATTGGTGCTGTTGGGCCTGGTGTAAATTATCTGTCTCTATGTCTCTGGCTAGCTGTACTTAGCATTGGAAGTCTTGCTGATGTGCTGTGGGGTCCTGAGCTGTGGAGGAGGGGTGCTCCCAATCTTCTCTCAGAATTTGCAGCAAGCCCCGAGGGCGATGCCCCAATACCAACTCAACTGGTGAATACTTCAGGAACTCCGAGGGGGTATCTCTAAGGACAAATAGCACCGATGGGAGGAGTAAATTCCATCTTCGTGGATCCCCCTGTATGCACCGACGTAAAATTTTCTTTAGGGACCCATTAAGCCTCTCTACCAGTCTGTTCATTTGCAGATGATATACCGACATGCAAAGTTGCTTTATTCTTAATGTTTGGTATACTACCTTTAACATCCCTGACAAAGTTGTGGCCCTGGTCTGTCAAGATCTCCTGTGGGATCCCCACTTTGGTGATCCATTTAATGAGTTCCTTAGCAATCCAAGGCACTGTCACTGTCCTCAATGGGACCGCGTTGGGATATCACGTGGCATAATCCATGAACACTAGGATATATTGATTGCATGTACTACTGCAGGGTAACGGTCCAATAACATCCATCGCTATCCTTGCGAACGGGAGATCTATTACCAGCAAGGGTCGAAGGGGAGCCCCTGGAGGGCGGTCTTCCCTCGCTTTCTGGCACTCAGGACACACGGCGCACCAACGGGCTATGTCTCCCATAATCCTGGCCAGAAAAACCATCAGGCTATCCTGGCAGCTGTCTTATCCTGCCCCATGTGCCCCCTGGTAGGGTTGTCATGGGCCAGCTGCCATATGACCCTCCAAAAGCAAGACAGTGCCATGAGCTGTGTCCTCTCAGTTTCTCCTGCTGCACCTGGTATAAGAGGTGGTGTCTTACCTCGAACCACAGGGATGCTGCTGCAGTCGATGCTTGAGGAGATTCCGAGGCATCCACTGCTTTTGCTTGTAAATCTTCCTTTGACCACCTTTTCCTGCACTTCCCTGAACTGCCAGCTGCTGGCTACGTCATGCAGGTCCAGTATATCAATGTCATCGTTCAGGTTCTCTGTCGCCTTTGGACTCCCCCAGCCATCCTCCCCACATTCTTAGGTCTCTTCGTGTCATCTCAATGTCTCAAATCCTTTCCAAGGTGTTGTATAAGGGGGCCCAATCTCTTCCCAACAACATATCACAAGCTAAGCGAGGAGCTAGGCCAACTAACAGCTTCCCTTGGTGCTCCATAACCTATAAGGGTACCCACTGTCATGGGATCTGTTGAGCTTCTCCATGGAGGAATGGCCCTGTGACTCGGGCAGGCTGTAACCAGGTTGGCCCTTACTAAGGAGTGAGTGCAACCAGAGTCTAGGACAGCCCACACCAGGTGATTCCCAACCTGTGCTCACACTACTGATTGTTCCCATATAGCACTTTCCCCGCCACTTCCAAAACTACAATCCATTGGTTCAATCGGCAGGGACTCCTTACATCCTTCTGACTTTCCTCATGGTGAATGATCTGGCTGCCACCTCTCAGACACATGGTTAGGGCATTCCTTGGAAAAGTGTCCCATCTTCCCACAATGAAAACAGACTATGTTATATTTCTCCCTTGGGGAGGAATTGCCACCTTTTCTGTTCCTTGGAAACCATGTGCAAATGGGTAGGGGTACGTTTCTCCATTGGATAGTAGACCTCAGAAGCTGCAAAGGCCTCAGCCAATTTTAATGCTTCGTCACAAGTAGAGGGCAAGTGGTGGCATACCCACCGCTGCATCCATTCCTTCAGATCATTGAGAAACTGCTCCAGTACAATCTGGTCTACCAAGGTGTCGTGGTCGCACATAGTTAGGTTAGTCCATTTGCCAGACAGGTCTCAAGACCGCCACCTTTTCTCCCAAGGCAAGCAAACCAACCTTGGGGTTTAAGGAACAACAAGGCTCCCAAAGAGCTCTACCCCTCAGCACCTCCAAAAGGGGGAAACATAAAATACAAAGAAAACTACCATTAGACTCTGAGGAACCCAACTGTTCCCCCTCTGCCTAATTGCTGACCACACACCCTTCGGCACTATGGGTCTGGGTTAGGCTCTGTATTTGGCTGGGATAGTCTGCGGGCTCCACCATGCCTCTTCTCCCCCATCACCCAGCTTTTTGTTGCTTTGGGCGACCTGTGGTCCTCCGGTGGATGCCAATACCATTGTTACTTGCTGGATCAGTGCCGTGCCACTGATGGCCGTGCTTTGCAGCCCCTCACACTGCCCTTGCCTCCCATCTCCCACCCGGTGTGCCTCTCCAGCTTTCCCAGTGCCCTAGACGGTCCCACCTGGTCTGGCACAGGGAGTTGTGTTGGCCTTTCCAGTCCTTCTGTTGCTGTCACTAGCAGCAGGGTCCTTCCATGCCCCTCTGCTCCGATGCTTGGGTTCCCAGACATGGGGAGCCGCCTCCAGCTCTTGGTTCCTCTCGCTGCAGCCAGCCATCTCTGGCTTGCGGCTCATGCTGGAGGGTTCTTCCCTGCCAGGGGAAGCAGCCTCTGGCTCTTCTCGCTCCTGTGGAAGTTTTGGAGAGACACCTCCTTCTGGTGCCCTTGCCGGCACCTTTCTCCCTGCCTCTTTGCCGGAGGCCTGTTTTATTTTCACCAGCTGGCGATCACTGATGACATCACCAGCCAGCCACAGCTGTATAAAGGTGCGGCTGATGATCCATGCAGGTCCCTTCTCACGTTCTTGCTTCACTGCAGGTCCCGCTGCAGGTAAGTATTTCTTTTTACCTTTGCTTTTCCATTCTTCCTCCTCTGTGGGTTCCTGTCCCTGGGGTTCCCCTTTTGTCTTTTGGGGTCCTCCCTTCTGCTTTTCCCTGTGACATAAACAGGACAGTAATCCAAAACACCAAAATGAATCACAGTCCTCCTCACTGGCCAAATCCAACCAAATCGAAACACAGCTGTTTTGCACATTCCTAATTTCCATGGCTGCAGCCCTCAGAGGACCTTAGGACCCCAAATAAGGCTTCTGGGGCCAGCCCAGGTACTGGCCTCAGCCACCTCTACCCCCCTAAGGCAACATGTTACATACCAGAATGCACATGCATGGGCATTTCCTGGGGACAAGCAGCAGCATCACATATTGTACTGCTTGCTGCTCTTTTTTCCTTGGAGAATATATGTTCCCACTCTTGGGAATGCACCCCATATGTCTTTTTAATTTTTTCAAAGTTGTGTTCAATGTATAAAATTAACCCCCAAATTTAAAGTGTCCTACACACCATGTGCATTTAGTAATCTTTTAAAAAAACATATATATATGTTTATATAGTCTCATATATATATGAGAGAGAGAGAGAGTATGTATTGTAATGTATAACACATGATCAATACAGACTCTTAAATTAGCTATTAAATTACTATTTAGAGATCTGATTATCTTGTAATTTCCTCACAAAGTCCTCCATAGAGGATAGATCTAGTTCAAATCGTCTCCTTCCTCCTGTTTTATATTTTAAATGTAAGGAACTATAACTTCCCTGACTTTCTAACATGTATTCTGCTTGTAATTGTATGAACAGTTTTAGCTTGCATATTTTAATTCCATTGATACCCAATTTCCCCTTGCCTATTTTGTGAAAATAAGAATGATTTCTATTCCATATCTTTTCTAGTTCTTTTGTGGATATATAGAGATGAGGAATGTGTTTGGGTTAGTACCTAAAGTAACAGTTTCCAAATAATCTTTGAGAGTACTAGCACTCAATTTCTATTTCCCCTTATTTTTCTGGAAAAAACAATGTTTTATTCTTCCCTGTAGTTCTTTTTGGTTTAGATGACTAACAGATGGTTCCTTGTTTGGGCATTGCAATTAATAAAGCATTTAAATAGGCAAACAACAACATGGGGCTCATAGTTTCTTGGTGGTTTCACCAAGTTTTTGTGTAACAAATAGCCTTGTGGTAAGAGTAGATACTTAATGGTACAGAATAAGTACTAGGCCTGTGCAAAGTAGCTAGTATTCACTTTGGATTTGGATTTAGTCGACTAGGGTGACAGTGATTCAATTTGGTGATTTGAATCACTGTCCCAAATCAATTAAGCTGAATCTGATTTGGAGATTCAGCTGCTGCTGAATTGGCCAAAACTCCTAATGAAACAGGCCCCATCCCCTGCTCACTCTCCAGGCCCTGCCAATGGCTGCCCAGCCCAGCCCCAGTGTCCTGGCTCTTAAAAAATAAATGCCCTGCACTCACCAGATCCTGCCAGGTGGGGGGATGAGCCTTGCTACCCCACACTGACCCGTGTTGTGTGGGGAGCTCTGCCATGAGCCCCCAGAAGCCCTGATGGCTGCTTCAGCAGCCAGTGAGTATAGGGCATTTTTGGGGGGAGGGGGTTTAAAGAGCTAGGATGCTGGAACCAGACAGGGCAGCCATTGATGGGGCTGGAAGAGTGGAAGGGATCAGGGGGCACTCAGGGGAGCTGGGGAAGCCTACAGGGGTTGGGGCCTGGTAGGGGTCCCTCCCTGGTCCCCTCCCCTCACCAACCCCACTGCCTCCTACTTACAAACATGGAGCCCAGGTCCAGCTCCCTGAGGTGGTGAGCAGGGACTGATCAAATTGCCAAATCTCCAAATCTTTCTCCAAATCTTTTCTGAATCAATTTGGACCTTTTTATTGGTTTCCTGATTCCATTCAGATTTGGAGATTCAACTGGCGAATCCCCATTGTGGTGGGGAAAGCAGAAGGAGGAGGAGAAGGGACAAACCCCTGACCCTTGTCCCTTCTTCCCATGTCCCTCCTGTGCCTATGATAGATTTGAGATGATCTCAGCTCTGGCTTCATTTCTAAGATGAGGTGGTTTTTCCCACCATGCTGACTGAGGTGGAGTGGGGGGAACCACATCTTGGATTCAAGAAAATACGGTAAACCTTGCTTTTGTATAGACTTAATCAAATGGTTTCTGTCACTTATTTTTTGTGTTTTAATGAAGCAAACAATGAGAAACACCAATTTTCCCTTAAAAATGTTGATTTTTTTTCATTTAAGTTCTATGAAATATTCACTGACTAAAAATGAAAAAATTATCCATTTGACAAAAAAAAATTAAATTCAGGGAAACAGCCTGCTGAAGTCTATTTTTGTACTTTATGGAGATTACCCAATGCTTGTAAAAACTTCATTTAAACATCAAGCAACAATTGACAAATTCAATGCTATTATATAGCAATTGGGAACATACAGTAAAAAGAAAGACATCTTTATATCTCAACCTAAGTGTACCATTTAAAAAGGTAATTCATCAATTAGAATTTTGAAATCTTAAATTACCATTTTGATCAATGTACTAAGTAGATGAAAAATCTGGTCAACCCATTAAATAAGAAAGTTAATAAGAAGAGAGAACCATCTCACAGTTCATGAAATAGTACAGCAAAGTATAATTTTTCAAGTCCTAGTAATTATGTTAGCTATCATACCATTACTGATATAATGTGAAGCTAATAAGCCAAGTAATTAGAATGCACTAGGTCAGGATTTTCACCTTAATATCTGAAGGGTAAATGAAAATTAGCCATTGTAATATTTAGCATATGTCCAAAATGGTATAAATGCTCTAGCACTGAAAGGTTACTTTTTAGAGAGAAAGTGCTTCCATTTGCTCATTGAGCTAAAAGTTGCTTGTATTGACTTACATTCTGGACCCAATGAAAATCATTACATGTATTTGTTAAAAATATATCAATGATGTATTTCTAGCTGTCTGATAAGTATGGAAGCATCTTGCTAATTATGTTTATAAAATCTGTATGTTTTGAAATGAGGGTACTACATCAGTCCAGTGATTCAACCAAACAGTGTACTAGTAAAACATGATCAGATACAGGGCATGTCTACAGATGCCAATTTAAGGCTCTTTAGCCATTTTAGCCATTTTTAAGCTGCAGTAAGGGTGCATTAACGGTGCAGGTCTACACATGCATGAACTTAATGCACATTAAAAATGGTGATTTTAGGCTAATTGCACTGAAATTTGATACCTGGATTGTGAGGGACTGTCCAGGGTGCTGCCTAGGGCAGGCTGCAAACGCATTCATCCAGTGAGCCACGTTAAGGTGCCTTAAGGTGTGCACGTGTAGATATGTGCCTAAATCACCTTAATGTGCGTTTAGCTAAGGCACATTAAGTTTAGCTGTACATAAATTCACATGTAGACACACCCGCCAAGTCTGTATTAATTCATACTCAACAAGGGGAGTGATGTTTCAAAAAGATAGGAGAAAAGAGGGCTTTCTTTCTGTTTCACATCACAAATGTATAAGATTTAATTTCTTTCAGGTTTATACCTCACTACTTAAAATATTTGCAAAGGAAAATTAAACACATTACAAAATGTGATGCTAAAAAAGTGTTACCAAAAGACATTATCAGTACTATAGTCTACATTCTCCAGTCTGCAATTATTTCTTTAAAAAGATATTTAAGTTACATTTATTATATTTTGAACAGTGTTTAGGGTCAAAATCATGACATCTGATTGCATCTATATTTCTCATTTCATAGATGATTCATGAACTCTGTGATGCATCTGGTTTCCAGATAAGCTCTTCTATCAGAAGGGCTCCACTCAAAAGTGAATCTTATCCATAACTAGACTCTATTGCATTGAATCCTCTCTGTTGACCCTCATTTGTCAATATCAAAGGAAAAAATAAATCAGAGAAACAGTATGCACTGAAACAATGGGAGAACAGACAAAATATGTGAAAGAACAAACCAGTGAGAGAAAAAAATAAATTCTATGGCAGAGTTTCATCTTTGAGTTTCATCTTCATCTTCCCAAAAGATTTGGAATTCAAGAGATCTCCCTAATGTTTTCAAATACCTCTCTCTGTTTCAAATCAACTACTGTAAGCAATGTGAAAAAAATAAATGCAAAAACATTGAGGGTATAGTTTGAAACTATATTAGAGTGCTTCTTTTAAGAGTGTAGTAAGATCCCCTTTCTCCACCCATTAAGGGAGACTTTATATTCTAATATTCTTTCTCTGTACATGATTCTTCATATCTTTGATTTTTTTTCTGTGACCTCCTGTTTCATTACTCCACTAAATTAATTTTGTGATGGAGTTTATACTAGTTTGAAAATTTGTATCCACATTTCTCTTATTTCTATATTTTTAACTATCTTTGGAAAAGATTCAGAGAGTGTTGTTGATTTGGACATTCCCTGCCCACTGCAGCAGGGAGCTGCAGCAAGACTCGGAGCTGGTCAGAAGGGACAGGGGAGGTGGAGCTGAAGGAGTGGAGAGAGGACCATGGGAGGACCCCTTCCAGGCCTTATCCCCTGCCTGCTCTCCCAGCCCCCCCAACTCCTGCCTGCTCCCCCAGCCACCCCATTGCTACCTCACCCACCCCAGCTCCCAGTGCTTTAAAAAAAGCCCTGGCTCACCAGATGCTGCCAGGCATGAGGGAAATCCCTGTTGCCCCCCCCCCACTGCCCCACACTGCATGGGGCTCTGCACAAGCCCCCCTCACAGTCCCCCAGCTGCCCCCATGGATGCCCCACCCAGCCCAGATTTGGCCCTTTAAGAAAAAAAAATTGAGCAAAACTCTGGTACTCACTGCTTCTGTAGGGGTCTTAGGGCTTCAGAGGGCTTTTGCAGCAGGGATCAGCTCCCCTCCACCCAACCCATGAGGCAGGAGATGGTGAGTCCAGGGGGGTTTCTCATTTTTTTCTTAAAGGCCTAGCCATTGGGGGGACTGGGAGAGCAGGTTGGGGGACATGGGGGGCTCATGCAGAGCCCCCATGCAGTGTGGGGCACTGGGAGGCAGCAAGGATTGCCCCCCCCCCCACCTGACAGCATCCGGTGAGTGGGGTTTTTTTCCCTCAAAGTGCTGGGAGCTGGGAAAGGTAGGGTAGCCATTGCTAGGCTGGGAGAGTGGGTGGGGGATGGGCCTGACCTAGGTGATTCGGAGATTCATAGATTGGGCTGCTGCCAAACCTCCAAATCAGATTTGGCCAGATCAGTTCAGGACAGTGATCTGAATCAATGAATTGAATCACTGTCCCCCAAATCACCTAAATCCAAATCCAAATCCAAAGCAAATGCTAGCCACTTCGCATAGGCTTAGTGTTGACCTGCTTTGTAGTTTTCTCCCTCTCCTGGAGCTAATCCTTTAAATCCATAAAACAATTCCATGGTTTTACCCAAAGTGGCGATCGGAGGACCTCCAAAGAAATCACCACACTGGAAATTCAGTTTGCTTGAAGCCAAAGGTTAGTGCTGATCTAGTTAAGGAACACTTGGAAGGGCTGGATGGGTACAAGTCAGCCAGCCTGAATGACCTCCATCCATGGGTCCTGAAGGAATTGGCCAGTGTCATAGCTGAGCCACTGGTGTTACCTGTCCACTCCATGTTTTTGGGGAACCCTGACACAGGACAGACTGTCTGACTCACAAAGAATCGCCCCCCCCCCCCGCACCTAAATTAAGATGCAGTGAGAGACGCACCTAAAACCCTCCAGATAAGGGTGAAAAAAGTGAAACAATTGCCCTAGGTCTCATTTGCATCTGAGATGGGAACAGATGACCATTCATTTACATGAGAGATGGAGAACAGAAAACCTGAAGCAGAGACTGCAGTGAATTCTGGGATCAGCAAAGCAGGGGAGCACTGCATGATGGGGAATCTGTGCTCCAAATGCTAATCAACCCACACACCCAGCTCAGCATTTATCAGTCCAGTTCTAATCTGGATTTACAAAGGACTTTCCCTTCCCCCCCCACCTCTAAGCAAAAGTAAGTTTATTGGGCATCTCGGGCCGTACATTCCCCGGTCCCAATATGGGAGGCCTATGTAAACTTAATTGGCTACAACTCGGTTGGTGGGTTAAGGAATGCTGAGGCAATAGACCGAGTCAGAGGGGGTATGGGCAACATTTGAACAATGGTACAGGGTTCATCACAGCATCCAGCTCATTGGAGCCCTGTCCACAAGTGTTGTCGTACTTTTCCCGTGACAACTGGTGGAAGTCCTCTCCACAACAGGTTATGAACACTCCAAGAATTGCCTTAAGACTGTTAAAAGACTATAATAATATCTGGAAAAGTCATGCTAAGCTGAGGCTTGTTCACAGCAAGTAAAAATCCCAAAACCCTGATGCTGCAATCTATTGTTTCTGAAGACACCAAGAGATATCCCATCAAGTATATCTGCTGTCCATAAGAATGTCAAGCTGGCTCCAAGTAGATGTTTCCCGAGTATCAATCAAGTTTCTGAGATGTTCCACCCAGATAACCCCTTGTCAATAGAAAAGACAATTTGATTTACAATATTGAGAATGCTTGAAAGAAACTGAAGTGGGGGTATAAAAATCTGTAAAAGAAGCAGCAAGTGTGTGTGCTGACACCACTTGCTTTCTTCTGGAGAGGCTG
Organism: Crocodylus siamensis; assembly: GCF_052110815.1. Classification (NCBI taxonomy): domain Eukaryota; kingdom Metazoa; phylum Chordata; order Crocodylia; family Crocodylidae; genus Crocodylus; species Crocodylus siamensis. The sequence continues at coordinate 187,677,473 of NC_143398.1, read as the reverse complement.
CAGGAGGAAGATCATCTCCCTTCAAGGATCGTGCTGAGAACTTTGACCTGTCAGTTTTGCAACCCAAGTGCCTTGGACTGGTGAGATCCCAGCTCTCTCTCTCTAAGCACAGATTTCTAAACTTGAACTGTATTAGTTAAGCTTGAGCTAAGTTTCCCCAAATACTTAGTGAAACCAGGGTATACTGTGACTGTTTGTGTTTGTTTTTCCTTTGCATGTCTATCACTACTAGTGTCAATATATATTTCATCTACTTAGCAATAAATAACTTTTATAGTCAAACTAGTGGTAACTGGGTATATTTTGCCTGCTTTACTTCTCTTTCCCCACTTGCTCTGCAGCAACGCCCCTCTTACCTAAGCTAAAGATCCCTGTGTAGCCCAGAAATACTGTGGGGTCTGCTCATCGAGAGGCTAAAAGATTGGGACGTGTTGAGTTCAAAACACATAAGGGGATCAGCTTGTACAGGCTGATTGACCCAGTTTGGCTCAGACGTGCCCTAATGAACTGAATGCTGGCCCATGAGGGTGTCATCTGGACACCCAGCCAGATTCAGAGGTATTCTGTTTAACTGTGTGCTTGTGTCCGACTGTAGTTTATTATTGCTCCGATGAACTGATTCTTGGCATATGAGGGTGTCAGCCTGTCCGTGCTGATCAACCCGGCCAGGTCAGGCACGTCACGTTAATCTGTGTGCATTTGTGTGTATGACTGATTTGGGGACTGGAGGAACCCAGCCCCACTGAACTGAGTCCTGCAAAATAGCTCTACTGGGGGTGGGGACTTGCAGAAGGGGAGATACAGCTCCATAATAGAAACACAAGTAACACAAGCAGCACATTGATAGAATTACCAAGACCTTAGCCCTAATAAATGAGCACACCCCAAAGTAGCAGGCAAATCTGGTAAATGGGTACTTGTCAAAAACATTTTCCCTTTTAAGAAGCACGTGTCAACAATGCCCATTATTGCCTTTTTTTCTTTTTTCCTATGGTAATGGAACCATTTGCCCAATCAGTCAGAAATAATCTGAATATATAAGAATAAGACAAAAGGAATATAAATTACAGTATATGTAAGCAATGTCATGTTATGTTATTCATTACAAAGCCAATTAAAACTTTTGTCTGAACTACAAAAGGAAAAAATAAAACATGGCAAAATTTCAGGAATTAAAATGAACTATTAAAAGTCAGGGATCCTAAATACTGGTGTAGGATCTGATATACAAAAAAATAAAAGATAGCAATACGTATAACTGGATAACTACTTTATTAAATACTTAGAGGTAAATAGTATTAAAAATGGCAGGAATTGCACAGTTAAAATTATAGACCTAAAAAAATGGGAAAATGGTCAAAATATAAAATGTCATAGATGGGAAGAATCAGAGCAGTTAAAATGAATACTTTAGCTGAAATTCTATTCCAAACGCTACTTATTATAATGCAAACAAATCTCTTAGATGATTGTCAAGCTATATTAGATAAATGTGTTATGGAAATAAGAAATATAAGGTGTATCTACACATGAATTTAAGCACACTTAAATTTAATGAGCATTAAACTAATGTGCATTAGGTATTTTTTGAACAGATGTCTACACGTGCTAGGACTTGGGACTCACTTTAGTCTCAAGTCACTCCAGCCCTGTCACATGTCCCTGTGGCCACCAGGGGGAGCTCCAGCCTTTGGCCACATGGCTGCCAGAACTTGGCAACCATGCTGAAGCCAGAGCTAGCTGCCAGCACTTGGCAGCCATCTTAAAAGTAAACCCTCTGGACTGTGACCTCTAGGCAGACTCTTCCTGTGTCAGAGGAGCAGCATGGCAGAGACACAGGCAACATGTGCCAGCTCTGCTCCTCCATGCTTCCCAGCCCTGGCTTCCCTAGCTTCTGGCCCTGGCATCGTCAGGGCTGCTGCAGCTGTCCTACTCACCCACTGCCATTTTAAGAGCCTGATGGTCGGCAACCTTGCATCACCTGACTCTTCCACCCACTCTGGCTGCTTGCTGGATGACTGGCACATGGCCTTCCAGGGCCCCTGCTGCTGTACAGCTGCTGCCACCAGCCACAGCACCCAAGACTGCCAAGACTGCCATTGCCCTACTGTCCCACTAGCCCCACTGCCTCTGGGCACACTGCACCAACCAGGACGGGTGCCAGTACATTGTGCTGCAGGAATGGGACAATGACCAGTGGGTTAACACACACCAGAAGACCTGGTCCACCTTTGAACACCAGCTGCACCAGCACTGGCCCCACTTGGGATGCCAAGATATGGAGATGTTCTTGGCCATCCCTGCTGACACCTGCTTACCCCTCCACCTGCACATTCCCTACCCCTTTCCCACCCACAAGCACCACTTCAGGACATGCACATGTTTGCAATGAAAATGTTTATTCCCCTCGCACCCCCATCTCTCCCTCAAGCAACACAGCCCCCTCCCCCTTTCTTCCCCAGCACACAGAATCTCTCCTCCAACCTCCCCACCCACCAACAATAAAAAAAACCCTCTTCCCAAACTGAAAACTATGTACAACAGTATCAGTCTTTGTCTGAATAATGGAGTAGAGGGTTCTGAGGTGGAAGTGTCCAAAGTGAAGAACCTGGTGGCAGGCAGCCATCACTCTGGCAGAGGACAGTTCCTCTTTGGGTCCAGGGGCCATGGCAAATGCCAGGGGATCCTGCAGGCAGGAGGCAGTGGAGGCCCATCTCCAAGGCCCAGGTGGAGGCCTGCTGTGGGCCAGCAGGCAGGACCCAGAGGCCCAGCAGGGCCAGGGCCAGGGCCAGGGCCAGGGGTCAGGCATGGCAGGGCATGGAGATGGACTCCACTGGAATCCCTGGCTGGCCAGTTTTTGCTGGAGCAACTCGACATGGTGCTGTTCCATGGCCTCCAGCTAGGCCTAGTGCTCCCGCTGCACCTGGTCCCATGCCTCCTCTCAGGCAATATCTTTCTGCTGTGAGGCCAGCTCCTGCACTTCTTCCCATGCCTGCTTCCACACTGCTCATTCTCCACTACCACCACCACTGCTGGAGCAGGAGGGTCCAGTCCCTAGTGTGCTGCTGGTGCAGGCAGTGTGTCCAGGCTCTAGTGGCAACAACCCTAAAGCAGCATTCCTACAGGGCCCTGTGGCCTCTCCCCAACATCCAGATGTTGGTCTTGCAGAGGCAAGACCAGAGCCTTTTGTGCAAGTTTGCAACATTTCAGAGATAAGATGCTCTTCACCAGGGGCCCTGCACGGCCCAGCCTCAGATTGGAGGTCAGCCAGAGACCATGGTAAGCTGGTCAGGCAGGGATGGTCCCATGGAGTTTCTGGCTGAGCCCCCCAGCCCCACTTTCTCCCCTGGAGCTGGCAGGCTGCTGGGTGCTGGCCGCAGGCATCCTGTCCCCCTCCTCCCACCTCCTTCCCAGGGTAGGCCAGGCCAAGCTACTGGTAGCACCTGCTGCTACAGCTCCATACCCTCTCCCTGCAGGCCAGACACTCTGCCTTGGTGCAACCCAGCCCATGGCACCAAAGCTTGGGGCTTGCAGGGCTCCCAGAACAACTTGGAGGAGGGGATGGCTGTGCCCCTCACTCTTCCCACTTAACCATAGTGCCTGCAAGAAGACAGAACTGGAAGTGAGGAACATCAGGGAGCAGGTGCTGGCCCTCCTACCACAAAGAGCAGGGCCAGCAGCCCTGGGGGGAATCTCAGGGCTTGGCAAGAGACACAGCAGGTTGCAGCCCTTTGCAACACTCACTTATGGCCAAGAAGTGGCTCTGAGTAGAGGACAGGACAGGCAGAGGCTGCCTGGGTCTTGTCTAGGGGGGTACACAGGGACTGCTGGGCTCCTGCACAGTCCAGCACTCCTGTCCAGGCTTCTGTGCAGTATGCCCCAAGGCACAAAATGGCTGCTGGATTATTGAGTTGGCTTACATTGCTATAGATCAGGCAGTTGTAAGTGTTAGATCATAACCAGGGATTTTAGCAGAGAAACCCATGGATTTTGCAGTTGTGCAATCAGCTCTGTGCAGGCTGGCAGAGTTCAAGCCTAAAGGGGGTTGTGGAGGAATGGGAGGAGGGTGGTCAGGCAGCAGGCACCATGTGTATATATATGCACATAGCCACCAGGCAGCCTGGAGAGCAGTTCCTACAGGTAAATGTGTGGGGGTGGGAGAAAATTGAGGCCCCCATAGGGAGGAAGGATGGGAGGGAGGGAGTTGGGCAGGGCTGGGGCTGGGACTGCTGCCCAGCTGGGCAATACATGGGGTTCAGAGCCCCAGTGGGAAGTGGGACAGGGCTGCAGACAGCTTCTCTGAGGGTGAGGCTGGCTCCCTGCTGCTGCACATACTCCCAAGGGGGCAGGGGGGACTCATGCCCCACCCCCGATCTGTGTGCAGAGTGAAGGTGCAGGTGGGTGCACACTGTAAGCTAAGGCTCCCGCCCTGCTGCCCTCCCCCAGTGGATTCTCACTGAACAATTTTCTTTGCTTACTACCTAACTGAAGGTGAATGGCTATATAAACCAGTCATTAACCAAATAAAAGGGAAAATAACTGCATGATAGCATAAACTCAATAAGTCTCAGCTAGGGTGCTGGAAAATCCTTTGATGCCATAAGATCCTTTGATGGGTGCTGTAGGAAATGTGTGGAGATAAGCAGGGTGTAAGAAAATAAGCAGATAAAGGCAGGCTCAGCCTTCAGGTGTGAGGAGATAAGCAGATAAGGGCAGAGATGATCCTGTCCCCACAATGCCTGTCCTCTCTGCAAAGATGTAATCATGTAATAAATAAATTAGTTTTTGAAATGGGGTGACTTATGTAGATGTGCCTCAAGGGGTGCACTGAGTTTGAAAAAAATTGAGACCTACTGGGTAAAGCCAAGATGATGCTTGGTTAACATTAATACTATAGGGTTCATTCATATCCTGAATATATCCTTGAAAGACATATGCTCCCTCTCTATGCAGGAGGATGTTAGAATGAAAACCTTCCTAGTTCCACTGCTCAGATGTCTCCTGTATTTTAGGATTGTTTCTGAAAGTGGAAGTGGCCTTTGCCCAACTGATGCCTATCAGCCAGTGATAATCTTAATGAAACAGTGGTGTGACTGGAATGCAAGGACAATACCAGGCAGTGAACCCTCTGAGACTACTGGGCTCAAAAAGCCCTGTCAGTCACTCTGCCAAAGAATGAAAAAGAACCGTAGACCTCGGAGATAGCAGGTGATTCAATGATCCATCCAAGGATCTTTGTAGTTTGGAAGATGATACTTCTATTTTTGCCTTGAAGTGAACAGCACTGCCAGTGTGAGATTGTGAAAAAGCTTGCTTATGGAGACATTGGGTAATTTTTTTCCTCACAGGAAGGTAGGAAGGCAGCTTCCTTATTGGAAGGAGCAACATTAATTAAGACAATAAAACACTTTTAACTAGGAACTTTGTATCATTACATTAATTAGTTGTCGTTTTGTCTGGTCTCCTAGGCCTTCTACATACATATAGGTTGGGAAGACCTAGTCCTTTCCTCCAAAGGGATTATAACATATGAAGATAAACATGTTAACATATATTTAATATTTTGGCATGCATGCACATTTGCAATTTATGTTTAAATTAACAAAAATAAATATGATGACAGCTATTTCCCCTCAGGACATCTCTGATTTGTCTGGATTTAATATTTATAGGCATCTTTTATGCATTACATTTACTATGGGATTGCCTTTGGATCTCAGATGGCTCCATTCTGCCAGGTGTAGTACAAACATATATAGTGTGATTTCAAGCTGTTCCAAAATCCAAATTTCTCAAATTTGTAGGGAAAGGAAACATTATCCTCTTATTATAGATAACTGAAGCATTGAGAGATAAGTGACTAAGTGACAAAGTGATAGGTAAAGCTAACCACACTCTGTCATGCATTAGCAGGTGCATCACGAGCAGATCTAAGGAGGTTATACATCCCCTCTATGTGGCACTGATGAGGCCGCAGCTGTAGTACTGCATCCAGTTTTTGGCACTGCACTTCAAGAGGGATGTGGATAACCTTGAGAGGGTCCAGAGGAGGGCCACTTTTATGGTTAAGGGCCTGCAGGTAAGGTCCTAAGAGGATAGATTGAGGGACCCAGACCTCTTCAGCCTCTGCAAGAGAAGGCTGAGAGGTGATCTTGTGGCTGTCTACAAATTCATCGGGTGCCAGGTGCAGGGCAGCAAGGAATAGGAGATACTTTGTTTACCAGAGTGCCCCTCAGGATGCCTAGAAACAATGGCCACAAACTGACAGAGAGCAGATTTAGATTAGGTATCAGGAAGAACTTCTTTATGGTAAGAGTGACCAGAATCTAGAATGGGCTCCCAAGGTAGGTGGTGCTCCCCACTACCTTAGAGGTCTCTAAGAGGAGACTGGACAAGTGCCTGGCTTGGGTCATCTGACCCCAGTGCTCTTTCCTGCCCAGGGCAGGGAGTCGGACTCTACTTAGGTCACTCCTGGCCCTAAATATTTATGAAATCTATGAAAGTGGCTTCAGTGCTGAAGTCAGTGGCAGAACTCTGAACTTAACCAAAACCTTCAGTGTCCCACCCCGTTTTTCTTCCATAAGATGTTCTTTCCATTTGCAAGGAACAAGTCTTATGGCAAGATATGAGCAAGAGGAGAATGTTAGTCTTCAAGTCATCACTGTATTCCCCACTACCTAATTTTTAGTTTCCAATAATCAAACTTTTTAGCTGGTGGAGGAGGTGCCCTTCCAAACATTAGCTATTCTATCCCCATCACAAAAGGACAAACTCCATATATGCTTGTAAAATGCCCCTCTCTTAGCCACAGCCAAAAATAGAAGCTTTTTCAAATTGATCATTTTCACACCGAATGTGTTTCTTTTAAAAAATATATTTTTGTAGTCAGTCATGTAGAACAAGCTTCCTTTTTCTATATAACCTCCTGCATTTCAGACTGATTTGCTATTCTCCTGGCAGAGATAATTGTTTTTTTGAAAAACCTTATTACAGTCCTGTCACTTGAAATTAACAGGAAATAAGTATAGGGTTAGATGCAGTTGGGGCTATGTCCAGTTCACTCATGAGCAGTTCAATCAACCCTGAAGAAACAGAAGATTATGACTAGTGGGATTTAGTTTCCCTGATCTTGTTTCTTGTGATTTCCAAGTAACCATGGGAAAAGGTAGTGAAAGCATGAAAAAAAATTATGTCACCTACATAATTTATTAAAGTATTGAGTTATTCTAAGTACAGCATTCTCTTTAACAAAGAATCCCATTCTCCTAAGAAATTTGTTTTTAGCCTAAAATGAAACTGAACTTGTAGTTGGAGAGGGAGAGAGAGAGAGAGAAGCAGACATTCTATGTGTTCAGCCTCCCACAACTTTTAAGTAACCATAAAAGTAAGAGTCAATTAATTGACTATAATGGGAGCTGGATCAGGCCTATAAACAACTAAAATTTAGCCTTCTAATCCCTATATCCAGGGGATGTGGTTTCCTAAGGAAACTGTATTCTCATAGCCAATGCCCTTGAGCTCATATCCCAGCTGTGAGCATAGTTTCTAAAGCAGTAGTATTGCCATTGATGACGAGCTTGCCTGCACCTGCACGGCAAGAGATATGAAACAAAAGAAGGTAATTCTGTTCTGATATCCACCAGGAGATCTGTGGGTTCAGTAGAGCACGAGTAAATCGTCTTCTAACCTACCACCACCCAGTCTTGCTCACCAAATCCTACTCAATGTAAATCCTGAAAAAGAGGAGATTTCATGGGATGCCAAAGGAAGTGATAACTTGTCTCATCTTTATCCCATTGAGCCCTTCCCTACAAGAATGGTGCTTTCTTGGAATCCACTGAATTTCTCTCTACTTATTGTTTGTATGCAACTAAATAAAGCAACAACTAATTAAGAAAATACATTTCAAGATAAAGTTTACTTGTCATCTTTGTGTTACAGTCTATCAAAATGCTGTACCTCAGTCATGACTCACATATCTAAGCATAATATACTTCCATTCATATTAATAATTGTGGGTCAGTTCACAATACTGAAAAATACACCCCTACCACTTAAACAATGATGTATAAAACACCAGAATATTTCCATATAAAATTCCATCAAATTCATATCTATATTTCATTACACTTTTTACTTTTCCATAGTAGGTACAACAGCTCTTAAAATGTACACAAAGGGAAGTGAATAATTCATAGCATAGTTTTTTTCTTATCTATTTCCATGTCATGAATTGCCCATGGACAGGTCATAAGATTCTCCAATGCATTTGTTGTTAAAAGTGTTTTTTGACTATCTACAAAGAGCAATTCTTGAGCTGTAGAGAGTTATCATGGCACAGTTGCACCCATTGTTAATTATTTCAGTAGATAAAATAAAATAAAATAAATTGCTTGAGCTCAAGCTCTGGAATGATGATGATCAATACTGTTTTTTCTTCCCCCTTCAAAGGACTTTCTGATAAGATACCCAGATATCCACTTCCTATTTTTTAAAAAGCTCAATATGATTTTTCAAACTGATAAGGGATTGAAAGTCACACAGATTTAATCTCTCCATCTGCCCCAATCCTTCCCTGTCTAATTTGTCTAATATGTAAGCCAATATGAGGCAAAACAAGGCAGAATAAGCTACTGATGCAGTTCAAAACCTGTTTTTTTTCTAATGCACAATAAACTACATTTTCATTGAGAAACAAATCTATTATCACATGAATGAGGGTAAATATCATTGTGAGATACGCATTGTCCGTTTTGATTTCATCATGCACTCAAACCAGGAGGCAATCAATCAAGTTTAATACCATATTGTCTTACCTACGATATGCCCCAAATAAAACATTTATCTTGGTTTTGGAAGGCAGAATATAGACTGTAACATCAAATAAATCCTCCTGGGAACATAGTGTTCAGAAAGTGTGACATCAGAAAGTTTCTGGTGCCAGATGTGTCACCCACACCCTTTCCTGGGATATACCATTTCTGGACACTAATAGCCTTCCAATTCATATTCATAATTGTGGGTCAGTTCACAATACTGAAAAATACACTCCTACCACTTAAACAATGATGTCTAAAACACCAAAATATTCCCATATAAAATTCCATCAAATTCATATCTATATTTCATTATACTTTTTACTTTGGCATAGTAGGTACCACAGCTGCAAGCAACAAGATACTGCTCACTTGCTGCTTCAGACAAAAGATATAGTGCTCAGTCATGGATGTGACTTTGAGAGAGTTAACTCAAGGCTACTATCTTAGTATCAATGTTGGCTGCTGCATGACATGCACAGTGTCTTCAGGCTTGCTTCTTTTTCAGCAAAGAAATCTGTTTCTCTGCTTAAAACATGCATCTCAATTTTGGGGGACAGGGGTTGATTATGCGGGGAAAGGTTTGTGTAATATGTGAGAAAATATGGTATCTGGGTTCTATTTGGGTAAAGTTAGTTGGTTTTTTAAAAACCTTGCTGAAAAAGAAACATAGTTAAGGAATGAAAAAGAAGCCCTTTTTGCTCATCCTTACCATAACTATACAAGGAAAATTTTGTTTCTTTGTCTTTAAGAAGAGATCACCCCCTATTTTAATTGCTTAGTAAAATAAACACCACTATATAGAGCAGTGGTTCTCAATCTTTTTAGACTTAAGGCACTCCATGCTTAGACTTGAGGCACCTCGTAGGAAAATGCCAGCTCTTAGTTTTCACTAGTTTTTTTATTACAGGAAAATAATAGAGGAATTCTTCTGTTGCAAAGAATTTGAAAAGACCACAAAGGGGAAGAATATTTTCAACACTGTGGATTTCTATTTGAAATCCCTGGGTTTATCATATGAATCATGTTTGTACACTTAACATTGCATGGCACCCCACAGCATCTTTGAAAGGAACTCAAGCCATCCCAGAGTGCCATGGCACAGTGGTTGAGAAACATGAATATCAAGCATCCAGAAGAGCAGTGTTGCTGGTATGTGAATCACTCTCTTTCTTAAAGAGGGGTAAATAGTGATTGATGCCCCAGTGTAGGCAGAAGAGTACTTGCAAGGGACACAGGACAGACATCTGTTAGCCATTCACAATTAATACAAACAGCTTTAAAACAAGCATTGAATGTTGGCAGTACTTGAACTAAAATAATGCAGGTTGTGGTATGATATATACTTTTTATGTTAGGCCAATGCATTTTCTTTGAGCCTGAGTATTACAATGGGTGAGGCTCTAAAGGCTCGGAAGCTGAGGTGTGCAGCTGTAGGTTAGAACTCTTATCCAAAACTTATAAGAATCACCTGAGTATGCAGAAATAGGCTTGAGGAGCTTCTGTTTCTAGTCCTGGAGAAAATCAACAAGTATAAAGTTGCTTCCCCAAATTAAGAGCTATTTAAAACATCACCAAATCTATTTCAAAGTTTTAGAAATTCTGGTTTAAAATGTAATTGGGATTGGAACATTATACAAACTAGTTCCATCTCCAACTGCACCGCAGAATTGACTATATGCCTCTGCTCTATGACCTTTCTGTTAGTAAGGAAAGCAATTTAGAACTAATTTATTTATCTTATTGTTTCAGGAGGTTTCTGTACCAAATGTCCATGTTTTAAGGATCCAACACATAGCCTATTGGAGTTCATGGAAAAGCTTCTATTACTGTGCCTAATGTTTATTTTTTACTATTATGAAGGTAACTTCTATGGACTCCAACTGAGCCTACAGCCCCATTGTGACAGGCATCAAACATACGGTAGTCATAAACCCCTTAGGGTTCACCAGCATACAACTGCAAAAACTCAAGACTTACTTGGAAATTTGACAGGTAGAATGAATATTACAAAATTTGACCTGCCTTACAAATATCAGCAGGTGATACCAGAGCCAGGTTAATATATGTTCTTTACTGTAAGCATACTCAGAAGGGCTATTCATATCTAAAAGGGTGCCATATGGTATATCCAGTACACCTGCAGTGTTTCAGAGAATGATGGATCGGGTGCTGTAATAGTTAAATAGGGTCATTTGTTATTTGAGCAGAATGGAGAGATATACACTCTGACATGCAGACAACGCTGCTTGCATTCACAAAAAGATTTTAAAAAAAATATTTTAGAGCTGAAAAAAAATCAATATTGTACCCGAGTCAAATAGCATAGTGGAGGTAGAGAGTGGTGCAGATTGGCATCTCTAAAAATGAAGGAAGAGAAAACACACACCAGTAATCATGGATATGTATCCCAAATGTTTAGAGATGAGGTTATTTTTGACAATACTGAATCATTGTATGAGAGTACAAATTCATCAACACTAACAAGGTGAACATTAAGAATAAATGTGGAATAAATTTGATTGAGAGAAAATATGCCTTCCAAGGAAGCAAACCTAAATAGTCACATATACCACTGCATTTAAAGGGTGGCTTCCTTCATGCTTGGTGGTTATGGTGCTGGTTTTGAGCTGAAAGTTGGAGGGACATGAATTCAAAAACGTTTGTAGACTCTCCTGACTGGGAAAAAGGGACTTTCTTAGCTAAATGGCAGACCTTATTTTATTTTACTTTAGTTTTCCATTTTGGGATCACTGTGACAACTTAAGCTATACTGCACGAGGAGTCCAGGACAGAAAGAAGTCATTGATGACACTGTCTGTTATCCCATTCTCATTAACAAATTAGGTGACTGTGACATCCATGCCTACAAAGTCAGATGGGTTGCAAATTGGCTGAAGGGCCACACTCAGAGAATGGTGGTGGATGAGTCTTTTTCAACCTGGAGGGATGTGGGCAGTGGGGTCCCCCAGAGCTCGGTCCTCAGGCCCATACTGTTCACTGAGCAACCCTTGCAAAGCCAGCAGACCAAGGCACTTAAGGGAGCCCACCCCTGCCCCAGCCCTAGCACAATCTGTGGGCAAGGCAAGAGCCCCTAAAAGCCCACTTGCCTGCCTGTACACTAATGCCAGGAGCCTGGGTAACAAGCAAGAGGAGCTTGTCCTCCTGCTCAGTGCAAAGAATTATGATGTCATTGGGATAACGGAGACCTGGTGGGACTCCACCCATGACTGGACCACAGGTATAGAGGGCTATACCCTGTACAGGAGGGATCGTGTTGACAAAAAGGGCAGGGGTGTAGCTCTCTATGTGAAGAAAAGCTACATGTCCCTGCAAGCTGCTGTTGGTGACCAGCATGGACAGCTAGAGACCCTCTGGGTAAAAATTCGTGGGAAAAACGGCACAGGGGACACAACGGTGGGAGTCTACTACAGACCTCCCACTCAAAGTCCCGAGCTTGACCAGGAGTTCGCCCGGGAACTGACTGAGGCCGCTTGCTCCAGGACCTTGGTTGTCATGGGCGACTTCAATTACCCGGACATCTCCTGGGAAGATCACTCAGCAAAATCCGAGCAGTCACAAAGCTTTCTCTCATGCGTGGATGACCTCTACCTGACTCAAGAAGTCTATGGGCCAACGAGAGGCAAAGTGCTGCTCAACCTGGTACTGGCTACGGGGGACAACCTCATCGGCGACCTAGTGATTGATGGGAAGCTGGGTGACAGCGACCACAAGCTGATCACCTTCACCATCCGCCGTAAAGCTGGCAAGTCAGTCAGCAACATAGAAGTCCTTGACTTCAGAAAAGCCAACTTTGACAAGCTCAAGAGGCTTGTCAGTCAGGCCCTCAGGGACCATGACCCCAGGGAGATGGGACTTCAAGAAGAGTGGTTGTTTCTCAAGGAAGCGATCCTCAGTTCACAAGCTAAATCTATTCCAACACGGAGGAAAGGCAGCAAGAAGGCACAGCAGCCCTCCTGGCTCTCTAGGGACCTAGTGGACCTCCTGCGGCTAAAAAGGAAAGCCTACAAAGGATGGAGGATGGGATTCACCTCCAAGGAGGATTATTCTGCACTGGTCCGGTCCTGCAGGGAGCAAACCAGGAAAGTCAAGGCTGCAACTGAACTCCAACTAGCTTCAAGCATCAAGTCCTTTTTCAGATATGTGGGGAGCCGGAGGAAAAGCAAGGGCAACGTTGGACCCCTGCTAAACCAGATGGGGCAACTGACAACTGACGCCCAGGAAAAAGCCAACCTATTAAATAGGTACTTTGCGTCAGTCTTTCATCAGTCCCATAGGACGCCCATGCCTGCTATGGAACAGGGAGATCCGGGTGATGGGGATCCCCTACCCTCCATAAATGCTGACCTTGTGAAGGAACACCTTGAGAAGCTGGATACCTTCCAGTCAGCCAGCCCTGACAATCTGCACCCCAGGGTACTCAAGGAGCTGGCAAGCGTCATAGCCCAGCCCCTGGCACGGATCTTTGAAAACTCCTGGTGCTCTGGTGTAGTGCCCGAAGACTGGAAGAAGGCCAACGTGGTGCCGATCATCAAGAAAGGGAGGAGAGTGGATCCGGCTAACTACAGGCCCATTAGCCTGACTTCTATCCTGGCAAAGATCTTAGAAAAGTTTATTAAGGAGGCCATCCTTGATGGACTCGCCCAGGCTAACATTCTAAGGGATAGCCAGCACGGGTTTGTTGTGGGTAGGTCTTGTTTAACCAATCTCATTTCCTTCTATGACCAGGTGACCTAACACCTGGACAAGGGAGAAGAGATTGATGTCATATATCTTGATTTCAAAAAAGCTTTTGATCTGGTATCCCAGTTGTGGCCTTGGCTCCACCACGATCCACTGGCTGGGAAACTGGCTCCGTGGTTGGACCCAGAGGGTTGTAATCGATGGCAGACACTCATCGTGGTGCCCTGTGACCAGTGGGGTCCCTCAAGGCTCTGTTCTGGGACCCATCCTGTTCAACATCTTCATTAATGATGTGGACATTGGAGTCAGGAGTGGACTGGCCAAGTTCGCCGATGACACCAAACTTTGGGGCAAAGCATCCACGCCAGAAGATAGGCGGGTGATCCAGGCTGACCTGGACAAGCTCAGCAAATGGGCGGATGAGAACCTGATGGTGTTTAACACCAAAAAATGCAAGGTTCTCCACCTTGGGAGGAAAAACCTGCAACTTCCTTATAGGCTCGGCAGTGCTACACTGGATAGCACTACAGAAGAAAGAGACTTGGGGGTCATCATTGACCACAAGATGAACATGAGCCTCCAATGCGATGTTGCGGCTAGTAAAGCGACCAAAACGCTGGCTTGCATCCATAGATGCTTCTCGAGCAAATCCCGGGACGTCATTCTCCCCTTGTACTCGGCCTTGGTGAGGCCGCAGCTGGAGTACTGTGTCCAGTTTTGGGCTCCACAATTCAAAAAGGATGTGGAGGAGCTTGAGAGAGTCCAGAGTAGAGCCACACACATGATCAGAAGTCAGGAAAACAGATCTTACGATGACAGGCTGAGAGCCATGGGACTCTTTAGCCTGGAAAAGCGTAGGCTCAGGGGTGATCTGATGGCCACCTATAAGTTTATCAGGGGTGACCACCAGGATCTGGGGGAACGTTTGTTCACCAGAGCGCCCCAAGGGATGACGAGGTCGAACGGTCACAAACTCCTGCAAGACCGTTTCAGGCTGGACATAAGGAAGAATTTCTTTACTGTCCAAGCCCCCAAGGTCTGGAACAGTCTGCCAGCAGAGGTGGTTCAAGCACCTACACTGAACACCTTCAAGAGTAAATTGGATGCTTATCTTGCTGGGATCCTATGACCCCAGCTGACTTCCTGCCCTTTGGGCAGGGGGCTGGACTCGATGATCTCCTGAGGTCCCTTCCAGCCCTAATGTCTATGTAATCTATGAAATCTATGTTCATCAGCAACTTGGACGAAGGGGTGAAAAGCACCTTGTTCAAATTCATGTATATCACTAAAATGTGGGGAGAAGTGGGCATGCTGGAAGAGAAGGACAGGCTGCAACTAGATCTAGATGGGTTACAGGTGTGGGCAGATGAGAACAGGATGGGATTCAGTACTGACAAGTGCAAGGTACTACACCTGGGGAGGAAGAACCAGCAGCATACCTACAGGCTGGGGAACTCCCTTCTGTCATCACAGAGGCAGAAAAAGATCTTGGTGTCATTAATGATTCCAAGATGAACATGGGCTGCCAATGTGGGGATGTGGTCAGGAAGGCTAACCGCACCTTGTCATACATTCACAAATGCATCACGAGCAGGTCCAAGGAGGTGATCCTCCCCCTCTATGCAACATCGGTCAGGCTGCAGTTGGAGTACTGCATCCAGTTCTGGGTGCCACACTTCAGGAGGGATGTGGACAGCATCAAGTGTGTCCAAAGTAGGGCCACTTGCGTGATTAGGGGGCAGCAAGGAAGGCCCTGTGAAGGGAGGCTATGGGACCTTAACCTGTTCAGCCTCCACAAGAGAAGGCTGAGAGGGGATCTGGTGGCCATCTACAAACTGGCCAAGGGAGACCAGCAGGCTATGGGATAGTCCCTGTTCCCCCAACCACTACCAGGAGTAATGAGGAATAATGGCCATAAGTTGACTGACAGTACATTCAGGCTAGATAACAGGAGGCACTACTTCACAGTCAGGGTGGCTAGGATCTGGAACCAACTTCCAAGGGAAGTGGTGCTTGGTCCTACCCTGGGCATCTTCAAAAGGAGGCTAGACAATCAACTATCCGGGGTCATTTGACCCCAGCATTCTTTCCTGCTGATAGCAGAGGGTTGGACTTGATGATCTGCTCAGGTCCTTTCTGACTGTACCTACTATGAAACTATGGCTCTAGGGCTCAGTGCTGGGTTGAGAAATGGAAGGGTGGGAGTTCAAGGCTGCTTGCAGTTCCTTCAGGTTTGGCAGAGGCACCTCCTCTGCCCTGTTCTTGGGCTGCAAGGGGTTTTTCTTTCCTCTCACATATGCAGAACTCAGATGAGCTGCTTAGACCAATGTCCGAATTCTGGACTGTGCTTCAGTTGGAGCACTGGAAGTGTTTATGAGGATGAGTGGCTGGGTCTGGCCAAAATCTGATTTAAAAAAAAATTGGGAATGGATGAGGTGACCTCTTCCATGAGCTTTGATTCCTTTTGCCTCTAGACCAATATGGCTACAACCTGGATACCTGGGAATGGATGATACATATGAATGCCTCATGCCTCCCGAGGCTGGGAGAGGCACAGAGCCACCCATATGAACAGGGATTTGCAAGACAAGCCATATGAGGAAAGGCTGAGGGACTTGGGCCTCTTTAGTCTAAAGAAGAGAAGGTTGAAAAGGGACTTGATAGTGGCTTACTGCTATATCAGAGGAGTGCATCAGGACATCGGTGAACAACTGTTCATTAGGGCACCCCCGGAGAAGACCAGGACCAATGGATACAAACACCTAGAAGGCCATCTCAGGCTTAATACCAGGAAAAACTCCTTCACAGTTAGGGTGTCCAGACTGTGGAATAAACTCCCTCCAGAGGCAGTGCATTCCTACCCTGTAGGTCTTCAAGAGGAGACTAGACAGTCACCTTGCTGGTGTTACCTATTGTCCTACTACCCACAGCCAGAAAGACAGCTCCAAACCTTGTCTTTTTCTCTAACCCTAAACATAACCCTAATCCTAAACTTTTCTTGGGCTTCTCCAGCAACTCCCACCCTGAGCAGCCTAATTACAGGTAATGCGTTGGAGAGGCTCAAAACTCAATCACTAAGGGCATCTTTACAGTACCTTGGGGTAGGAGGAGTGGGGGGGGCATGCTTTAATTAGAGCACTTCAAATGGATGTGGTGGGCAGGAAGAGAGATGGAGAAGCCTGTGCACTGCATAGCCTGGCCTGGCCTTGGTCTCAAAAGAACAGATTGGTGCTGGGCACAGGCTTCTGTCCTCATGCTCCCAGCAGCAGCTGGTGGGCCATATAAGATCAAATGTCAGGCCAGATGTGTCCCATGGGCCATATTTTGACCACCCCTGCCCTAACCCTAATCCAAGTTTGGACTCTTCAGCAGCCCCTACTCCAAGCAGCCTGACCACAGGTCCAAGTCTGGAGAGGCCACAAAGCAGATCACCAAGCTTTGGTAGGAGATCAAGCCACAGCCACAGACATACTGGATCAAAAGGAACCGTCCCAACCTAGGCCCTGACCCCAATGCTGGAAGCTCACCTACCTCCAACCCATGGAGGATGGAGGAATGCCTTGGCTGTGTCCCACTAATTCTGAGCCTGAACTGCTTTACCTCCCTATGCCTTAAACATATCTCCTGTAGTTCTACCACCCAGAACCAGAAAGGCAGCTCCAAACCATGCACAGCCTCTAAAACTATCAATAACTCTAAACCTAACTCTAGCACAAACTTCCTGAGACCTAAATGACTATGGAAACATTGTTATTATTAGTTGTTGTTGTTGTTGTTTGTTAACAGTAATAACAACTGCTAACATGAGACCACCTAGTGCCCCAAGTGAGTGTAAGTTAGCAAACAGAGAACAAAAGTCCATAAGAATTAAGCAGAAACCAATTTATCATCGGCAGCAGCAAATGTTCACGGGACAACAAGGAACAGTTGAAGCTGATGAAACTAGATTGAACAGCAGCTGCAAATATTTACAGGGTGGAAAACAAACAAGGGTATAGCAGAAGCAACCAAACAACAACAACAAACATTTTAGTACAAGTCACTATTTTCCTAAAGACTTCTAAGAGCAGCTCCAACGAAAGTGGGAGAGACCATAGTACATGCCTTTAAGAATGCCAAATGCAGCGTGGCTCAATGGCTTTAGACAGACATCATCCCATCCTATGGCAAATTATAGAAAGACATTAGATTTCCTAGCTCTGATCAGATGTCTTCTAGGACTGAGAACAGGGACAGAATAGGAGAGGCAGCAGCTAAAGATATGGGGATTTTGGCAAATGTCTGCACTCTAACTGTTGTTCTTTCTAAAACTTATCTGTTTCTACATATACAAAGACAGAGACTCCTCTGTCACTACACAGTGGCTGTCACTTCTTTGACACTCTAACCATCAATGCTGGAGGTAGAAGTTGATTAGGTGCAGTAAATTTGGACATGCAATCTACACCAGCTACAGCCCCTATAAAACTAAGGCACAGCTAGAATATTGCATTGCTTCGAGAGTTTGAAAGAAAAGCCCAGACTTAAGGTCTGGATGGTTAATGTTACACATTATTAGCAAGAATATACAATAATGTCTTGAAACGGTGTTTATATCATATCATTTTAACAGTTCTAAATTATATTTTTATTTTCCCCACGTGACTTGCCTTCTCTTGATCTTTCTACCTTAGAAGTAGTAGGCTTTGTTACCTTGGAGGTCATTAGACCATTAGAGACTTTTCTATCTGTCAGCACTACAAGTGAAAAACACAATTCAATTGAAATGTGTCATCTAGTGCCAACGTGACTTATAGTCAGCTAAAAAAATCATTTGAAGTAGTTTGGGACAAGGTACCTTCATTCCAATCTTTATGGTTTGATAATATTTGCCTTTATTTATAATGACTTCTCTGGCTACGTGATAGACCCACAGAAATAACCAAAGAAACTCATTAGGTAACCCACTCAGAAGTTAAATTAACCACAGGTACAAAAAATAAACAAATAAAAGAAATATAATTTTTAATTATACTTCAAATTATTGTAAGAAAAGTGGATTTAAGTCCCAGATCTGAATCAAGCTGAACAGGGATTTGAGTTTGGGTCTCCTTTAGATCAAGTGAGTGCCCTTGCCATTGGGATTTTCTTTCTTAACTAGGAGAATTACTTAGAGGAATACTTCCTGTTGAAACTAATATACATTGTTTACACACACATAAAAGTTTTAGATTCAATTAATTCACATTTTCTGATGAAAGAACATTCATGAAAATTCTCTATCAGCTTATCCTCTCTCCCTTTCTCTCTTTCTCTCTATCAATCAAAAATATCAAAATGTTTGTATTAATATTTCTGAATCAGTTACATTTAGAAAGTCTATGGGTAGGAGGGGGAGACTGATATAAAAGAATGCTGATATGTTAGAATTTCCCATGGGACAGAAACTAATTCTGAATTTTGCTCAGCTCAACTCTAACATTTTCAGATTCATCTGATTTGGTTCTGATTTGAAGGCCATTAAAGTTGATTGATGTTTTTTCCATTATTTTCAATGAGATTTGGATCAGACCATTAGGATGTAAGAGATATGAGAACATCTTTATTTATAGTTATTGGTTACTGTAAAAGGGAACCCATTCCTGGTACTGAATGTAGGGGAAAGGGACTAATGCAGGGGCAGACAGGAGAGAGACTGAAAAGTGAGAAAGATGCAGGATAGGAATGGCTGGTCTCTTTAAAGATGAAACAGTGGCCATGGGTAATGGCTCATAGATTAAGTGATTAGTGCCTCCTTCTAAGGTGCTCAAAGTTGAGCCCAGGAGAGTGAGAAGAGACATCTGGCTACTTAAACTCCAACTGAAGGACCAAAAAAGTGGGAGGAAAGAGTATCCAAGTGGGGTAGGAGAAGCCACAGCCTGGAGTTTTTGAAGCAGGAACATGCCATAGCATGGAGAGAGACTGCCAAGCAAGGGAAGACAGCTGATTAGCGAAGCTTTAATACTCAGAGAGAAAGACTATCATTAGAAAGAACACTACTTTCAATTTCCTTTTTCTTGTATTGTACCAGAGGCTAGGACTTGCTGTTGCTAAGTAGACACAACTAATTCCTTTGTTTTTCTGTTTCTTTGTTTATGAACTATCTTCACTCAAAGCTTTCTTTTTAACAGTTCTTTGCTCCAAATTCCTTACAGTTCCATAATAAACTTATTTCTACAAAAGTGAAATCACTTACTCTATACCAACCTATGTTTGGATCCCAGAACACTTAAACCTTAGCAAAAGACCACCTGAACAACTCTGAACAGCTGCTTAGATTGAAGATGTCATCTTTTGCCAAATCTTTTATTAACTGGAATAGGATCAGAGGGGATAAATGAATCATGTTCAAAAATATTTAAAACTTTGCTCAAGTTCACTAACTCTTCAAATTATATTGTCTTTCTAAGCAGCTTCAGGTTTGTTTGTTTCCTGGACATGTCCTCTTTTCGGGGT
Organism: Crocodylus siamensis; assembly: GCF_052110815.1. Taxonomy (NCBI): domain Eukaryota; kingdom Metazoa; phylum Chordata; order Crocodylia; family Crocodylidae; genus Crocodylus; species Crocodylus siamensis. Next base: position 187,657,479 of record NC_143398.1, on the reverse strand, counting down.
CTCCTATCTCTGTCCAGGCGGGATGTTTAAAATATCAGCATATTTCTGAGATTTTGCTCTGGCTCTGTTTTCCTAACCTCCCTGTAAGCACACTTGCTTTTACTACCCAGCTCAGATGGCAGCTGCTCTCCCAGCCCACCCCCAGCCCCTTCTTCGCCTTCCCAGTTTGGGGGAGTGGAGATCCTCCCACCCCAATGCACTAGCCCCACAGAGGAGAGATGGGGGGGGATGACAACGGGGTCCTGTTGTGACACAGGTGCAGTCAGCAACTGCCCATTGGGGCACTGTTGTGGTGACCCCCAGGGCTCCTCTGCTTCCTCCTCCTCCTTCTCTTCTGCTTGGGATTACTACTGAGGTGGTGGGGAAGAAGGCAGCTGCTGTGGCTCCCAGCTGGTGTTATCGCTCACATGCTCAGCCAGGACCTTGTGGATCTTGATACCCACACACTTGCCAGGCTGGGCCTGGCCATGAAGAGGAAACGAGGGAGCTGCACTTGGAGAGTTTGAGGCAGGCGCTCAGCTGTGCACCCCGGGTGGTGCAGGGGGAGCCCCAGGTGTCTGATCCAGCAGTTGCAGGACTTGTGGGAGCTACCGCGCTGTCCCATCCACGCCTTAGCTCCACTGGGGGTGGGGCTGGAGCCACGCAGCAACAGTGCTTAGGCTAAAGCAGGGGCGAGGGGGCAGTGTCTTCCTACACTGCAGGGGGTGCTGTGGCACATTGGTACTGGTGGGGGCAGAATGGGGCCACAGTGCCTCAGCACCTGGGTGTGCTGAGCGGGGTGAGGAGGGCAGGGGCACTCTCTGCTCCCTTCCCAGCTTTCCTTCCCCAGTGCATCCCTTACTGCAGCCCTCTTGCCAGCCCCATTTTTATATTGTTTTTTAAACTTGCCCAGGACTGGACCTTGTGCCATACTGCTTCCCCCTGCAGCCTCCACCCCAAGCTGCTTTCGTTCTCCCCCCTCCTGCCCAGGATGCAGGGTGGAAAGCTTCCAGGCCAATGATTCTCTACCAGGTGCAACAGTAGCACCAAGGGGTGCCTTGGGAGCTTTTCAAGGCTGCCGTGAGGTGTTAGCCCTGGTAGGGGTGCAAACATGGCTCACAAGATGAAGGGCATATCACTGCCCCCCACAATCATATACCCCCTCTCTCTCCCTCCTCCCACACAGGTGACCTCCTTTTTGGAACTGAAAATATGGTAATCCTAGATACAATACAATTCAGTATGACACAATGCAATATAATGCAATACTGAGTTGTTTTAGTATTTGGAGGTCTCAATAGGTGGCCTGTTCTCCTCTGAAAACCCTGTTCCTTCCTGAAACAGCTTACAGTCTAAAATGGCAAATGCATAAAAATGGTGGGAGATGGTTATATTTATGCAGATGTATTTTGGTGATTGTTGTTTAAATATTTATATACACCCAGATGTTCAGTGATAATTATGACATCAAAAAAGTTCAAAGACAAGATGGCAATCAGTTCAGGAAGATGGGTGAAGGTATGGAGAGTACTTTCAAAGAGGCTGTCAAGGTGGAAGATGCCCTTAATCATGCCAACTTCAACCCTCTTGCATCTTCACATGTAATTGTCTCCATGTAAATCTTAACAGAAGCCTTTTAACCACTCCAAGATTAGGAATGTTAAAAGGTTATTGACATTTGCCTAATGTTGAATAAACAAATCATTTTGTCTCCTTATATATTCACTGGAAAGAAAATATTCTGTGTTCCTTCAGCTTTTTATGTCACACCATAATCTGTGAGGTTTCAGGATTGAATTGAAATCTTCTGCAGCACTGATAGCACTGTGCAGAGCTCATCTTAGATATAATTAGGCACAGTTCAAACATACAAGGAAGATTGACTGATGCAAGATGAAGATAACACCACTCCCATATTCTGAAGCAATCTCAAACTCAAACTCTGATGCAGATTAGGAGAGCCTTGAGACCTGTGGGTAAAAATGGCCCACAAAAATGCCTTGAAGACACTTCCATCTCCCATCATCCTGTGCAACAGGATCCTGGAAAGGGTGATGCAAGAGTCCATTGCAAGATTTGCACGGTTGTAGCCAATACTAAATAGTTGTCTGTCCCTGATGAGCTTTTCTGGTAATACTAAATCTAAACTATCTGGGTTTTTGTGATTAATTATCATCCATAGAAGTTTCTGAAAGCCTTTGAAGCCAAAGGTACTAGTCATAGAATGTGGGCCTCCTCAAGATCAGGGTGTCAGAACTGGACACACATTTTGCAGTCCCAGACTGAGATTCAAGTTTTGATGCAAAATTGTGTTGGAATCACAGTAATTACTGCAATAAAACAACTAAGACCCTTTGAACAATGAAGGAAACAAACAAACAAAAAAAGTATACCAAAACCAAAGTTGCAGAACAACTTTGAAGGGTCAGGCACAGTCAAGAAAGAAAAGTGAGAAATGAGAAAACTGCACAATTCATATAATGGCTTCCATTTCCAGGGCTTTCTAGTCACCATTCTTAAGATGATTAGGGAGATCAAAAAGTAAATTTATTCATATTCATTTATCTTGTATAGTATTTCTGCTTGCATATTTAAATAGTGATACCCATATATGTGTTTATATATACCAGCTAGTAAGGTGAGTGGCAGAAATCTGATTTTTTTCCCAGTTATGGTTGCTTGAAGTTCAAACTTATAAGTTCTAAAATCATATGCAAAAAATATTAAAATAATACTATCAAAGGCTCTGTCTTTTGGAAATTCAGTTCATAAATATGCACTTTGATGAGAGAAATGCAGACCCTTTTATGTAGTTTGAATGTCATCAAGGAGATATTCTCATGCTAATTATTACAGACAATTCAGGACTGAACAGCTCACAGATAATAGAAGAAATAGCTCGAGTTTATTTTCACATTCTTCCATTTTCCTAAAGTTTCTATTAACCACTTTTTCACTAGCTTTCCCATTTGAATGAAAAGCTGTAAAATTTTGCAGAGATGCAATGCTTAATTGTTGTAAATGGTAGCTAAATATATATATTTATACTCATAGTCATAAATTGCTATAGGTGTATATTTATTTGTCTTTTAAACAAATAATGAATTACATGACAAAAATATTTCGGTCCATAGAATGCTTGTTACCTTTGGATCAGACTTGTTACTTTTGGCATGTTAGCCTTTGATTAACTGAGTTGTTAATGTTTATCTATCTAATGCTCTAAGAAAAGCAGAAATACAGGAAATGCCCTGTTATCTGGCATTTTACTAACTGACATTTCTAATAACCAAAATTTCCAGCCGGGTGGCTGAGTGTTGGGGAAGGAGGGGAGCAGGGGAAGCTCTCTGGAAACCCCTGTGCCTAAACAACCGGCATTTTAACATTACCAGCATGCCACATTCCCCACTCATGCTGGAAAACAGGGCTTCTACTATATAATGAAATTTCATGATTTGATTACTCAGTCCTAGCTAACACCGATGAGCCTTACATAAGAAATCCCATTGGTATCAATAGAACTACTCACTTGGTTGTCCCTGAATGCGACTATAGATTGTATAGATATCCAGCCCTCAGTGTGCACTGAATTTCATGTGGTAGGTAATGTGTAGCAGCATCTTTTTTCAGAAAAAGTGAAGAAAATAGAAAAGCAAAGGAAAAAGCTCAAAGCAGGAAGGAGTTGAATGTATTTTTTCCTCTAACATTTTGGAGAGAAAAATAAAGTTGTCCCCAGATGACTTTCACTTGCATTACTGGTGCTCACTCATCAGAACAGCACATACGTTCTGTTGACCTTCTGCAGCATTACAGACTATATTATTTTCATACAGATGAAATGTTCTGGAGCATTTTTGTTGATGCACAATGCAGAAACAGGCTTCTCTCTTTTGTGTCAGGAGTTCATTTAATATATTTTTGCCTATTTTATCTTTCCATAAAGAAACAAAAAATATGTCTGTCTGATTTTCTAAGCATTTCATACGCTATTTCAGAATATTGAAGGAACACCAAATATTTAATAACCATATATTTAGCCTCGTATTTAGGCCTCCTATTTAGACATTTCCTGAAATAGATGGATGAGAAACTCCTTTCTAAATGTCAGTGCTACACAGAAACTTAGGTTAGGTCTAGACTGTCAACTTACTATGCTCAGCAGTGACACCCAAACCCATGCTGTGCTGGCTGCCCTCAAAATTGGAGACAACGCAGCTCTGTCCACCGGCCACCAGCCATGGGCTACTTAGTCAAAGGGCTGTACAAAGCTTTGTTCCCTCATTCAACTAAGTGGAGATCTGGCATGATTTGGTGGCCGAATCTCCAAATCTGAATTGAATTAGAGGACCCTTAAATCTCTCCAAATTGAATTGGAACCTTCCAAATCAATTTGGAGAGATTTGGGAAAATTCAGCGATTCAGACATAGAGACAGCTTTAAATGTTTTTTCTACTTACCTCTAGGTAGCAGGAGCTCATAAATGCTGTGATGCTGGGGCACGTGGAGTCTCCCACAGAAGTACGGGGGACTCCCCAGCGTACTGGGCAGCAGACCCAGAAGTGGACCAGAAGCACTTCCAGTCCACTTCCGGGTCTGCCAGGGAGCCCTCCCCCCACACACACACCCCTTGGGTCAGCGACTGGTGCCTTCTGGGTCTGGGGGAGCACTTGGGATCCTCCTATGGCCAAACGCCAAACTGAGGAAGGTGGACCCAGAAGTGGACCAGAAGAATTTCTGGTCCACTTCTGGGTTCACCACCTAGCATGCAGGCCCCCTCTCCCCCCCTCCCCCTCCCCCCCACGTGCCTGTGGGATACTCCATCTTCCCCAACATTGCAGTGATCATGATCTGCCTGGTACCTTGAGATACATAAAAAAAAAAAAAGCCCATTTAAAGCTGTGACTATGTCCAAATCATTAAATCTCTCTGAATCTCTCCAAATCGATTCAGAGTGCTCCAATTCAATTAGGAGAGATTAAAAAGCCTCCTGATTTGATTTGGATTCAGAGATTCAGCCACCAAATTGGGCCAAATCACAACTGAATTGAATCAGTAATTGAAGCTTTGCACAGCCCTACTGGGCAATTATTTTGGGACTGCAAGGGTAGCCCTGTCCCCTGACAGGTGCCATACCCCCTAGTTGCCATCTCGGGACTGGAAGTCCCACCCTTAACCACTGACATACACCACCAGAAGTCCCTCCCCTTGCCCCCAGAAGTATTCATTTTGGGATGGGGTTGTTGCCATCTGAACCAGAAAAAAAAACAAATCATATACTAAAAGTTAAACATCTACTATAACATATTTTAATTTTATTACAAAAAATATTTTTGTCATGATTTGTGTTTGTGTTGTATGTATGGAGATGGCTGCATAATAGGTAAAAAATAAAGTCTTACTTTTGCATATTGTATGTGAGGGCGTATGTGGAGTGTGGCTGGGGGTGTGTATAGTAGGGTGTGTGGTGTGTGTGTGTGTGTGTGTGGGCACATGTGGGGTTTGCAAGACAACAGTGTCACTGTATGTGGAGAGCAGTGTAGTTTATGTTGAGGGGTATATCTGTGGGCTGGTGTAGGGGCAAGATGTGGGTGTGTGAGGCTTGAGGGGTGTGAGGAAGTGTGAAGATCTGTGGGGACCCCCCCACACACACTCCACCCATGGGACACAGCACCTGCTGCTGGCAGCAGCAAAAGTAGGCAGGGGCCCTCGGGTCACCCATGGCCAATGCAAGCACTGCTGCTTGGTGGCTTACAAGTCTAGCCAGAGCTGCAAATAGCAGCAAGGAGTGCAGCCTGCTCATCCCATCTCTATCTCATCAGGCTCTGTACAATGCACATACAGCTTCCAGCACTCACGTGCCACTGGGGGAAGCTCTGCACTATGGCCTTCACCACTCCCTGCCACTACTGCTAGAAGTGGCAGGGAGCCCTGCCCCCTGCTTCTGAGTCCCTGCAGCTGCACATCACACGGAAGGCAACCAGATCCATAATGTGGGGCTTCCCTCAGTGGTGTGCAAGTGTCAGGAGCTGCATGTGCACCACACTGAGCCCCATGCGACAGGGGTGGATTGGGCAGGTGGTGCTCTTTGCTGCCATATGCAGCTGTGGCCAGAGCCATGTGCTTTCAGGAGGCAGCACCGGCACAGGTCAAAAGCACTCCAGAGGCCAGTGGCAGGGGCTGTGTGCCATGGGAGGGAGTGTGTACGGGCTCCTCACAGCCCCCTCCACACCTACACCCTGCCTACCCGAGCTCCATGCTCCTGCCACCCCCCTGGGTACAGGCTCCACACTACAGCTAGCCCCACCCTCATGCTTTGCATGCCTGTCTAACTGCAGCTCCCTCCCTGCCCCCACCACAGATCCCCCTACCCATGTTGCTTCCCTGCCTGCTGCCCAGAGCAAGTGCTGCAGCAGGAAAATGAGGAGGAGCCACCGGATGACGGTGAAATAGAGCAGGTCCCCCAGTGACTGCAGCAGTGACAGCAGCAGCCCCTCCTGGAAACTGTATGCTGGCTGGATCAGGCCACTGGAAGCAAGGTGCAGTGGCTGGGCAGGGTACAATTGGTGGGTGCCTGCAGGCTGGATGGAATTGCCTGGTGGGCCAGATCATGCCCACCCCTAATCTAGCAGCTCCCCACTACCCCTGCCTCCTCCCTACTTGGGTGTTCCCCAGCAGTTCCCTGCTCACCCACTCTCCCCTTACCCATGGCTCTCTGTCAATCTGGAGCAGTAAAATTCTGGATGATCGATCACTAGGGGCGGGGGGTGGAGCTGGGAGTGCTGCCTCCTGGGATACTGAAGGACTGCAAATTGCTGGTATTGGCTCTATGGAGCAAACTAATGTTACTGCAACACAAGCTGTCTAACATCAGATACTATACTAAAAGAAGCTTAACTTCTTGACCTCATCCATGGATCACATTCACTATTGTTTTTCTGAGCTTTTTGTCTTGGCATTATGCCTCTTATACTTCCAGAAACATGCACCAATCAATCGATCAAGAAACTTTTGACCTACATGGGTTCATGTCTGAGAAGTCCATTGTGGCCACTATCTTGGGAAGTGGTTTCTATTGTTATATGTGTTACTCAGAAAGGGGTGACTTAGTTGCTCCTTCCATTTAACCTGAGTAAAAATTGTTTTGTACCCCCGTCAGCTTTAACTGGATCTTTGACAGATAGCTGCTACTAACTCTCTATATTGGTGTATTACTCTGGAGAATGTTTAAGACTATGGTAGTATGGTTTATGATGAACATTTTGTGTCTCCATAGCAATGCAAAAAGAGAGAATCAGCGGTGAGGATCTAGCCCAGCCTCGTTCTTTTTAGCTATTATTTGGGTCCGGTATGACATCCCTATGCTATCTAAAATGCAACAGGCTTATATACATATTTATATTTTTTTAAGTGTGATTCAGTCTCTCAGTTTTAATTTTGGTTTTTCAAATGTCTCAGATTTCAGGTATATTTTTAAAAAATGAAAAAAAATGTAGTCCTCTTTTTTTTTAGTGTGGGTTAAATAATATGGAATATTTTAAAAGACGAGCATTTTTAATAATCCATTTTACTCTGGCTGTTAGTTTCATACTTTCATAGTTGGTAGGGGTGTAAAGGACCTGAGCAAATGACCAAATCTGACCCCCTGCCATGGGCAGGAAAGGATGCTGGGGTCAAACAACCCTGGCTAGGTGAATATCTAGCCTCCTTTTGAAGACCCCCAGGGTAGGAGCGAGCACCACTTCCCTTGGAAGTTGGTTCCAGATCCTAGCCGCCCTGATTGTGAAGTAGTGCCTCCTGATATCTAGCCTGAATCTACTCTCAGTTAACTTATGGATGTTATTCCTTATTACTCCCGGTAGTGCTCGGGGGAACAGGGACCCTCCCATTGTCTGCTGCTCCCCCTTGGCTAGTTTGTAGATGGCCACCAGATCCCCTCTCAGCCTTCTCTTGTGGAGGCTGAACAGGTTCAGGTCCCATAGCCTCTGCTCATAGGGCCTACCCTGTTGCCCCCTAATCATGTGAGTGGCCCTCCTCTGGACCCTCTTGATGCTGGCTGTATCCTTCCTGAAGTGCAATGCCCAGAACTGGACACAAAACTCCAACTGTGGCCTGACCAGTACCACATAGAGGGGGAGGATCACCTCCTTGGACCTGTTCATGATGCATCTGTGTATGCATGACAAGGTGTGGTTAGCCTTCCTGATCGTGTCCCCACATTGGCAGCCCATGTTCATTTTGGAATCAATAATGACTCCAAGATCCTTTTCTTCCTCTGTGATGATGAGAAGGGAGTTCCCCAGCCTGTAGGTGTGCTGCTGGTTCTTCCTCCCCAGGTGCAGCACCCTGCACTCGTCAGTGTTGAATCCCATCCTATCCTCATCCGCCCACCCCTGTAACCTGTCCAGATCTAGTTGCAGCCTGTGTCTCTCCTCCAGCATGCCCACTTCTCCCTACATCTTAGTGTCATCCACAAATTTGAACAAGGTGCTTTACACCCCCTTGTCCAAGTCACTGATGAAGATGTTGAACGGTGCGGGCCCAAGGACCAAGCCCTGGGGGACCCCACGGCCCACATCCCTCCAGGTCAAAAAAGACCCATCCACCACCACTCTCTGGGTGTGGACCTCCAGCCAATTTGTGACCCATCTGACTCTGTAGGCATCAACGCCACAGTTGCCTAATTTTTTAATGAGAATGGGATGAGAGACAGTGTCAAAAGCCTTCCTGAAGTCCAGAAAGACTACATCCACCGTGACACCTGCATCCAAGGATTTTGTGACCTGGTCGTAGAAGACTACTATGTTGGTCGGACAGGACATGTCTCTGATGAACCCATGTTTGTTGCCCCTAAGCATGATCTCCCCTGCTGGTCCCTCTCAAATGTGTTCCTGGATAATTTTCTCAAAGAGCTTCCCCAGGACCGAAGTAAGACTAATGGGCCTGGAGTTTCCTGGGTCTTCCTTCCTCCCTTTTTTGAAAATGGGGACTACATTGGCCCTTTTCCGTCCTCCGGCACCTCGCCAGAGCACCGCAAGTGCTTGTAAAGCTGAGCCAGGGGTCTTGCAATGACCTTTGCTAATTCCCTCAGCATTCTGGCATGGAGATTGTCAGGACCTGCTGATCTGAACACATCTAGTCCCACTAGAAGTTCCCTGACTAGGTCCTCACTGAACCTGGGCCTGGCAGCACCTCCCCTGGGTTCATCAAGGATCCTGGTGGGGGGGATGCTCTGGTCCCTGCTCAAAAAAATAGAGCCAAAGAAGTTGTTAAAGAGGTTAGCTTTGTTGTCTGGTATGACCACCAGATTTCCTAGCATCTCCTGCAGAAGCCCTACCTTATTCCGTACCTTCTTTTTACCCACTATGTCTTTAAAAAAGGACTTCTTGTTAGCCTTAATCTGGGTCACTAGTCCCAATTCCATCTCTGCCTTAGCCTTCCTAACAGCCCCGCTACAGTCTTGAGCAATGGAAGTATAATCCTCCTTGGTGATGGCCCCTCCCTTCCATTGGGTGTACACCTTTTTGGCTTTGAGATATTCCTGGATTCTTTTGCTGAGCCATGGGGGCTTTTGAGCACTCTTGCCCCCTTTGATCCACATTAGGATTGTCACCCTTTGGGCTTGGAGGATCATCTTCTCAAGGAATGACCACTCTTCCTGGGCTCCGAACTCCACTCCCCTCCAGGACCTCAGTGCCTCCCCAACTAGTTTCCTTATCTCATTAAAATCTGCCCTCCTGAAGCCTAGGTGTGTTTCCTTGCTGCAGACCTTTGACACTCTGCGCTGGATAGTGAATTCCAGTAGGTGATGATCACTATCGCCCAGGTGGTTGAGAACCTGCAGTCCACAGATCCAACAAGGCATTTTCCTTGTTAGGAATAATCAATATATAATACTGAAGGAGTTGAAAGTTTAAGTTTGAGCTTGATCCTACTGTTTTTATAAGCCTATCAACAGTAGTAGTAATACTGTAGGCAAAGAAGAATACACTATTAAACCATCCATTTGTAGATAATTCTCAGAATGATTCTGTTATTTTATAGAAAAATTATTTTTATTTTAATAGTGCCAATGCCCTCTAAGATAATAGTTTTGTTTTATTTTGTGTTAAGTACTAACCTATAATGTATGTGCTGGAACATCCAGTCAAAACTAAGTGAAGCTGACGGTAGCATAGGATCACCGCCCCGCTCCGCCTGACTCCACAGGGCCCCCAAAGCCCAGGGCATACACCCTGATTCACAACCCCCACCAAGGACAGCCAAACATCCATATTTGGTTAAAATCTGATCTGGCATTCAGATGTAGATTAAAAGTCAGTAGTGCTTTGTACATGCATGAAGTTCTGCCGTATGGGTCCAAATGCATAGTCAGGACTCTGAGCTTGACCTTGTACTTTTAAATGGAAGACGTTAAGTAAGAGTGACTCAGCAAAGGAGCCTATACAAAATTAAAAATTATTCTCTGACTTTTCACCAGTGTCACTAATGTGATACCTCTTAAGAGGGCTCCATATTCTTTCCCTTCAAATAAAATGTTGTTTTTTTCTACTAAATAAAGTATATGTTGTCCTTTTCTTCTAATATTCTTCTTATATTCCCTGAAGATCCTAATAAGGGAAGCATAACCAACCTAAAGCCTCGACTGAAACTCTCATTTTAAATAGAAGCCTCAACTAGAATGAAAGATAAGAATCCAATAACACTGGAAAGACACATAGAATAGAATCCACTATAAATGATTTATGCGCCAGGATCAGGAGGTTAAAAAGGCAAAAGCTTTAATGTTCATTCATGCAAGAATGTCAAATCACTGGTCTAAATAAAGAATTTGACAGTAATAAGAATTTAAAAGTGGGTATTTTCAGGTATCACTGTCTGCCATAATAAATAGAGGTCATAAAACTTTGATCTAAGTATATTCAGAAAATGTTAATGGCCACGATGATCATTCATCTGAACTTTGAAAATGTATTTTATAGCCCAGTTCAATAAACAGTTATTAATATAAGGCTTTTCATCATATCTCACTAAAACTCTGCATTTCTGTCTGAACTTAGTTCTTTAGCCCACCTCTCTGCAATTCTTGCTTAATGAAGGAAGATAGTGCGATTTTACTGAAGGATTTGCTACAGAGATAAACCTCATTTCCTTCATACTTCTTCTTGGGTCAAAGAAACATGTTGACTTGCAGAAAATTGAAAGGTAAGTATTAAAGAAAGGCACTGTCTCCTAAATTGCTTAGGATGTAACTTTCAGGGCAATGTAGAAAAAGCAATATAATAGAAAAGTTAAGTTACTAATCTGTCAGAAAATTAAACCTCTTTCTTATTAATACGCAATACATAGGATTTAAATGTGTTCCAGGCAGTGAAGGATTGTAAGGAATATGAAACCAGCTATGAATTTAATCAAAAATGATATAAAAGATGCTTGCATTACAACACAAGACCTATTTCTGAATCTGTAGATATAAGCCTTTACCAGGCAAACCTGATACTACAGAAGGAGAGGAGCAGGTGCTGTAATGTATTAATGTCTTCACTGCAGATCCCTTCAGACCTTATTCAAATCAGAGTTCAGGTCTTAAGTGTAAAAGGGGTTGATTATGTCATTCTTATTTGTGCATATCAGAAAAGTGACACATGATTGATAGTCTCTGCTCAAAATAGATGTGGATACCAAGAGCTGCTGGAAAACAGGATGAGAGAATATTGCCAACTATTTGTTCACTGTCTTCCTTTTATGTGCAGTATAATCATTCAAGATTTTAAGATGGAAAGCAAGCATTGTTATCATCTGTTAGTTACATTACCCCATTGAGCAGTCTGATTTTGTGGGAGTTGTATAATCCCTTATCTTCAGCTGGCATAAAAAGATCTCAGGATCTCTGATAAGGTGTTTGGGATCTTGCTGAAGCAACCTCTAAATCAACACTGTTTTGTATATGCTTGTGCACACCCCAGTATACATAATGGGTCCTCCTAGGTATTTCTGGTCTGTCTGACAAATTAGCCACTGTCTGCTTTTGCATAGGACAAGAGTGGCATCTGAAGGCCACTGATAAAAACCACTGCTCTTTCCTGAGACAAATACTAGTCAATAAACAGTGTCCCTTCTATAATACATAGATTACATAAGAAATTCTATATATTACTTATTTTAAAGCCCTGTTAGATCTATTTAGGTTACCACAATTTACACCAAGTTTCTGGAAGTTGCCTGCTATATCCCTAAGCTCAGATCACATTTCCACAGCTTTCTTCTTTCTGCGAAAGATTCAGATAAGAGAGAACTTGGATCAGCCAGAAAGAGTGACAGAAGAGCAGTGCAATATGTGTTTCTTTATTCTGGTGCCTTCTCACAGTGTTTCACCTGGCCTCCCTCCTACAGGTTTTCACACGTTTTTCAGACTGCTATTGCAACAGATATTTTGTACATATAAGAAACAGAAATTTTGGAAGAAAGAATATGCATTACTATGTGCTAAACTGCAAGATCGTTTAAGGTCTAAGTCCAGATTCTGAACTCAGTTAGCTCAACACAAAGCCAGAGTCACTCCACTGATATCAGTGGATTCACTTTGGATTGATTCTATAATAAGAGAATCAGACTTTTGGTCTTTGATATTCATTACATTTAATGAGTAATTGGCAGACTTAGTTACATGAGAGAAGTTACTGTAGTGTTTCCTCACTACCCATGTGAAAGAAGCAGGTGGGGTCTAGTATCATGCCGACACTGTTCTAATTAAAATGCTCCTTACTGGCATGTACAGAAAGTTAAGAGTGAGAGAGACAAAAATACTGATTCCTGTTTGAAAAATGTTCAAAGCCCAACATTTTTATAAAAGCTCATGAAACTCTTTTGAAAGTACAAGCTGGTTAGTCATTAAATCAGTAGTTTATTTATTTTGCTTCAGAGAGAAGGAAGAGGGAGTGTGTGGGGGACACGTAGGAGTTCAAAAAGCATTCATATTATTTGCTATGCAGCAGGGAACAGAAAATAAAGATGCAATTAGAAGGTCAGAAGCAATAATACCCCAATAACCCACAGAAACTGTATACCAGGTGCTTATTCTCTTCATCTTTTTACAACAAACCCTCATTAAAGAGGTGTGAAACTACCAATCCTCATTTCATGATTATTTGTATGCAGAACTGACATCTTCAGTGATAAAGATGCATTGTATTTTCACTAATTTGGCCCAAAGCACATTTTTACTCTTTCCTTCAGTAAACATAGTTTCTCCTTTGTGAAATTATTGAGCCAAAACCATAAACATTCATAAATGTATCCTGGCTATCAGACAAAATCTTTTAAAATAATTATTATTATTTATTTTCACTGTGCAATCAACTTTCCATTGAAAATGACAGGTTCCAGACAGAAAAATCCAGTGCCTTTTCCAGGGAGAGAAAATGGAAAGGAGACAAAAAGTTTCCCAGAGCTAGAAAAAACCCTCCAAACCCCTGCACCTATTGTCGTGAAACTTGGCAGGCTTTGTGGCCTCACCAGGGGCTACCATCCCTGAAGTTTTCTGCCCCCTGTGGTTGAACACATAGACGTGACATCAGTTTTACTTTCAAGAATTTGGGGTGCACTTCCCCCCGAGCCCCTGCACCAATCTTCTTGAAACTTGGCAGGCTTCATGCTCACAGCAGAAGCTACCACCCCAGCAAGCTTCATCCAAATCAGACGAAAAAACAACAAAGTTATAGATATTTCATTGATTCCCCATTATACCCTATAGCCAGATCTCTGAAGCTGCTCCAAAGCTTTTCCCAAGCAGTTCAGAAGCTCTGAACTACTTCAGAAAGTCTAACAAAGCCAGTGCTTCAATTGAGATATGCTGCTTCGAACACCGAAGTGTTCGAAGCTTGTCCAGATCCAAAGCATGGTCCAAAGCCTCGCACAGCCCTACTAAACCAACTCCACCGTACAATAGAACTGCCCAACACAAATACTATTCTATGGCAGAGTTATTTACTCTACCACAACGCATGTGTAGACACTGATGGGGCTGGCTGGGGCCCAAGGGTGCTACAGTGTGGGGCTGAATGCTGCACCCAGAAGCAATAAATTCTGATGCAAACTTGCACTGGAGTTTGTTACGTCAAATTAATTTCACATGTAGACACACTCACTGATGCCAAATATACTTCTGTTTCTTGTTCATTTAGCTCCATAGTTTTTCCTATTCATAATTTTTTTGTCAGGTTTTCAGCATGAAATTTTTTTCCCATGTTCAAAACTGAACATTTGCCATTAACCTGGAAGGTTAACCCAGAATTTTCAAAGAAAATATACATTAAGTACACTTTGCCTCTCTGCTAAAAATAATGATAAACCATCAGTTTCTCAGACTCAGTACATTCAAAATGCATCAGCCTGAAAATGCTGTACTATGTATGTTGCCCTGATTCAAAGCCCACAGAAGTCAGCCACTTCATTGGCTTTTAGATAAAGCTCTGTGAGTGCAAAATGTTGGTGCTATTGAGATTCAGCTGTCAGGAGCCTTTGTTTGCCTTTGCCAAGAAACCTTTACATTCATTTTTCTTGAAACAGACAGCATGCCATTGATCTCATATGCACACGTGAAATGAGAAGGTGGAAAAATATTACGGTTTCATTGTTTTCATGTTTATAAGTAAAACCTTTTAAAGAAATGGGCTTTCACTTGGGCTAAGAGAACATTTTTTTGTTAACTGCATAGCAACAAGCTAGATATGATCATTTATATCCAATACAAAATTCCCCTTCTGCTGCTTTTATTCAAAGCTATATTTTTAGTAGGTTTTTGTTTTCACAGATGGCTAAGCTAAGGATGCTGTCTCTAGCTTAAAAATCTACACAAACTTTGGCAGTGCTCACTGACAAACAAAATTAGATTAAAAATCCTACAAACCCCTCAGTTAGACTAGCAAAGCCTTCTAAAGAGCATTGTAATATTTTAAACTAGCTTTAAACTATGATTATCTACTGTGCAATTTAATGTAATCTGTCAGTGCAACATAGTATTAAATTTAAACATCTGCTTTTATGGAACCAATGTTTGTCAAACAATTGAAAGTGAGATTATTTATTTTTGTTTTAATTCTTTTACAGGAGGTAAGGGTTTATCATTTGAATCTGGGAATGTGCAAAGTTCTCTGCTGAAACAATAGTTTATTATTATTGTTTTCAAACAGATAAGACATGTAAGAGTCCACTAGAACTGAGATGAAATTCCCAATTTCTTACCTTCTCCTTTTTCATGAGGGAAATAATTTTTTTTATCGTTTTGGAAAAATACTGTCTAGCGTTTGCTTACAAGTAATACTTTTATCAGAATCACAGAGAGAAAAATCTTGCTTCATGAGTGGCAAAAAATAATCACAAAAGGCTTTGCTGTTTTCCTCCTCAGAGGCATACTGTGACCA
The DNA here is from genome assembly GCF_052110815.1 of Crocodylus siamensis. Lineage (NCBI taxonomy): Eukaryota > Metazoa > Chordata > Crocodylia > Crocodylidae > Crocodylus > Crocodylus siamensis. The sequence continues at coordinate 187,642,081 of NC_143398.1, read as the reverse complement.
AGAATGATGTTAACCCACCAGAATATGTATGTAAATGATAACATCATACTCAAACCTAATTAGAATCCATTCATTTTTCATCTCATCTAAGCTTTGAAATCTTAATTTTCTACTTCTAAATATTTCTGAACATGGTTAAACTTCCAGCTATTTCTGAAGAAGCTATGCAGAACATATGTAATACTATACATAGTACATTTTTGGCATGTGGAATATAAAAATGTTTTACCCCCTTTTGAAGTAAAGATTGAATTCTCAGATCAATAAGTCCTTATCTGCAGAAGTGCATTTAATTATTGGTCCATAGTAGAGTATAATGTTTCACTGACCTTGCACAATAAGCAAATGATTTCATATAGTATTACATGAATTTAAATAAATTATTTGTAAACACTCTACAGGAACGTTATTAGAAAAACATTTTTTAAATACAGGGTGAGTGCATTTAGAAATGTAAGCAAAGGGAAAGACTACATTCTCAACAGTAGCAATAGTAGCAATAATAATTCTTGCGTTCAAGGAGCCCAGAGCACTTACTTGCTCAACTGCATCATCACACCTGTGCCTATGGATTTTATAAGGCTAGAGCAATGTATAATGTTAGCATCTCCAAAGGGTTGTAAGTAGTTAGGACTTGGCTGAGACCAGATTAAACAATGTGTTTTCATACAGTCCCAGCAGTGCACTTCATTTCCAATCACAGACTTTTAACTTCATAGAATCATCATGCTAGGGATAAAAACAATGCATTATATCAATGAGAGCAATGTGCCTGCCTCATAGTTGACCTACGTCATGCTTGAAAAGAGGAAAAAAGGCCTCCCAAAGCAAATATCTAGTATATTAGTTAATCTGTTATAAAGGGAGATGGACTGGAATCATGAAGTCTTAGCATTACCCGGCTGTACCGCCTTTCACAATTTGCTTAGTTTTTCTGTTACTCAGTTTCCCCAGCTGTAAATTGGATTAAATAATGCTTTGAGCATTATGGAAGCCAAAAATGAGGTCTAAGGGACAAGTAGTTATCATTCAGCGCTTATCATGCTCAGACATTTATGAATCTGATTCTACTGTCTAACACAGTGGTGCTCAACCTTTTCCCTCCATAGGCCAGATGAACAGTGCCCTGTCCATTCACAGGCTGGTGGTCCTGATCTTATTCCCCAGGCAGGCACAGTAGGAACCACCCTGCTACACAGAGAGGGATGGGGGGCAGCCTAGCTCTGCAGAAAAAGGGGGTGTAGCTTGGCCCCATGGGGGAAAAAGGGGCATGGCCTAGCCCAAGGCAGGCAGGAGGGAAGAGGGCATGGCCCAGCTCCAACCCAGCCTCATAGCAAGGAAAAGGATTGGATGTCCCCAGTCCAGATGCAGAGGGAAGTGGCCTAGCCCAGTGAGGATAAGGGGGTGCAGCCCAGCTCTGACCAGTCATGGGAGAAAGGCATGGGGCTTGGGAATTTGGCTGCAGAAGAACAGCTGTATTAATGGCCACTGCTTCCCTGCCACCAAATTTCTTGACCCACGGGGAGCCCTGCAGACCGGAATCCAATGCTCCACAAGCCACAGATTGAGCACCCCCTGTATCACACAATTTCCATTGGAGTGCTGTAGCTATCCTCTGTTAACACAAGAAAATAAGGAACAATTAGAAACAATTAATCACCTCTACTGCAGCTCTAACCAGAGAGAATAAAGAATACTGTTCACTGGCTTCTACAACATTATGTGTTCATATCAACCAGTCAATCAAACTTCATTTAAAACCGCATGTGTCCCTTCATTAAGAGAAAAAAATGTTGATTGGTACAGAAAATGAATGCAGACTGATTTAATTGCAGCCCTTTGGCACATCTGAATTAGATATATTAGGTATTTGGATAGTCTATCCTGACAGCAACAATGGGAATTTTATTGGAAGAATACGATCTTTAAAGTCATACTTACAAAAAAAAAGGCTTCTTTTATCCCTGTGATCAAATAACCCAGGTAATTTCACATCCTCAATTAGTTTCTCTTTTAACCTATGATAAAAACTACAAAAAGCATATGCCACTTGAGTAATAAAAGTTAAAGAATATATTCTTGTTGATTGGTTGGATTATATAATTACTATTTAAATTTGCCTCTTCTAAGCTACTCTGTAGTTATCTTTAATCCTCTGCTGAAGTTATTTTATTCTTTGTGCTCTATATCTTAGAGACATAAGAACTTTACAAACCCAGATTTTTTTCCCCTGACTGGAAAGAAATGTATTTTTTTTTCTGCCAGCAGCAAGTTTTCCCTGAATGAAATTATCTGCATGGAATCATCATTTTACCATTAAGCTCTGTCACACAAAATCCACTCTGGACTTTCTTAACTGGCTTTTTCAAAGTGCCCTTAATTTTTCAGTCCCTTCAAGTACTATGAGAAGGTACCTATGAGAAAGAGGACAATTTCCTGAAAGGATAAATTGTGGTGTGTAGTTACTTGAAGGATTACAAGATAAAGTCACTATGACCCAGAAACAGTCAAGAGAAAGGAAAATTAAACTTCTTTCTTGTGGTTCAGGAGTATGATTCACAGTCCTAATGCAGTATTTTGGAGACTGAGACTGGAGGGATCACTTGTCCTGCAAACAATGGCAGCAGCTAAAATCAGTTGGGCTCGAATTGCTGATAGTCCCCAAGGGGTGATCTGGAAAGGATGGAAAACAGCAGCTTGCTTTGTTAGGGGTCTATCACACTGGAGTACACTCCTCTTTAGCATTCATCAGTCTCTCTGGCATCCTTCAGCTCAAGCCTTCCAGTCAGCGTCATTTATTGCTGGACAATTTTGATACAGTTTATTGAAATTGTTTGTTTTCCTAATAGAGCTGGATTTATTCATCCTTGCCAACTCCTTTGATACTATTGCCCCTCTCACAATCATTGGTGATTTTGTTTAAGCCTGGCTTTCTGGAATCCATTATGTATGGGACAATATCACATTTCACGTATGAAAAAAGGCAAGATGCTCATTCAAGGGTTGTGCAGAAAAGTCTGGACCACAAGCACTCTCCAGTGTCCAGAGTAAATACAAAGGATACCACATCTATTATTTTTTTTAAATCTCATTTTCAATGATGTCCTGTTTTTTTCAGGGGGGGGTTGTGTTTTGTTTTGTTTTTTGCAGCTTTTTTAAACCTGGTTTGGTAATACTGAAAGCTTAACTTGATTATATTGAACCTAGATTATCTGTGGCCACTGGATACAAAGGCATACAGGAAAACAAAAATAGTCTTCCCAGTTCACTACTTCCATAAGAACTTGGACTAATCACAGGCTTCAAATCCAGGGCTGCTCCCGAAAAGCACCTTGTGGGCCAAATCCAACTTGAAAAGAAACATACAAGAGCAGAACAATGGCTCTGCCTTTCCCTTTCCCCACCAGCCTAGGGAGCAGAGTGGGGAGTAAAATGCACCTATTTTAGTAAGCAAGTTGCTGAGAAAGATCACCTAACAGCCTTGTTACACTTTATGCTGTAGGCCAAACAAATGTTAATCGGCTTAGTGTTGTTCAGCTTAGTGAAGCAGTCACACCTTAAGGTGTAAAACTCTCTCCGGCTGTCCTTCATCTGCACAGCTGTGACTTGCCACTAGAGGCCTGATAAGCAGCATCAGCAGTAGCTGCTTGAGCTCTGAGGACCTTGATCCTTTTTTACTCTGGAGCTCACCTCCGCCATGCTACCCCTTCCCCAATCCTCTGGGCTGCTTGCTTTCTGGGTGCCACCTGAGCTCTGAAAGGATCTGGTCCTCAGGACCTGGGCACATGCCCCAGTGTAGCCAGGTAAGAAGAGCAGGGAGGAGCTTAGTGGCTGCAGTGTGGCAGTCCAAGGCTAGTTCCTGCTGAACCTGCCATCTGCTAGGCTGTGCAGGGTCTAGATGCTGGCTCCCACCATCTGGCTCACTCGGCAGTAGCTGCAGTTGGCAGGCACCTGAAACCCATGAACCACCCCCATAGCAGCCAGGTAGCTCCAGGAATGGCCTGCACAGAGCCAGTGGGGAGGCTGAGCCACTCGCAGCTGCCTCCCAAGCCTGGCAACAGTGAGAAGTGCCATCCCTGTTCCACTCCCCTCTTCAGGGGTTTCAGGTTCCCGCAAGGTTGGGGGAGCCAGTGGCTGGACCCAGCACAGCTCGGCAAAGTGCAAGGTCAGTGGGAACTGGCCTCTGGCAGCCAAACAATAGCTACAGAGCTGTGCCCTATTCCAGCCACCCAGCCCCACTGCAACAGGTGTCAGGTCCTGGGGCTGCAGGCCCCAGGCAGGGGACACACTTCAGTGAAGTGCAGGGCTGGCCACAGGTTCAACCATGGGTCAACGGGGAAGGGTGAGCACCGGCCTGACCCCTGTAAGCACCATGGCCTGAGTCCAGCCCAGACATTCAGAACTGCTAGCCAGGCGAGGAGGCACTGCAACTGCTGGGAACACCACATCTGTGGCAGTAGCTCTGCCCAACAGCAGCAGCAAGACAGAGGTGCTGTGCCTGGCCATGCCACACCCCAGCATCCCCACACTGACTCAAAAGGAGCTACTGCATCCTGGATGCTGGTGGGCTTCAACTTGGGCAGAAATAGCTGTGAGGAGTGGCCACAACTTAGTGGAATTGGAGCAAAATTAGGTGGACTAGAGATAATTCTGCCTTGGAGTGGCATAACTTAAATTGAATAACTACTGCTTTAAAATACTTAGAAAGTGTTAATATGTGGTCAATCAAGGGGTTAAGAGCTCCAGAGGCCACCTAAAATTACCATGTAATAAGGCCCTAAGAGCAAAGAAAGGATTAGAGGCAGGAGCAGGAACACACACACAGCTCCTTCCTGAGCTGCTTGAGTCACCAGGCAACAGCCCATTTCCCAGCACAAGCCCATTAAGATTTTAAGTACAGGACCTCAAAATTAAATATGTATCATTACTGAAAGACCACAACAGATTTTTTTATCGTTTCCATTTGAAATGCATTTTGCACTAAAACATTTTTGTGGGGCTAGAAATTCTTTTAAGTGAATCTACAAATTAATTTCACAATCTACAGTCTACTTTAACATTTCAAATTGTCATTATTAATCCTTGCTCATCTACATGTCCTAGATCTTTGCAAGGCAATAATGCATTTTATGTTCAGCAGCACCTTGTCTCTTTATGGATTCATCAAAAGGATTAGTGTACAGTGAGGAACTGACTGCATAAACTTAGTTATTAAAAATAATGCTTATACATTACCTACATCTGGCATTCATGTTTATGGACAATTTCTGCCTTTCTTTACGGAAATACAGTTTTCTGATTTCAATGAGAGGTGCAGTTTCATGTGCATATGAAAAGAGTTTGACATGCCAGTAATGTTAATATAATTTCATATTAATATTGGCCAGAATAAATAGCCTTTCTAAATCTTATATAAACAATCCAATATTTTCATAATGGGATCCAAAAGGCCCATGATCCATTTGTAGCTTCCTAAATATATGTATTGATTTTTAAAAATCCCTTCCCTGCTCCTGGAGCTCTTAACACTCTTCCTAGCCTCTTCCTCATCAGTTGCAGCTCATTCCCAGTCTTCCAGCCAGTTAGATTACTGACTACCTGCAACTAGATCTCAGTCCCTGAAGGCTAAGCACCTTCTTACACCATGGTAGTACCAGGCCTGCTCAAGATGGCAGCTGGCATTGACCCTATTGCAAAAAATTCTTCTAGGAAGAAATGATAAAATACGTTGCATTTATTGAAGGCAACAGATAATTTGACCTATTATTTCCATGATACTTGCCCTGCCACAAGTCAGCTGAGATTTGCTCTCACTTTCTCTTCTATCTCAAGTCTACCTAGGTTATTGGGGAGGGCCACAGGGACAGGCATGGCATAAAAGCCATTATACCAGTTCTACCCCATTTGACCTGGCTCTACCTCATTCTAACACAGGGCAGAATCTGAGACAGTATTCACAGTGATATTTAATTTAAGACAGCTGTTGTGATAACCCCAAAAGTGACCTTACTGAGATCCAATCTCCGCTCCCCACCCCTACCACCTTTTCAGTCATATGACTGCTTCTACTTCCCCGCAAATAAAGTTCAAACTTTTTGCCCTGTCTTCTGTATCAAACCATCTCTACCTTCACCCTTGACCCAGTTACCTTTCATATGCCCTCTGTTTATAACTTTTGTGCTGTGCAGCCTGACAAGTAAAGGAGTAAAAACTGGCAAGGCACCTTCATGCTTTGCCAAGTCACCACAAGATCTTATTTTGTCACCATCATCAGCCCTCTCCTTTCTTTTTCCCCCCCTACCCACTTTTTATTACTATCTCTGATCCTTACTTATTGTATCTGTCAAATTTAGAATGCATTCTCCCCAAGGAAGACCCAGGGAAACAGAATTCATTCTTCTGCTTAGGCTTGTGCAGATGACAGGCACATGAGACTCTGTGCCTCTGATTACCAGTAGGGCTAGAAATTAGTTCAGCCCAAAAATCAATAGATTCAGAAAGTGCCCAAAATGGCATCCACAATCCTTATGAACTGTTCCCGTATACAAGCAGGCAGAGAGTGTTATGAGAGGTTGAAACAGAACCATCTATGCTAGGTCTGCATTTCCTTGGTGGTTTTGTGGTCACTTTGTGCTACTTACATTCACATACAATTGATAACAGAACAGAGCAAATAAGTCTCTGACCTTTTTATTTAATGCTTTGCTTATTTTATGGTGCTTGAAAATAATAGTAATATTACCACATTATTATCATAGATCCATGCAACGTTCACACAGTCCAAGTCAGAAATGTCTAGAGCTGGTAGCAAGTGAAGAGCTCATAAATAGGGGAAATGGAGCTTCTAGGGAGGAACAAAGCAATATTCCTCTCTAGCAGCTGCACTACATAAAGCTCCAGGCATGATTGCCTTATACCTGACACACCTTCAGTGAACTAATATTTTGGCAGCATGAATACAATCTTAGTACAAGTAACTTAACTGATAGGCTTTCCTATCAAATATGTAATTTAAAGAATTCTTATATTTAAAAGATCAAAAAATAAACTCCTATTGAAGTAAATCAGATCCTGCAATGGGGTTTTTGAATGGGGGTTTTTTCCCTATTCACATGGCAGTACTAAGACTACTCAAGTCCCAGCCTTATACACACCAGCTGATACAGATGACTTGGCTATAATCTTATTATCAGACTAATATCACAGAAATCTTATTTCCAGACTGTGTTTCTTCAGGCTTGGATCTTCTTTTCTGGCACATGCAACCTACTTAGCCTCTGGCTGTCTGTTTCAAAACGGTGGCATTTATTCTAATTCTTTGTTCACATTCACCCCATTAAGCTTCCGTTTTCAATCATCAGCTACTGAAGCACTTCACTGCACCACTAAGCAAAGCTTAGTATGTGCCTTATACTGGAATAGCACTGTGTTCTTCTTTATCAGTTTTCTGATCCCAGGCTGATAAAAGCTATCTGCTATAGGAACTGTTGCTGAGAAAGCACCTGCTATTTTAAAGAAAAGTTCAGTATATGAAGATAGCTACATTCTTAGATATAAAAAAATAATGGCGGTCTAATCAGCTACAGTATGTAGATCCAGTCTGGAGCTTATGCACAGGGGTTTCAGGGATAACTGCTGAAATGAATATGGAAACATTGCATCACTCGGTATCGTAGTAATTTATTTGTGGGTGTGCCAAGAAACCTGGAACAAAAAGAAAAAGAACTTGTAAAGAAAAAAAAAGGTTTTCTCTGCAAGAAAGTGCTAAAACTTTTTTTAAAAACAAGGAGGAGATCAAGAGAGGCAAGGTAAAAAAAAAAGATATTTGATACTTTTATTTTTCAAAAATTGTAAAATGGCACACATACAAGCCTGAAGAACTGTTTTAAAAATTATTCAACATACAGCATGTTCTGGTTTAATCCCTGTATCTCACCGATGTGGTTAGGAGCTAAAGGAAGGGCAATGGTGGATTCTTAAAGCTTAGCCATTAGGGCAGCCTAAGTGATGCCATATAGCAACGCTATCAAACACCAGATGCTGTTATTTTAGCCAGACTGCTAATGTATAGTATCTACATCCTCTCCCTAGAAACATCCCTGATGCATTTAGCATATGACACACTTTCTAGGGATTATATAAATATACATTAGCTCTGCACTCCTTTGGAATTTACTCAACAGTAAAAGAATTTTCAGCTTCCTGGTTGGGGCAGTTTCAGAGTCCTTTCATTGTACTATAACCAGGGCTTTGGGGCATCTCAGATTCTAATACATATTTCTGTTCTTAGGATAACTAATAAGTTGAATAACGTCAATCTAAGCTCCCTCTAAGTGGGTATAGGCAATTTTTTTCTCACTGAGTCATCTACACCCAAATTCTGCTTAGATTATAACCAACATGAGTTTGCAGGTCTGTTTATGCATGTTGCAGAACCACCAGACAGTGAGAGTTGAAATTTTTAAATTTCTACAGCACTGGGAACATCAATGACAGATTGAAGTCAGCCCTTGATAGAGCTGCATTATGAAAACTTGCAGAAAACTATGCAATACAACTTTGGGTGCTATCCATTCTATACTTTCCTGATGAACTAATGAACTCAAGCTGTGTTTTGAGATAAAAGAAAACCCATTCATTTCACAATCAAAGTTTTCTATTTAAATACAACTTTAAAATGGTCTAGCCTAATTCTAAAGGATCTTTTTTATGACAGTTCTCCATCCTTCACTGATTCCATCTATCTTTTTATTGTACTGCAAGGACATTTTTCAGTATCGTATCATAATTGTAGAGTTTCAGGTTAGTCTGTTTCTTTGAGATGCTATTTGGATTTTTGGTTGGGGGAGGGCTTAAGTATGCAGATCACTTTACTGTTCTTGGCTTTCCTCTTGTGTGTCCTGCATGCATGAATGCATTATAAGTGAAGTGTAAAAGTCTGTGCTGTTTGTCTCTCCTCTTTTGCTTAACCATGCATTCTCTAGCTCTCCATAGCCTTTTTGCAAAGCAAACAAAGGACTAATAGTAATTATCAACACTAGCTTGTTCACAGGTGCATGTATTTTTCTAAGGAAAGCAAGGCTCAGGTGCTACCAGTTAGGAATTGGAAGGGTGAGGTACAGGAAATTGTAAAAAAAAAGTGCAGAAAAATTGGAGGTGAATTTGTGAGCTAGTAAAGGTTCATATGCTAATAGTGATGGCAATAGTGAGGGTGAAGGGAAGAAAGGTTCTTTCTTTTCTGTTGGTGAGAGGCCCTTTTTCTGATTAGAATTTTCTCTTTAGCAAGTTTTGTGTTTTAGTGCAGATAGGCTGCTAGTTTACCTGGCTCTGACCTTGGAGAGACTGTTTACATAGAAGCAGCAAACCATATTTTGTAACTTTGGTGTCTGCAGGGTATATGCATTCAAAAAGTAGTTCTCTTTCTCTCTTTGAGCACTCTTTTTTTTTTCAAACTGAGTTCGCCTATTCTCTCCTTGATCTTGCATGCTTTGTCCCTTCAAGCCCAGATACTAACCTTGAGAGCTGTAAATAATCTTTCTCCAAGGAAGCTCCACCGCTGGGATCTTTAGATGGGAGAGCTGTACAGCAGGTAGGGAAGGGTCCTGTCTTATAATTCTGTATAATCTCTGCTCATCAAATCAACTAATCTTTTGCAAGAATTAGGACTTCAGATTCTCACTGGACCCGCAAAGAGGAATGTATGATGCATGCTGTATACAGCTATGTGTCTGATCTAGCTGCTTAAGACCTTGGGTATACTGTGGATGATTCCCAAGATTAAAAAAAATTGTGTCATGTCTTTGTCTCCCCAGAGAGAAGCCTGATGAATTTCTCTCTTGTAACCCAAAATTCAGAAGCCCTTACTGAAGCCAAAAATCCCCAAAAGCTGGGACTTCAAAATGTGTCCCTTAGTGTAGTGATGGATTTTTTTTTCCCCTGTCATTTCCCTTAATGAGTATGAATTGGATGAAACTGAAAACTTGAGGGAAATATAGCCAAATATTCAAGCTGTATTCATAAAGATAATACAATGAATTATCTTAGTATTGGTTAGTCAAGGATTTCATTGTTGTCATTACTTCATGCAGCTGTCTGATAAATATTAAAAGAGGACACATATAGAATCATAATTAAAAATATTTTTGCAATGACATGATTGAAGTGTCTCTTCTGATCCCTTTTTAATATACAGATGGGCCACATAGTATATCTGTTACAAAAAAAAGAGGAAGTGGGGTGTGGAAAGAAACCACAGGGAAATGCAGGTACATATAAGATGAGCAAAGATTGTATTATTATCATTTATTATTATTTAAACAAAAGATAGTGCATAACTCTTTTTTTAACTGAATATATAATCAATAGGAATCCAAATGGGACCCACAGATCAAGCATCAGGGAGCAGAGGTTTTCTTTTTGCCTATTAATCTTGAAATAATTAATGCTCTGCCTTTACAACTGATTAAACTGATCATCTGAAAATATTAAGCTTGAGTAAACTGAGCTTTCAAATCTTTTATGGTTGGCCACTGATCACCACAGTCTTCTCCCTGTAGAAAAAGCTCATTATGGGGCCAAAAGAGAAATTGAACAGGACTTTAACTAATGGCCTAATTCTCAGAATGCTGCTAACTGCCCCCAGTTCCCACTGAAGTCAAGGCACACTGAAGATTTCTGAAGAGCAAACTATTCTAAGTCTTCTGATCTTCTATTTCCTAGCTTTTGAGTAGATCAAACTAATAAGCCCAAAATCAAAACATGGGAATTTAATAACAATTAAATTATTAGAACAATGTTTGAAGTTGTTCATGAGGAGAAAAGAAGATTTGGAGGAGAACCCTGTATTTTTTTTCAGTGAGCTTAACCAAGTTACAGTGCAATGCCACAAGGTGCCTGGTCTGTCTTCTTGCAAATTCATTCTCCTTGCAGCCTTTTTCTCCTTTGTGATAATCCAAGGGAAAGGATTTTCTCTACATAATCCTAAGGAAAAAAATCTTTAAAAATGCTAAGGAATACCCAAGAAAAAAAAAGGCTACTCCCATTAAATATCTCTGTGCTGAAGAATCAAATAGTCTTGGCTTTGAGTTTTGATGTAGTAAAACTCACTCTTTCCATAGATACATTGATCTGAGGCTCTTTACAATGTGTTGCAAACACTAACTCATTCAACTTCACAGTTATATCTGAATTAGTGTTTCAAACCAAAGCCTAATGCCAGATAAAATCTGAAACTGAAACTGCTTGGAAAACCTGGACATTTTCACAGGACATTCATTCAGTACTTTATTCCAGATAGAGCTAGTTAAAGGGTATGCAGAGCCAAGGATTGTTGATACTTGTGGGAGTGAGCCAGGCTTACCCAAGCCTGGGCTTGACTTTTAAAACATGTTTCCCATGCCACCTAGGACATGGTTTTTTTTACATTTTCCTGTAGAACTAGCAATGTTTTATTACATTTAGGGCACATCTACAAAAGGGACTTCATGCCCATTAGACTAATTCTATTACACATTAACATGGCTGGCAAAAACCATGCCAATGAGCAATGGATTAGTCCAGCCGGTGTTAAGTGTCACACAAAAAGCATTCATCTACACTAATGCTCAGTAGCACCAATCAGAATGCATTAAGTTAGTACCCTTAGTACAGATACTAAGTTTAGTGCTCTGTAATTATGGTACATTTATAAATATATAAATACAGGGAAAGCACATCTCTGAAAACCAGCCCTAGAGACTGGATGAAAACATGGAAAACACACTTGATTCTGTCTCCCAAAGAATAAAAGATGGGACTGAATTGCATACTGAAGCAATGGAAGTAAAAGGTAAAATTGAAGTCTATGTCCTTTGAAAATAGTTGAAGAGAATGTCCAGGTCTCTTCTGTAAAAGGGATGTCTTATGGTTTCACAGGGCAGTCCTTCTGCTAAGGGTCATTCTGATTATTTTATATTCATTGGAACACAAAACAATCTGCAGGGGAAAAAAAACCCCCAAAAAGCATAGAAGAAAAAGGAAGGTCACTCTTGGGAGTGAGAACCAGAAAAAACTAAATTGCTTGCCCAAGCTTACGTGCATGTCTGTGACAGAGCCCTGAGTATGTTCCAGGACTGCTGACTTGCTCTGTCCATCAGATAAAGCTACACAAAACAATACAAATAGACAGACTGCAAAAGATTATACACTCTCTTTTAAGTTTCAGTCAAAACTGAAAGAGAACTTTTTCATCATAAATTGATAGAAATAATCAAAAGATGTGGGAAGAGAGAATCAGAGGATCATTATTAAAGATGCCAAAAAATTGCAAGTACAAATTTCTAAACCAATATAATGAGTTTCCAGAAAAAAATTAATGAATGATTACTTGCAAATATAGGATAAAATATATTTGTGCAGTCATTAAAGGTAACATTATCTCTAGCAGATGCACAGTTTCATTGTTTAAAGTCAGCATCTCCATTTTTAACAGACACTCTTAATTTTGCTTTCTTATTGGTTTTTGTCCATTTATTCATGTTAATACTTTTTTCCCCTTTTTTATGCTTCCTCTGATTTGATTGTTCTAGCAAAAGCACTAAATAAAGAAAATTAAATAAGATAATTGTGGTATCTTAGTGCCAGTCTCACAGTAGAAAGATATCTCCTGTAAGATGTTAAGTGATTTATGAGCAGATGCTTTCATTCTGTACTGAAAACAGTTTTCCTGAGCTGAAACTATGGGTACAAAATCAGGAGCTAAGATTGATCCACTGTTACTCTGGTCAATACAGAAACAGTGCTATTTGTTCATTCAGAGCCTGATTCTGGAAGAGCTAAGAGTACTAATAAACCCAAGCAAGTAATTTTACTGAAGTCAGTGGACCAAATGAGATTTCATTTTTGGCCCACAGTAAATAACAGGGCTTAAAGAGACTGCTTTTTTTTTTCAGTATTTTGTGCGCTGCTGACTTTCTGATTTCCTGTCATAAAAGTATATACAGAGAACCAATATACAATTTGTTGCGACTGAAATGAAGCAAAATATCTAAACAGGAGAGAAAAGCCCACAGGCTAAATTCTTCAAAATGCTGGCTGCCAATCGCTTAGGATGCTTTTGCGCCTCACAACAAGGCTGCAGTTGCTGCCAGTGCAGAAACATTCTACAGTCTGAAAAGACATCGAGACATGGCACTAAGATCTCTCTCCAGTCTATGCAGCATAGCACATGCCAGACATATGATTAGATTAAGAACAGGGTTGGCCATTTAGGTAAGCAAACAGAGTATTCAGAAATGTGTAAATTAGGTACCCTAATGACTATATTGTTATCCAGTAGATTTAGGTTGGCCATGAAAATGGTTCAAACACCAATGCAATGGCTGATTTTCAGACTCTACAAATGCAAGTGCTGAAACAGAGAGCAAGATAGACCAAAAACACCTTGGGATATAACAAGCATCTCCCATTGGACTTTGAGTGCTTAGGACAAGAATTATTACATAGGCCATCAAAATCTAAATAACATCATTTGATAGATGAAAAACAATGAGCAACCAAGGTCATAATGATTCGTTAGGCCATATGCCTGACTTCTGTTGTGATGGGTTTTGAAAATTACACTTGTGCCATATCCAGCTTCTCCTACTCTGATCAGTTTTGTAAAGACTCATTTAATTGTCTAAGAAGATAGAAATTACAGCATGTTTCTAAGCAAAATGTCCCTAGTTATACAATGCTCCCATCCCCACATCTCAAGATAAAATTGTAGAAAATGGTTTTACTATAAATTTGATTGAATTTTGGACAGTTTTATTACAATGATTTCAATTATTTTTCATTACATAGTTTCAGTATATAAGATACACCCTAATGTTAGACCTCTCTTTTCGGGGATATATCATATCTTATGCACCAGGAAATATGGTATTGAAGAGCTAAATAGACTTTATCAGTGATAGAATTAATTATAGAAAAAATATAGCTGGAAGAAACCTCAGGAAGTCATCTAGCCCAACGCCTCACTCAAGGGAGATCCATCCCTATGTAAGCCATCCTATACAAATACTCATCTGGCCCAGTGATTCACAGCCAAGGTGCCAAGGCAGCCTAGAGTGCCTCCAGGTCCTCCGAAGGGTGCCAGGAGGTACAAGAAGATATGTAGATAAATGTAGGCTCAGGCTTATCCCTTCTTGAAGGATCCCCCACCTGCACTGCCCAACCCTTCTCCAAGGAGGTAAGCCCTGCAATAAGTACATTCATTTTTTGAAATTGGATACCACTCAAATCACAAATATTATGGAGGGGTGTCTCAAGTCCAATGAAGGATGCCAAGTCTGAAAAGGTTGAGAACCACTGATATAGCCTATATCGAACAAAGCAATCCTGTCCCAGAATGCCCCAGAACATCAAGAACAGCCTAACTTACTACAGGTAAAAAAAAAGGGGGGTTGTGGGCATATGAAGAATCTCTATATTTGTGAAATGCAAACTTATTTACTTTTTCATTTTGGAGGCTTAAACAATGACATTATCTCTGCACGAGATCTTCATAATGGAGAAGAAATGTACAGCTTATTTATATTTAGGTTCAAGCATTATATATAACCATAAATGGGTCCAAAGCACAGATATTCCTCATCTGGTGTTAGGTACTTGTTTCAACTTTGTAGTGATTTTCTTATAAAAATATAATTAAAAAGCAGCAGGAGATGACAGACAGAATTCCTGTAATTTGTGATAGAAGTGTAGAAGGATCTTGCTGCCAAGAATCCTAATGCTGTTGTTACCAGGTAACACATGACAATGCATGTGTATCTCGGTCTCTGTCCCCAGAGAGTTTAAAAGAAAAAGCTATTGTTCAAAGGAGTACCTTTGTGAGGTTTAGAAAATTGATTCTTGCCTTTAGCACAAGCACTCTAAGGCTGGCTCTGGCTGCTGGTGCTTCTTTTTCTCTTTAACTTCTCACATGATGCTTGATCTATTTCCTGTAGGAAAGTGCTAATTAAGTATTGTTATTCAAATACATCCTATGGCTCACAAAGCAGTGGGCATTTCTAGAAAATTTTCAACTGAAGTTTCTACTGCATTATTACCAGCATGTATGAATCATGATTCCTTCCTACAAGGATAATGGTCATGAGCTGATAAAGACCTTTTCTTCAGAAACCTTTAGTTTGCTATCCATATATTTCCATTTATATATTTATTCTTTATATAGGTTTCTATACATGACATACTTAACATGCATGTCCTGCTTAAGTATGATACTATACTTCAGTGCATGTCCCCTTCTGAACATGCCCAAGCAGGTAGTGAAGAGCATGTTTCAAGGCTTCCAGGTTTGCAGCAAGAAAACATGGGTGGTGGTAATTTTCAGTTCTGTGGGGTCATGAATTCCTGATTTATATGGGATGTGGCATTTATTGGATCCTGGATACTCTTTTCTATAGAGTTATCTACACTGAATTATCTACACTTCAATGAAAAGGTCACAATGGGTACATGCACATATGCGTTTACTCCAACCTAGATTTACTGTGAAGTAAGATACTGCACAGTGGGCATGTCTACACATGCTTCCCATTGAGTAGTTGTTATTGTGACATCAGTTAGTACTTGCTTTAGGAAGTACTAAATGACAGTGCAGTAACAGCCATTAGGTGTCTACACATGTGAGGATTAGGGAGTAGATTTGCTCCCAGGTTCCTGCAGCCCTGCAATGCACCCCTGATGCCACCAGGGGGAGCTCCAGACTCCCTCTGGGTGCTAGCCCAGGGACTGGCAGGGAGCACTAGGCCAGGAGACAGCTGCCTGCTCCTGAGGTGAGGACAATGTCCCACTGCTTCAGTTGCAGGGAGCTCCTGGCCCTGGCTCCTCAATCAGAGTAACAGGGCTTGGAAAGAGATACAGGGAAGGAGCAGGTTCCAGGCACCTGCCCCGATCCACTGGTAGAGCAGCTAGCATCTAACTTACTACTAGCTGCCCCGCCAGTAGATGGGGCAGGCAGATGGAACCTACCCCACCCCACCCCAGAGCTCTTTCCAAGCCCCATGCCTCAGTCACCCATTTGGGGTATGGGCCTAGGACATGACCCTGACCAAGACAGTTCCTGGCCAGTCCCAGGCTGTGTGGGGAAGTCTGCATGTGAAGCCTGGGGCTGGCTGGGAAGTGTCCCAGTCAGGGGCATGTCTCAACCAGCTCCAGGCTGCATGGGGAACTGTCCCTATGCAGGGAGTTCCCAACCCCCACTCTGCAATCACAGTCAGGGAGCAGAGGCTGGAAGCTCTCTGCTGCTAGAGCAGAGGGGTATTGTACTCACCTGGGCATGCAGGATTGGGGCTGGGGAGATTGTTCCTCTGCTATGCCCCTTCCCCGTCCTCATCCCCCAACCCCAGCTCCATGCTTGTGGAGCTAGGCAGAGAACAAGCTCCCCAGCCACTGCCAGAAGGGAACTCCCAGCACTGACTCTGTGACCTCTGGGTGATTGCAGAGGACCCAATGATTGTGAGGCTCAGGCTGGGAGATGTGTCTTCTGGCCATCGACTCTTCAATCACAGTGGCGGAGTTGGGGGCTGGGAGATGAGGATCTCGCAGCCCCTGCTCCCCATCACAATCTTGGAGTGGGGGGCCTTGGAGTTCCCTGCTTCCAAGGCAAGGGGACTTAGTTCCTATCCAGACTCCTGTGGCAGAGCCCACCCCAGCAGCAGGCAGCTCTTGGGGGGAGGGGACCGATTTTCCGCCCCTGTTGGACAGCTGACCAGGAGCAGATTTTGCTCCATGTCAGGCATCTACACAAGCTCTATGGTACTGTTACTAATGCCAAGTAAATTTGCTGCTTGCATTTGCATGTAGTAAATTTACTCAAGATTAGGGAGATTTACTGTGAAATAAGCAGGTACAAGTGTAGACACACCTGTTTACTTCACAGTAAACTATGATAATGAAAAGTTAAGCATCTCATGTGGATGTACCCACTGCCAAGCAATACTTGATCTACACAGATTGCTTGGATTAATTCAGAAAGCAATTGTTCTAGCAGCTGATGACATTTAGTTTAGCAAGTGTTTGGAGCTTCTTGGATAACTTTTCAGTATAGATGATGGAGAAGCCAAACAGGAGGCAAACTCTTCTCAGTTTGCTGCTCAGATAAATGAAGGACTTGATGGAGAACTTGAAGGTGGAAGGCAACTAGGGTGTGGTTGTGAAACGCTATAGTTGAAGATCTTAAGGTAAAGAAAACAGCAGAACAAAGGCACTGGGCTTTAGAAAAGCAAACTTTAACAAACTCAGTGAACTGATGGGCATGATCCCCTAGGGGACAACTATAAGAGTTTTCCACAGGCATGCAGAGAGAAAATTCAGAAGGCCAAGGAATTCATTTAGATGTGGCTAGCAAGGAATGTGAAAAAGGTAATAAATAGCATTCTACAGGTATCATACAAATTAGAGGAAGACCATGGAAAATATAAATCTAGTAACGGGTGATGCTGAAAAGGCATTAAATTTAGTTACCTCAGCTAATTCCCTGAGTAGTCTATGATGCATCTTGTCCAGCCCTGCTAACTTGAAAATATCCAGCTTGTCTAAGCTGTCTAGTCTCTAACCTGCTCTTCCCCTGATATAGACCAATGATTTCCTAAAGGGAGGAAGGAAGGAGAGAAACAGAATAAGAACACTTAACTTCAGAAAAGTAGACTTTAACAAACTTGGGGGACTAGAGAAAGGATATCATAGGAGGCAAGTCTATAGGGAAACAGAGTCCAGAAGAACTTACGGTCCTTTAAGAAGATCCTCTTAAGAGCATAGAAGCAATCTATCCCAATGCAATGGAAGAATGGGAAGTGGAACAAGAGACAAGCCTAACTAGATTGCAGTCTCTTCAGGCATCCTATTAAAAGCAATCTCAAAGAGGAATTCTATAAAAAGTGGAAACTTGGTCATGTTACTCTTACTCTTGTACCATTCCCTAGTACTATCAGATAAACAAAAGGTCCCTTACAGAATGCAGAAGGCAAACTGGAGAAAGATGAAGCATTTAATCCTTTTTTACTTCAGTCTTGACAAACAGGAACAGCTACCAGATAATGAGTGCTGTTGGCAGCAAAGATTGTGAAGGAGACAAACAGCCTAGAGTAATGGCAGAACAGGTTGGGGATTTCTTAGAGAAGCTTAGATGCATTCAAGTTGGCAGGGGCAGATGGGATGAACACTTCCAGAAGGAAGTGGGTAAAGTAATTCCAGAACCATAGGCTGCCCACTTTGAGAACTCGAGGTGGCCAGGTGAGGTCCTGGACTACTGAAAAAGGACAAATATAATACCCATCTTTAAGAAATGAAAGTGGAAGGATTTTGGGAACCACAAATGAGGCAGCCCAACTTCAATACTTGGAAAGATCATAGAACAGATATTCAAGGAATCTGTTATGAAGGTCCTATAAAGGAGAACAAGATGATCAGGAAAGGCCCGCATGGATTCACCAAGAGCAAGTCACACTTGACCAACTTGACTTCTTTGTATGATAAGGTGAAAAGATCTGTGGATGAGGTGGGGAGCACTGGATGTGACATACCTTGACTTTAGCAAGGTTTTTGACACTAACACTGTCTTACAACAGTGGGTGATTAATAAGACACAGGAATACAGACTAGATGAGAGTACTGTAAGGTGGATATCTAACTGGTTGGAACATTGTACTTGATGAGTAGTCATTAATGGCTCAATGCCTAATTGGGAGAAAGTATCAAATGGGGTTCCCCAAGGCGCTCTCCTGGGTCTGATATTGGTCAGTATCATCATTAGGATTTGGATGATGGAATTAAGTGCATACTTAGCAAATTTGTGGATGATAGCAATTTGGGTGAAGTTGCAGACACTCTGGAGGTAGGGCTAAGATCCAGAATGACCTGGATATACTGGAAAAAATGGCCTGCAATCAATCCAATGTGATTCAACAAGGACAGGCACCAAGTTCTGTGCTCAGGATACAGAGTAACATTATGCATAAGTACTGATGGGGAAACGACAGCCTAGGCTGCAGTATTGCTGAAAAAAACCTAGGGCTTACAGTAGACCAGGGGCAGGCAAAGTTTGGCCTGTAGACTGGATTGGACCCCTGGCAGACTCCATAGCCTAGTAGCCCCTGCCCATGTCACTGTGGCTGGTTTCCATTGCAGACCCAAGGAGTGACAGGGCTATAACAGCTCAGGACCAGGTTTCCATGGAGACCAACCCCAGCAGCACTGGCAGGGCACATGGCTGGGCTGGGAGCTGCTCTGGGGCTGGGATCTTGCAGAAGTGACAGCGTGATTCGGAGCTGGGAGAGAACTGCAATCTGTTACCTGCACACCCTGGGTAGGGGTGTGCAAGCAACAGATCACGGCTCTGCCCCGGCTCCAAACCATGCTGTCACTGCTGCAAGATCCCAGCCCCAGCCCTGGAGTAGCTCCCAGCCCAGACACATGCCTTGACAGTGCTGCTGTGTCCAGTCTCTATGGAAACCCTGGCCCTACGCTGTCATGGTGCCATCACTCCTAGGATCTCCATGGATACCAGCCACAGTGACGCAGGCAGGGGCTGCTAGGAAATGGAGTCCAGCTGCTAGCCAGATCTGCCATTTTGCCCATCCCTGCAGTAGGCCATAAGTTAAATATAAGCCAACAGTTTCCTCCTCATGCAAAAGACCCAACACCATCCTGGGATGTATTAACAGGACTGTCACTTGCAAATTGAGGGAATTTATTCTGCCACTGTATTCAGTGCTGATAAGGCCTCACCTGGAATACTGTGTCCAGTTTGGTACCATACATTCAAGAAGGAAGTAGAGAGTTTGGAAAGAGTCCAGTGCAGAGTTACAAAAATGATAAGGGGCATGGAAACCAGAACCTCTGAGGAAAGGCTGAAAGAATTACAATTATTCAGTCTGAAAAAGAAAGGACTGGGGGATTTAATATCTGCAATTACAGGGCGGATGAAAATGGGATTTTCCCTGTGACCATACTGGACAGGAGTAGAAGCAATGGCTTAAGCTGTATCAGAGGAAATTTAGGAGCAATGGCTTAAACTGTATCAGAGGAAATTTAGGGTGGAGATTCAGAAGAACTTTCTGACTATGGGTGTGAGGGTTTGACTGGAGTGTAAGCAGCCAAGTCTGCAGGTAGGTCCTAAGGAGAAACTACAGGGTCAGCAATGTGAAAGTGCAGATTACCAGAGTGCTGAGCCAAGATGCAGGACAGAGGGCTGAGGATGTGGGTACTAAATTCCAGGACAACTAAGAAGAAATCCAAGAGACTTAATCCAGAAGTGGGCCAAGATCAGAAACCAGAGGTCAAAGAGCCAGTGACTAGTTCCAGGAAAGAGCCAAGGTCTGGGTTAGGAAAAGCCAAAACCAAGTCAGAAGCCAGAAGACTCAGAAGGAGCAATGAATGCAAGGCTTGCCAAAATAGCCTGAGGCTGTGTCAAAGCACACCTGCAGCCTGAGATTGCAGGTCTGCTTAAAATGGAGAGCAGCACTTGCAACAGCCAGTCTGCTTTCTTGCCTCCACAGAAACTAGGCCACTCTTGTTAGCCAGGGATCAGTGGCAGGTGTGATGGCTCAAATGCTCAGCTCAGCTGGGCCTGAGTGATCAGAGGCCCTGATAATGAAGGTGATCATGCTTTGGAACAAGCTACCTAGAAAGACAGTGGAATGATCATCCTCAGAAATTTTTAAGAGTAGGTTGGACAGAAGCTGAGCCAAGGTGATTTTAGTTAAGAACAATGCTGCCTTGAGCAGGGAATTGCCATTTAGAAAATTATTATCACTGTGGATATGAACTAGCATGGCAGGTGTTAAACCAGATGAGCATTATGATCACTTCTATCCTTAATATCTATATGCATTTCTGTAGCAAATACTGAGAATTTGTTGGATCCTGCAACTTTTTCTGGAGTTCCTGTAGTTTCTCTCTATAAGCTTTTTAAAGGTACTGGGGCTCTAACAGTCATCATATCTTTAGTGACTTATTTTTTACTCACCTGTGATGCCTGTCCATCCATAGATGGCATTCAAGGATTCCTTCATGAATTCTTTTGATGCTTCTGCTGAAGTTATTTTTCATGACTTATCTAGACAATTGTCGAAGGATATTCTGGAAGATTAGCTAGAAAAAAACCCATGTGTTCCAAACAAGCAGAAGCTGAGAGCTGCTGGTATTCTCTAAATCGACTGAATTGTGATTTAAGTCTTGTGTGTCCCTAGTCAGTCACTAATGAGTCAGATCTGGCTGAGTACCCACACAGGCCAATTTTCCCTGGCTGGGGCCCTAAGAGCTATGACCTTTCAAACTGATTAAGTGGCCATATATGCTTGCAATTTTTCTGTCCAGAGCTTTGCTTGTGCCAATTCTCCAGTGGAGTAAAGCACATTATTAGACATTTATTTAAGAAGCTCTCTGCCTTGCAATGGGGCTAAAAATACTCTCTGAAGAACTTCCAGCTCTCAAAAGTATAGGCAGGAGTGATTAAACTGATCCTAGCTGGCAGTACATTGTACCATTACCAGATGATGGGGCCAGGCCAGAATTCAGATACAACATAGCACAATGACTACCATCTGGTGTAAGTTCTGTTGATAATTTTTCTGAACTAAACCAATAGTATCTAAAAAATATTCTGTTAAGTACATTCCACTCCTATCTAATAGAATCTGCAGTGCTTGCTAAATTTATTTGATATTTATAAAAAAAATCCATGGTAGACATCTTAATAAACATGTACTTTAACACAATAAATTTTAAAAACATATAATTTCTCATTCCACAAGCACAACTTGGAGTGAACCAAACAACTCAGAAAGTTTCATGACTCGGGATTCAAAATACACTGTGAACAAACTAGGAGTGTTGTCTTCTAGTGTAAATTGCGATTCCTAATTTTTCAGCTGAACTAAATGCAGAAAACAACAGTGAATATAACAATACAATGTATTTTTTTCTCTTTAACTCTGTTGTCACACAATGATTTTGAACATTCATCATGCTGCAAAAATGTGACAAAGTGTGTCATCAATAGTTGTGATTTTTTTTACAGTGAAAATGAAAAGGGCATTGAAATGTGGCACATGTGTATATTTCCTTAAACAAGGAATCAAGGGAAGGTCAACACTTAGTAGTAGCCTTAAAAAAGTCAGTGTCCGCTTCAACCACAACAGCAGTATCATTAAAAGTGGTTCAACAAATGCTTTTTACAATTGTTGAAAATAGAAAGAGCACAAGAGAAGTCTCTCTCGTGTTTTTTGAGAACCTTCATGACAGGCTTTGTGCAATTCCACCATATGGCTTCTTTTTTGGTTTCACAGAAAAAAGAAATAACTGAGATTTGTTCCCAGCATGTTCATCATCGCAAAGATTTTAAACGACTGAACTGTAAAAAAATAAAGAATACATACAATTCACAGATTGATTGATCAACAATCATGCAGGCCATCAAAACATATTTTTACTGGAACAGAAAGGGGTATGAAAATGAGTTCTGGTAACATGTTTTTGTGAGGAAATATATGAATAACCATTTCAGGTTATTTAAATGCAGTTAAATTTTATTTTCTCCTCTAGTTGCTGTTTAACCTGCTAGGGCTTCGCCCCCCCTCCCCCCCCCCATAGAAACTGAGCATTAGTTTTACTAATGAACATCAAATTCAATATTCCAATAGCAGGGATGTTATTTTGTTTGTTATACATTGCCAATTGTTTTATTAGGTTCTTAAGCAAGTTATGCATTTTAATTTATAATTTTTCTTTATCCCGTTGCATAGGAATTTTAGCTGGAACTGGAAGAAAACAAAAATATTCTTTTGAAATGAAGAAAAAATGTGTGTGTTTTATTCAAAGAAAATGAAAGATACTGGGAGTTAGTCTTCTGAGGGAATTAAAAATAGGATGTAAAATCATTTACCTTCAAGGTATTGGTCCTGCAAACACTACACAGGAATTTACACACATGAGTTGACTGTGCGGTAGAAAGTTAAGAATTTGTATAAATGCTTGCAGGACTGGGTCTGATTTTAAGCCACTCCAGTTTGGTAGTGAGGAAAAGTGCATATGGCTGTTTTTGTCTTGATCAAAAGAACTGGTGAGATTTTATACAATATAGATTCTAGTGAAAAGCATGCAAAACCACCCTTAGAAGTGGCATTGATTGGCATCACTGCTAACTATCTCACTGGAGAGGCCAAATATTGTGAATTGTACATGAATGTAAAGTGTCTCTTTATTCCTGGAATTTTACCCCTTAAGAGAGTTGGATATTTAAGTGGTGCAGCAGCATGTGGGTAAGAGCAATATTTGAATTATTACTGCTAATTTTGTACCAAAATGCCCAATGCTGTCAACTGAGTCTTTGGCAGGAATGGAGAGAGGAGGAAAAAAAGAGGAAGAAAAAAAGGACACTTTTGTCCCCTTTGAACTTTTTTCATACTCTTTTTTCACGTTTCTTATTCTTTGTGCTATTCCCGTTTGCTTGAAGGTTTTTAGAACAGTGATTCATATCTTGCTGTTTTCTTTTAATCCTATAAAACAGTTACTTTTCTTTCTTATTTATTTACTGTAAAAAGCATATAATTAATTTTAGCCTTGTTCTGGTTAGGGGGATTCTCTAGCAGTTTTAGAAAGGTACCATATGAGAGCTTCAGTATCATGCTGACAAAGTACTTTATCTTTCATTTGGAGCCACAATTAGACCTTATCCATCACTATTTCCAAAATCCATTTCCATAATTAAAAATGACATCTATATACAGGTCACAGTAGGAGTGATGCTAGGCTGCCCTCTCCGTGGGAGGGACCTCCATTATGCTTTGGAAACTGCAACCTACTAATGGCTCCTGCACTCAAGGGGGGTGCATCTACACATGCACTTTACTGCAGTTGACTAATTAGCTCTTCAGTAAAGCATCACAGTCTACAAGTGCACCTGTATTAGGGCATAATAAATTGACTCCAATGTAGGACAGTATTGTCAGAGAGAGTACTGTCCTACGGCGCAGTAATTTACTTGCTGAAATGTACAGGTAGACAGTGACAGGGGCTGGCGGGGGCACAAGGGTGCTGAAGTGCAGGGGCTGTCTGCTGGCTAGTCCTGCACTGAAGCACCCTTGAGCCCCATCCAGCTCCTCTGCTGCCTGATGCCACCACCCAGAGCTGACCCCCCAGGCCCTCTGCCAGCCCAGGGCTACTCCACCCTGGCTCAGACTGCAAATGCAGATGCTACACCTGGGTGCAGATGACTCTGGCATGAACTGTGCCAGAATTTATTGCGTCAGGTTAATAGCACATGTAGATGCACCCAAGGAGTCCGAACCATAGGGCCAATAGAAGACATAGCCTGCTCCCACTAGCTCCATCCCAGGAACAATGGCCCAACATAAAAGTTGTAAAGGGCTATGACCTACTCTCCTCAAGGTTGGGTCTTGTACTCCTTGAGGAATCTGTATGCTACTTTGTGAGCAATAATTACTATTACATCTGGTTCTTCTATAAGATATGGAACTCCTTTCACTTTTTTCTTTTTTACATCTTTGAAATTCACCCAAAATAGGGCTTAACAGAAATTTGGCTCCTAAAGTAATGTCTGACGTGCAGCAATTCCCAACACACAACCCTGCAGTTTCTCAAGCAGCTTCTTCAGTCAGCTCTCATAACTGTTCCAATAGATCTTGTTAGAAACATAGTGTGAATTGCTTGCATGCATTGTGTATTTCAAATAAAATCCAATTTGTGATTCAAATAACACATCAAGTAAAATGTGGCCTATGAAGAAAGTTTGACAGAATAGTGTTTGACTGAAAGAAAAGAGAGAACTGAGGGGAAGACTTTTGTAAGTAGCCTAAAAATGCCAAGGTTTTGTGTCAGTAAGCACTGACAAAGCTAGTTTTGTTGATTTTTTTCCCCCCTATTTTAAATTCCCAGAAAATGAGGCTTTACCCATTTCTACTGGGAGATAATTCTGAATTCTCCTTTACTAGTTCTAAATGACAGAGAAATCATTTTTATTTAATATTCAGCCAACATCTCCCTCCTGAATTTCATCTCATTCTTCTAGCTTTACAGAAAAATGAGAGGTTCAACAAAACTTGTGGGCTTGTATGTGTTGGTTCCCATCTGATATTTGAAGAATATTTTTCATCATAATCCTTTAGCCCATAGTCATTCTGTAGCTCAACTATACATTTTTAGCTCTTTAAATTCTTGTGTATTAGTCCCCAAAGCACCTTGTTCATTCTGAAGCTCTTTCTATAAATTGCTATCTTTCTGCAAACACTAGGTACAGTATTCCAGGTACAGTCACATCACTGATATACAGAGAGAAATTATTACTGACCTGCTCTGTAATAGGATTACTATGTGTATTCATGTTTGATCGCTTCTAAGCTTTCAATATTATCTTGGCAGAAACTGTTCTGAATACCACAGAGCTTCTGTATCTAGTGTATTAGTCAACAAGGCCCTTACCATGAGATGCTGACCTACATTAGGCAAGTCAGCACATCTTTCAGAAGATGTTTTCATCTCGGGTACGAAACAACATGGCATCCAATTAGATGCCAGGGGAAGGTGCAAATGCCAGTATGTCAAAAACGGTTCATGGTACAGAGATAAGTAGTTATTTTCAGCTCTCAGATGTGCTGGTGGAAAATTGAAGCAACTCCATTGCCTTCATAATGTCAATGAATCCACATCTGCACGTTTATTCCCAAGCTATTTGTTCCTTGGTCTTTTGCTCCAGAAACTTTCCAAGTTTCCCCATTTTATTTCTTACTGTGCTGCAGTTTTCAAACAAGTCAAGCTTGCCTCAGCAAGTTTCATGATCTGTGCTGTGATTATTTAAAAGTTAGTCTTAATCTGGCAGTCATTATTTCCTAGGAATCTCATCAGAAGTGTATTCTGTTCAGCTTCTAAGGACCTAGGTGGTCACTTAGGTATTTTTTTGTGTGCACTCTTACACAGTTGCATAGTTGCAGTAAGTTGATGAGGAACTGAGTGTATCCCGCCAGAAATTTTTCTGTGCTCATGTGATTCTTTCATTTTTCCCACAAGAACAAGGTGAGATGATCTATACTCAGAACTACTTACTGGAGCAGGAATAGCTCCTCTCTATGGAGAGTTATAGCAGATGTAAGTATTCTCCTAGGATGAAAGGGTGACAAGACTGTACATTGTCTCATGCCAGACTGCTTTTCTTTATTCAGCAAAATTTTGTATCCTTCTCATTATAAACATATTAACAGAGAAGAAAGAAAGTGATCCTACAAAGAAAAAAAAACATCTGTAAGAAAACAAGAGATTCAGGGATTTGCAATAATGTTTAAAAACAGATCTTTTAGTGGCTGCCAGTTTTTGTGTGAATCAGTGGGCACATTTACACAAGGTGCTATGTTGCTGTAGCAATGAGCTAGTGATGTAGCTCATCACTACAGCAATGTATTGTTGGTGGGCATGAACCCTGATGTCGATGCTACTGTACAGTAGCTCATTGCTACTGCGCAGTAGGGTCAGAAAAGACCCGTGCACCACTGGGACTGTGCAGTAACAGCGGTTGCTGGGCAGTCATTTAGGAAATACTAAATAACTACTGCACAGTAGGGGACATGTGTAGATCTACCCACTAAATTGGGAAATACATCTCTTGGGAGTTAAATGAACAGAAAACAGAATGCTTTGTTCCCTATGGCAAGTTCTATGGTCTTTTAAGCATTAGGATGTTAGCATATTTTATGATTTGACTGTTTTCCTTCTGCAGTTAATTTGATCATTGTTTTTTGATGTTATACTTTCTTTGCATTAACTAGATAACAAAGCCCTTTCTTAGGTTTTCTGTTGCTCCCATAACTGCTACTTCAAGAATTAGTTGCTGAGGATATTGCAATGATTATACTCACTCCCTGATTTAGAAAATGTATTATTTATGAGTTTTGAGTAAAGCCCATCCTTCTCTCTCCCCACCCTCTGAAAAAGCCAGCCTCCTTTCAAAGAAAGACATGGATTTGAGAAGGGGAGCCATACAAAGATTATATACAAATCTGCCAGATTCAACATACAGATTCAACATTCACAGCAGCAGTGTGTGTGTTTGATTGACTGGGCTATTAAAATGTAAGATAATCATTTAATATAGGAGAATTATTAATAGTTCTTGCAGCAAGGGCATCTCCAACCTATTATGGATTCAACTTTGTTTCAAATGATAACCAGAACCTGGCAACCACTTCTGTCTCATAAAGAGAGAATTAGAACAAGAACTGTTGGTTTGACAAGGAAAACTGCAACAGGTTAGTTATACATACAGCAAATAATGCAAGATTGTCACATGGTTCCTACAAAAGACTTAATCAATCAATACCTAAGATAGCATGTGGATGAGCAAGGGTCTCATTCAAATAAAAGGGAAGGCAGGCATAAGAGTCTCATTTCACTCTTTCACTCCAGAAAAAGTTGGGGATACCTGCCAGGCTTCACCAGCTAATCATGGACTCTGTTATTAGGCCACAAAGGGTGATCAGTTAGTTTGCTTCTGTGGGGGAGGAGAGGAGCCAGCGGGTTCCAAAGCCCCACGCCCCGGTGCTAATAGACTCATTTTACGCCCTTCGGCACAAAACGCTGGGGCGGGGACACTTACCGTTCACAGGTGCGCCCAGGAGGAAAGAGAGGAGGTGGTCCATTCCAGTATAAAAAAGACACCAATGGCGGCTCAAAGGGGGCAACCAGAAGCGAGCGGCAGTGGAGCGGATGCCGGCGAGTGCACTCGGGCAAGGATACCAGCGGCACGGTGGCATGGCAGGACTTTTTGGGGTAAGGGTAAACCCCAGTGGAGCTTGGGAACTGGGAACTGGCCCAGCCCCAACATGGACTGTTTTGATGGAGGGAGCAGTCCCGATTGGCACGAGCTGGGGAGGGCCATATTTTCTCTAATACCAGGGCTTACATGGAAAGTGAAAGGGCCTTGGAAGAGTCTGAGAGGGGCAGGTGGCCCCCGAAGGCCCTAGGGCAGGCTGAAGAGCTTAACGGGAGCTCGAGAGCAGGTGTCAACACCCCAGTGGACCGGGGAAGACCGAGGGGGTACATGGAAGGTTCCGACTGCCACTCGGCTTGGGAAGACCCCTAGCTGTTAGCGCTGAGTTGTTTCTTATTTCTTTTGTTGCGGATCTCGGATATGGGATCGGACCAGACAGACGTTCCCCCACTGGTGGAACGGGC
The DNA here is from genome assembly GCF_052110815.1 of Crocodylus siamensis. Lineage (NCBI taxonomy): Eukaryota > Metazoa > Chordata > Crocodylia > Crocodylidae > Crocodylus > Crocodylus siamensis. Next base: position 187,613,875 of record NC_143398.1, on the reverse strand, counting down.
GAGGGTGTAGGGGCAGGTGGAGCCCTCAGCTACGTGGGACCCGGGAGTCTCATCTTCGGACTGGTATGCGCCGGGTTATTAATACTGAACAAGGTTATCATCAAAGTCATGGCAGGAGAGACCGGACGTGTGCAGCCTACAGGTGAGTGGCCCCCTCCAGTAGATCACCAGGAGGATGATCATCGTGCGAAGCGGGGGAGGAGGCTACAGCGAGAAGGCATGACGTGGCCCCCCCGACAGCTTCACACAAAATTAGGCAATAAATGAATGGCAGAAGTGTGGGATTTTGAAATACTCCCCAAAATCACCCTTATCTTCTCCTACACTATACTGAAACAGGCAAAGCAGGAAGTCTTGGAAATCCTAAAACCAAAAGAGAGAATGGTCTTCAAAGACAGGTGAGTTTATAACTGAACTGTCTTCTATAATTAAAATGCAGGAAATAAATAACTACATACTACAAACTGAAACTTTTTGGATTTTTTTAATGGACTATAAAAGTAATACAAAAAGCTCCATTTATTCTTAAGAGGGTTTACAAAATTCATAGGTTACCAGTACCTGAAAGAATGTAACAAAGAAAATATGAAGCATGGTGATCACTTTCTTCCAAACAGAACCTGGCACCTTCATGTTTTTTATTGAAACAGGTGAAAGGTAGCATAGAAGTATCTGCATCAGAAAGGTGAATGATGGAGGCACTATTTCCATGAATCTGAATGAATCTATTAGCCTGTCTGTGACATTGTTAAGCTTTTTACATTACTTTTCTTTGTGTAAAATCTGCTCTTTTTGAACACAGTGCCATTTTTCATCTGGTGCGGGGATGATTCAAAGCACTTTTGCATTTTACGTATAATATGAACTGCTGTTCTCCCACCACAGGGTTCACATTTAAGATTAGATTGCTGTGATTTTCACTACTGCTCTGGTTGAAGGTCATTTCATTTAGAAATGGAGAAAGCAGTTGCCAAAAGGTAATCCCATCTCATTTTATCAGGCAGTTGGTTGATGAGTTCAAATCATGCCATTACAAGGCATAACTACAGCATGTCTGCAATCTAGCTAAAACCTAGAAATTGCTGGCTTACTATAACTATTTCTCACTCAATTTACAATGAAAAAAAATCCCCAGCTTTTGAGAAATGTTTGCTTTGCTAATACTGTACTTGCAAAGCAGCTCTGATTGATTGCTAGTGTCAAACCCAATGCACAATTTATAACTTCATTTCATGATAATGTCATTTATTATGTGTTAGGTCATGTTATGTTATGGTATAATGACATTTGTAACACATTATATTTTCTGTTCTTTCCCCTAAAACAAATTCTCAATATTAATTTAGAATCTTATTATTTTCTATAAAGTTTCTTTTGCTCCAAACAATGTTGAATTGTGATTAAAAGCAACTTCTCTATTCTGACACTGTTCCTATTTACCAGCTAGTAGGAGGAAAAAAAGCCATTATTATTTTTCATGATTTCTTAGTGGTTTTCATAAGGTAATTCAAAATTCAGGGAAAAATGTAAAGGTCAAGCAGCTCTCATTCCTACAGCTATATTTCAGTGTTACAGAGAATTTATTCCAACGTCAAACCAGTTTAGGAAAGGCAAAATACCCAGTATTTCTATCCTGTATTCTTTACCTAATTGTTATATTCAATGACACCTGAACAATGACAAGATTTTGGACACGGGAGTAGCTCTTGGCCATGACAACCAGTAGCTTTTCATTTTTAGAGATTTTCAAGTGTCTGGAAAGAACTGAGAAGTTGCCATTCTCATTAGGTCTAAGGAACTGAATGACAAACAGAGTCCTTTTGAGCATTTCCCCTAGAAACTGAGAAATCATCTGTGTTAGGGAAATTTGAGCAGTGAGAGATCATATCTTGTATTGTTTTAATTTTGCATTATGTCAGAAAGATGCATCTGAAAATAGTTCCCCTTAGTTTTGTCTTGCACAAAGTGTTTGTAACTCTTCCATTTCCAACAATGGGTGATGCTACTGTGAACAGCAATCTTATGAAGTGTTTAGGTAAAGGGAAAGCAACAAATATGAATATCTTCTCCTTGAGTAGGCTACTTCCCCTTAATTTAATGGATATCAGAGACATACCACACATCTGAGTTCTGGTGAAACCCATTTAGTGGGACCATCTGTTTAAGAAACACTAATAGATTTACTCCCTAACAATTTTTTTTGCAACAATATGTAAAATGGTCTGAAACAAGTCTTAAATAATTGCTTCTTCATGTATAACTGTTTGTTTGCTGAAATATCATGTGTTGCTCTGTCTCTGAGTTTGACTGGCAGCTGTTCACATATTCAGGTTTTTCATATGGTAACAGTAAAGTTTAACACTGTGTTAAATCTTTTTTTCTAAAGAAAGAAAAGCTGAGTTTCAAGAAAAATGGTGTGTAATAGTTAAATGTGTCTCAGTACTACCTTAACCCATTGGCTTTTGCACCAAACCAATATTTGCTGTTCAAATTAATGCTGATGTAACAAGGAAAAAAGCAATTCCAAGTGAGCAATTTTTTTTTCTTTAATGTTTAAAGGAAGTTATGGTGAAAGGAATCATTTAGATGATGTGTTGCAAAACTGTCACTATGTTACCTAAGAATTCTAGGAGAAAAGTACATTAAAAAATTGATAGGAGTTTGAAATTCACTGTGTTCTCAACCTGAGGCATGTTGGGACCCAGAGGCTTCTGGGCCCAGCTTAATAGTACCGGCGCTTGGCAAGAGACCAACGTATGTATTTGCTCTATGCTTATTCTTAGCTGCAACCAGCTGCAACCCAGCAAAGATTTGACAGACAGGTAACCCTGACCATGACCCATCTTTGGAGAAGGAAAAGAAGAAGTCTGGGAGTACCCTGATCGGGTGACCAAAGTCAAAACAAGAATTAGGCCAGCCAAAATAAGGAATTTAGCTTGAGAGAAAAGGGAAATTATTGATAGCAAAACTAACCCCTACCTAAGAATAAAAGGATATCAGTTACTGGAAAATTCTAGTTACAGATAATCATATATGGTAAGTGCAAATAGGCTTATTAATATGCATGATAGGGAAGCTTATGCTAATGTATTAATAATAACGCAGTAGCGATAAGGTATATACAGACAAGAATGTGAACCCCTCCTCAGAACACTCCTGAAGAAAGCCTGAAGAGATCCTGTCACTGATCCAAGATCCTGTTTCAACATCAGATGTGGGAGGCAGGTGTCCCCTGGACAAGACTTCATGGCCTGATTAAACAATGAAGTTGCGTTCACAACATTTTGGGGTGGTAAGCATCTGCTTTGACTAGCTACAAACCTAACATTTTTAAACTGCTACTGCTACTTCAGTTTTAATAATAATTGTATCTGTTATGGTTCCATAAACTTGCCTTTAATTTAGGACAACCATGTCTTAGTCTCCTTCCCTGGTATAAGACTCATTATAGCGTCACAGGGATGCAACATGCAAGAGCGAACAACTCTATTTCACAGCACTTTATCCTTGCCCATTCAGTTGAGTCAGGTTTAGGATCAGCTTTGGAGAAAGTCTTTTTCCTCTTTTCATACTGAAGAGCAAAGGAAAGAAGTGAAAAGGCAAGAATCTGAAATCAGTACCAAAGACAGATTAGGTTGTGTACAAAAATTACTTCTTTTGCCATTTAAACCTCTTTATTGCCATGACTTAACAGAAGTTCATGGCTTTACAGCACTTTAAAAATGAGTACAGCACTTTAAATTAAACCTTTTTAAATGAGGTATTAATAAATTTAAAGTGCTGTATTTTACAGCACTTTAGCAACCTACAGCACTTTAAATAACATCTGTATGCTGGTCAGATTTCTAACCAGTGGAGAAAACCCAGGAGGCTGTGGATCACACCCTGCTTCCTAGCCTGAAAAGTACAGGGAGGTTCAGATCCCGCCCCCAACCAAATACTGCACTTCTGTCATGTTCAAGAGTGCTGTAACTTTGTGATGCTGTGAAAAGTGCTTTAAATTACAGAACTGTAAAATGTGAATGAAGCATTTCTGTACACACCTGTAGTGCTGGAATTGGAGCCTTCTGTCCCACATCCCTGCCTTATCCCCTTCCACTTGAAGCTAGATTGTGGATTGCCATTTCCCCTCTTCCTGGAAGGGATGTAGTCTGTCCCACAACTTTTTTGGCACTGTAATTATATCCCTTTCTGTTCTGGCTAGCATACATTGTTGTTATGTGCACAGAATTCAAAGATGAATCCCAATCTTGCCCCCTCTGTTCCTGCTTTGTAGTTTAGTTCCCAGCCTTTTGTCCATTCTCTGTCTCTTCCCATTTCAGTTTTGAAAGGTCCCAACAAAACATTGTTTTTATTCCTGTATCCAAGTTTACATTTCCTATCCAGCTAGAAAGTGCATAGAAAATTATTTGCTGCCTTAAAATCCTTATAATCCCAGTTGTCCCCAGTATTTTGTGGGGAAATTCATGTGCAGTTACCAATATTTCCAAATAATCAATGGGGCGTGCTACAAAGTCTTCTGTCAGTGTTTGCTGTTTACACATTTTATTCCAAATCAGCCTCTCCAACTTTTTAAGTAATAACATCTTTAATTATTAAAACCAAAATAGTTTTAAAAATCCAATTTCTTTTCTACTCTTTATACTATTTGCTTTCCATATTTCTCTTAGCTTCCAAATGAAAAAAATCAATGAGGTCAGTTTATTATTATAATTTGCATTACTGCATTGTCAAGAAGCCTCAATAGAGACCAGACCTACAGCATCTTTATTACCGTACAATACATATAGTAAACGAAATTCTCTGTCCATAAATAGAGAAGACAGTTAAAACATTGGAGACAACAAAGTAGTGGTATCATAATTATTTTCAAGCTGTAAAGCAGAGAGCCAAAGCTTTATATTACCACTTCCATCATCATAATATTTTATTCAAAATAATATTTTTGTGGATCAGATATTTTGTGAAAGCTTACTCTGTAAGTATTATACTTTGGACCAATTTGAATTCACTGGGCATGTCTGCACATAACCCTGACTGGACATTTGACACTGACCAATAGGTACTGTGCAGTACATGCAGTCCTGGCATTGCGTGCTTTATTTTTAGACTCTACATTGCCATATCGATGAACTACAGCGATGCTATGTCACAATAGCTCATTACTATGGTGATGTAGCGTCTCATGTAGACAGTCCTACTCTGTCCCTGAAACATCATGAACTTAATCACTGCTTATGGCTTTGTTCAAGTGCAAAAGAAGTTTATCATGTAATCATCTATATTCTTTGTAAGCAGAGAATATTTGCTGTTTCCATCACTTTGGTTAATTTGTTTCCCCTATTTCTTACATGTGACTACCAACTAACAGGAACATGGTATTAATTTGTAAATTATTGGGAGCTGATGATTATGGCATATGTCCAAGAAGGCATTTTAAGGTATTTTAGTGTTTGAAAGAAATATTTGCACAAACAATGTATCAATTGGGTATCCACTGAAACTATTTCCTGCTTTATTTTTAAGGCAAGTGTGAATTTCTCTTCTCATGCCATTTAATGATGAATTAGAAATATATTTCTAATTGGGATACATTGGGATATGGTGCGGAATGTCTGCTTCCTTAGGTACAAGGTGCTGAATTACAATTTTGCTTCCAAGGGAAAAGGTGGAAGGCGGGGGGTGGGGGGCGAAGGAAGGAGAGTGGGCAGCAGAGTAAAAAGCAACCAGCAAACAAAATTTAGGAAACATGACACTATAATAAATCAGAGCAACAGCAAAATTGCAAAACTATTTGTAATGGCAGTTTTTGTTGCTAAATTTGTTTGCTAGATTACATTTCTACTAAATGCAATTGAAGGAAAAAATGTTCTGGTTACAGGAAAAAATAACATTAAAATTAAATGAGTTTCATGATCTCAGCTTAATTTTCAAGATATCATAGCAAAAGGAAGAAAAATAAATTAAGTAAGTATGGCAGTTTGTGTGGTTAACTATAAAAGCACAGTAAACTACCTTTGCTACATATCATGTAAGAACCATTGGGTCACAGCTGAGATATTTATACAGAATAATAGTTTTGAGCCATCTGCAGTTAGCTAAACCCAAATTTGGAACTCAATCCTCCAGGTTTTTTATACAAAGAATACATTTGCTGCCTAATTCAGAAAAATGTAAAAGTTATGAAATGTGAATAAAACCATCATACAATCTAATAAGCAGGAAAGAATAGTTAAATTACAACTTCAGGGGCAAAAAAAATGGCTCCTTTAGGTTTTATAGTTGAATGTATGCTTTTGTTGTTGTTCTAGCTCTTATTCCACATTCTAATTCCAGGCTACTATAGAAGTTCTGCAAAAATTAATAGGTTTGAAATCCCTTCAGTGGAATCCCCTTTTACTTACATGTAAGTACCCAATAAAATAAAAGCAGAAGAAATGTAATCCCCTCCCCTCAACCTCTCCACTGCCAAAAATTTTAGGCAAATAAGAGAATCAGTAAATTCTCTAAAACTGCAAAAATATCTGTGACAATGTGGGGCCTAAGCAGGCAAATGTTTTATTATATTACCACAACTCATGGTCTAGGAAATAGATGGAAAGATAAGTAGCTTCTTACAGATACCTCCTGAGAACAGAATTTTGTTTGTTTCTTAGAATATTTATTTTAATAGTTTATATCCCCAATTCCCTCCCCTCCCCAAAAAGCCCCAAAAGAAAAATTCTATGGAGAATGGATGAGATGCATGCAAAAAACATTCCCGCCTGGTAAAAGGTAACTAACTAACCAGCCATAGTAGATCCCTCAGCATCTGGTGTGTGGAAAGAGATATAGTTAGAGCACCTCTAAACATCTGTAGAAAATACTTAATATCCTTTCTTTCTTCTACTGTTTACAAAATCAAAGCCAATACATCTGAGGCTTATAGTGATGATAGCAAATATTACAAAGAGCTTTCATATGCAAAATCTTTTTGTACGACTCTAGGTTTGGAATGAATTATATCTGTCTTGAATTCAAAGAGCTTCTTCTCAAGGTTTGAGTTTTGTTGTGTGTTTTTATATTTTTAGCTTTTTATTTCTTTTTTTCTTATTTTTTCATGAAGGTAGCATTATTAGTACTTTGTTAAATTTTCATAGGACTTTCTCTTGATGCCTGAACATGAAATGAATAAAAGGGATGATTCATAAGTGACACCAGTCTTCCTAATAGATCTTCGGGCTCAGAAAAAAAATCAGAATTTTTAAAACTATCAGAAGCATCTTCATCACCAGCTCAGCTCTGAATTCCATATTGCAGCACAAAGCTTTAAAATTCTAAAGGTATTTTTATGCTGCTATTATGCATCTCAAAGAGACGTGTTATTTCTTTGTTCATAGGACTGAAGGAGGAGGGTAAAGTTCTTAATAGAACCTGAACTGAAGAATACTTTTGACTAAATTCTGTATTTTCTCATGAAAGCCAGTATTTAAAACTGTTGTTCTATTCTGCTATTTTTATTAATATTTTGTTACGTGCAGCCACAGCCCTTTGTATCTTATCCATCAATGTAGAGAAAACAACTGCTGAGTGTTAATTTTATAAACTTCTAAGCAACAATAAGAACTGACTCCAGCATGTTAATATATCCTCCATAGTACCTAACATGTAAAATAATATTTCAAAATTAGGTTCTTCTAGTGTACCTTCTTGAGGCCACATCTCTAATTGCTTCAAAGTCTATATTCATGGGTATTTTTGCTTGATAGCTTATGGTTGTATCCACAGGCCTCATAGTCAGGGCTGGAACCTTTTTCAGAGGGAATCTCACCAGAGTCAAGAAAAAAACTATAAAGTATACACAGATTTATTGTTGCTCAAAAAAATCTGGTTGTTGGTCACTCCTCTATGGACATAGATTAGCACCTTAAATTAGACCCCAAGTTAATTTAATAAATCACTGAACAGCCAGCATAAGGTTACCAATTTCAGCCATTGGCAACTTGGACCAAATTTTATTCATTAGGTTAAAAGTCAAGAATCAAAACAGCAGCCCCAAAAACAACAATATCATTAACTTATACCAACATCCCCTATCTCACTGTGAAATATCTGTATTCTTCAAAAGCCTGAACTTCTGCCCAGAGGAACAACCTGACAAGATACTAATATGTGAAGTATTATAAGAATTTTGCCACAGATTTCACCTGAAACAATGCTTCCCCAACCAGGACAAAATCACCTCTTAACAACCCTCCTGCCACAACTAAAGAAACAAACAACAATAAGACATTGGACTGGACACCTCCCAGCTGATGTAATCACATGTTGGACTCCTACATTAACTGCTTCAGGAAGAAAGCTAACAGTAAATTCTCAGCTAAAGCCAGGACCACAACTTCTTTCCCTCAGACAGAAAAGCCACACAGTCCCTAAGATCCAACGATAAAACAGTAATCAGACCAGTGGACAAAGGTGGAACAATAGTCATCCTAACTATCAAGACTACATCAAGCAGGCCAACAGACAATGCTTTGACGTGGAATACTATAAGGAATTTGGAGAGGACCCCACACCAGTATTCACACTAGAACTGGGAAATATTATCATCTGTCCAACCCAACATGACGGAAAAATATTTCTAATACTGCACAACTCTACAACCCAAACAACTTCCTATATGCTCCCAAAGATTCACAAACAAGGTAACTCTGGGAACCCATCATATCTAATTGTAGTGACCTCACTGAAGAGCTATCAGGATTCATAGAAACTATCCTGAAGCCACTGGCCAATCAAAGATAAAGGTACAAGGCACAACCGGCTTCCTCAACAGAATTGTAAACATCAGCCACCTCACTGAGAAGGTCATACACTAACATCCCACATTATGAAGGCACAGCTGCCTGCCTGAAATACCTACAAGAACACAGAGTATAATCAGATTTGCAACAACATCTTTCACTTCATCCTCCCCTGCAACATCTTTTCAACAGTTGACTTTTCCTCCAAACCATGGGCACAGCTGTGGGCACAAAGATGGTCCCTCAATATCCCAACTTCCTCATGAGCCACCTAGAGAGAGAATTTCTAGAATCTGCACAATCAGTACTGTGCTATACTGGCACTACATAAATGATATTTTAATCATTTGGACTGAACACTTGGATTCACTTATTGACTTCCACCACAGGTTTAACAACTATCACCCCTTAATCAAAACTTTCTGTGGAATATTCCCATAGTTACATCAACTTTCTGGATACTGTGATCCACAGCTGGGATGACACCCTACAAACCACTACAAAAAACCCAAACCAACAAACCCCCATGGACCAACATTCTGATGTTCAGAAAAACAGCAATCATCCCAAGCACACCCAAAAAAGGCAGTAATCTACAGTCAAGCCCTCAGATACCACTACATCTGCCCTGAGGAGACTATCCTCAATGCCCATCCAGCCAGCCTGAAGTCTACCTTCATACAAAAAGTTTGCTTTGAAAGAACCACCCAAATACTCAGCAGAAACCCACTACAATACAAGAAGAAACCCCCTTGTGACCCACCACTCCTCGTTGTCACCTACCATCCTACATTAGAATCAACTGAAAAAATTATCAAACAATTTTTGCAGGGAAGAAGGAATGAGTGGTTTTGTGTGGAGTTTTCTACTTTTCCAATGTCCTTCTCATTTGTCATTTCTTATAAGTCATTCTGAGCCTTTCTAGATAGAGCAGATATAAATCCAAAAAATAATAATAATAACAAAATCAACAAAAATAATAATATGCTCAACAAAGATCAGACCTGGAGATAAATATATTTCTAGCCCCTCATGGCCTAGCTTTCAATGACAGGCTAATTTTATCGAATTCATCAGCAGAATCAAACTCCCTACTGTTCAACATATATCATATCGGACACAGCCTTGCCTTAACAACATATGAAATGCAGCCTTGCCTTTACAACAGATGCTTAACCTATCAATACATCTCCACTGCTACAAGAATAAACACTCCCCACAATAAACCCATTTGAATCCATAAATCCTGCATGTGACTTTCCCAAAATGTGATATATCTGATCCAATGCATTAAATGCCCTCATGGTAAAAATGTGGATGAAACTAAACAGCAACTACACAGCAGAATGAACTCTCACAGAAAAAAAATAAAGGACAGAGATATACAAATGTGAGTAGGAGCACTTTTTTCACAGAACCACCAGTTTGTTTCAGACCTTACAGTCTTTATGCTTAGCAGAAATCTACCAAACACATTTAAAAGGTGAGTTTGGAAATAAAAATCCATAAGCTGGCTAGACACTAAGAACCAAGGACTGAGCACAGATACCGACTTTATGGCACACTATAATCTACCACATTCCAGAAATTCTTCCTGTACACTACAGGTGATAATAATCATCTTCTATTTTGATGATTATCCTCCCAGTAATCAGTCCTCTTTTCTAATTGGTTGTCTGCTACCCCTGGGAATTTCTCCTCTCTCCAATTCCACAGTTCTACCCACTGTTCCTAATCATCATCACTGCACTTTAACGCTGTGAGAAGCTTCAGTTCCTGATTTGATTTGGTGGAGATTTGGCCATATTCAGTGGCCAAATCTCCAAATCAAAATCAAATCAGAGGACCCTTTAATCTCCCCTAACTGAATCAGAATCCTCCAAATCGATTCAGAGAGATTCAGAAAGATTAGGCAATTCGGACATAAACACAGCTTTAAATGTTTTTTCTACATACCTCAAGGTACCAGGCAGCTCATGAATGCTGTGATGGTGGAGCAGATGGTGTGTCCCACAGGGGCACAGGGGGCTCCCCAGCATGCTCAGCATCAGACCCAGAAGTGGACAAGAAGCACTTCGGGTCCACTTCTGGGTCCGCTAGGGAGTGCACTGGGGGCTTCCCCCCATGCTGCCCAGTTCAGCAACTAGTGCCTCCTGGGTCTGGGGGGTACCTGGGGTCCCCCTGTGGCCAATAGCCAAGCCAGAGGAGTACGGGGGGGGGGGGGAGGCTGATGCACTCCCTGGCAGACCCAGAAGTGTACCAGATGTACTTCCAGTCCACTTCTGGGTTTGCCGCTGAGCATGTGAAGGGCCCTCCCTCCCCCCTCCCCTGCCCCAAGGTACTCTGTACTCCTCTGGGGTGCTTCATGCGCCCCAGCATCCCAGCATTCAGAAGCCTTGCAGATACTTTGAGGTACGTAGAAAAAACTTTTAAAGCTGTGTCAATGTCTGAATCAGCATCAAATGTTCAGATTTGGATTTGTCCAAATCGAATCAGGGACAGTGAGTCAAATCAACTAATTGAATCGCTGTCCCTGATTTGGGCCAAATCTGAATCTAAATCAAATAGGGCCTACTTCATGCACCCCTACTGCATATACTTCCTTCCTCATACCTGATAAAAAATGCCCTGTATTCAAAATCTTGTCTAACTGTATCCCAGTCATGAAGTTGGTCTAATGAAAAGTATTATCCAAAAAATCCTTGCCTTTCACATGTTTACCCATTCCATAAACCAGCATTTCTGAAGTGCAGCCAAGCAGCAGATGTGGCCTGTTGGCTTCTAAATATAGCTTTGGCCATCTTCTTTTTTAATTGTAAATTGAGGATAAAACTGAAAAATTACACATTTCGCTGATGATGATGACTTCCAGCTACAAGTGATTACTTCTTATCTAACAAGGGGAATACAATTACAAGAAATCCCAAAGCACTTTTCTTTTTGGTAATGTATGTACCTACATGCAAACATGAGGTGATCCTCAGTGTTCCAGAGTTTTAGACAGTCTTTCATAAACCATTTGAGAACTGTCCAGCAAAAGCGTTATCTATCTACATCAGTAACAGATTCAGGACAAATTGTGCTACATGAGGTGCAATTTTTAATAGACCAAAAATTGTTCACAGCTGTGTAACTGCTTCAGCCATTTATGTTATTTTAATCAAATACTATGAAGAAGCCGTAAGTGCATTTCAAGTTCATAGCATGTCACTTCAGTTGGTATGACTTTTCTATAGCAAGTCTGTTGGAAAATGCATTCACTGGAGTGAACTGGTGCTGCTGTTAATGTTAATAATAATACTTAGAACTTCAATTGCATTTCATATGTTCACAGTGCTGTACAAATGCTAATTATTTTGCTTCTGAAGATGAATACAAAATGGAAAAAAAAGGTTTTAATCATTGCTTGGTTTAATTGATTTGCATTTTCCTGGAAAAAGACTAGTGCTTTTGGGGATTATCTCTTCCTGTACAGCATCTAGCACAATGATAACCTACAGAGACCTGCAAATGAAATTTAAATCTCTTGCTATGATGAGCTCTGTCCAGGTGGGCCCTTAGCTTCGATACTATGAAAGCAGGAACCTGGCCACTGTAGAATTAGTACCCTAGCGATAAAACTGATAAAATAGAAAAATGATTTTCCTATCCCAGAAACCCTTCAAGATTTTAAAGATTTTCCCGTTCCACACTGCATGAAACATTTTGAAGTTTTTCATGGGGAAAATAAATGGTTGATAGACCCTCCAACACAAATGTCAGGATAACCATTATTACAGCACTGAGGTGGGATGTCTGAAATTCAGATTTGAGTTCTTTCCATGATTTTTTTTCGGAGAAAGTCTGATTCAGACCAGGAACTTGAACTTTGGTGTGTCACATACAATGTGAGTATCCTAACAATTGGACTGTTCCATATCACAGGTCTCTGATTTTGACTGGAATTTCTATCATAAGCCTGAAAAGCCTTCCCATCTGGTAAGTCATTGTGAGTGAAGTTTAGGAAAACTGCTTGTCTGGAATATGATGAATTTTTTTAAGTTTTAGAACTAATTTGGTAAGACTAGTAAGGAACAAAATATGTATTCACAGTTGTTGCATTTTACATCACAAAATGTTAAAATGTAATGGGCATGCTGCTGGAGTGGCTTGGTAATAAGATACTGGGGAACATTAATTGTAACCAGTCAACAGGCTGTGTATAAAGAGCAGTAAAGTTAAAAGTGAATTACTGACAAATAGGATCTGTGTCTCTATCAATAACAATTTCAATGTGAAGTCAGAGGGACACTAAATTTCTGGAAAATAGCAGTCCAGGGGTATTTCACTATACTGGAGACATGGGTAGGTAATTGTGAAGGATAGAGGAAAGGAAAACTTGAAAAAATAGTTTGAAAACATAGGATGTGTGTAAGAAGTTGCATAATTAGTACATAAAAAAAAGAGGAACTCCAACTGCTTATCCTTTCTGGATTACACAAAGATTGTCATATTCCTTTTAGAAAGGACATCTTTGTAAATAACTTCATTGGGAATACACGGCATCAAAATGAAGAGCTACAAACTATTCCTAGCTCCATCTCATAGATTCAAGGGGAAAGAGAATAAAATGACACCTTGATATTGGTAGGGAATGACATCTACCTTTATGTCTGAGTTTCAGTCACTGACATACTATTAAGCAAAAGGTCAAGACAAGATAAGATACGATGCAGTAAAAAGGCTTGTTCTCTAAAAGTGTAAAAGAGTGGGTCAGGTTCTCAATTACTTCCTTCCCTGTACTTGGGATTGGAACTGAAATGAAAGAAAGGAAGTTGTTTAGTGGGAGAGGAGGGGTTGGGATAGGGGTTGATTATCAGAACAGATTTCTGCAGATATAAATCACCACAAGGAAGATGACTACCTGCTTCTATTAACACCTGTCCAGAATTTGACCCTCCGTATTAAGGGGATGTCACCTCAAATATGTACTTATTTATCCTCTGCTTCTCATGGTTTTCTTTCAGGCCTTGGAAAGCATGCAGACCAGATCCTTTTGGCAGAGCTCACAGTGAGATGTTCAAAAGAATGCTTATGCCACCCTCATGAGCTAAGGAAGGTTCCTCAACAGGGTATGTTCCTGATCAACATAAAACTGGTTTTATAGTACTTGCAAAATGAGCCCTTTCATTGTAACAGCACAGACTGTATGGGGTCTCCTGGCTGTTCTTTCAGCCTCAGTGAAGGCTGCAATGAGAGGCAGCTCCTAGCAAGTCTGCTGGGAAGGGAGGGAGGGAAGGGGAAGAAGAATCATCTATGCGATCTCTCAGATTGTTCCCAATAGCAATAGCTCATGTCTACTCTTTCTCCTTCTTCTCACAATAATGAGAGTCAATTTTAAGGACCATAAAGTAAAAGACACAGAATCATTTACAGCTAGCCCTGGTGTAGGGATCAAAAGCTGCTAAGATCTATAGGTTGTTTTGCAAATGTGAAATAAATGTTTCTTAATTTTAGTCTGATTTCTCTCTTTTGAGTAGTTTATTTTCATTACTGCTATATGATAGCAGTAGTTATATGATAAAAAAGTTGGGGGGGGGTTTCAGTGAATGCCATACACTCGTTGCTTAAAAGCTACCAATAGTCATTTGAAGGTCAAAAGACGTTCTTTTCTTTGGATTCACTATCCTGAGAGCCCAAACAAGTAGCTGAAAGTGTGTTACTCTTGCTGGAAACAAATCATTAGAAAAAGTCTTGATAAAAGTCAACTGAGAACAACTGTTCTGATAAGCCGCTGGCTGTGTGCTCATGACATTAATTTTGTATCAAGACACATAAGTCATCTGTAAGGTGACCGGTATGTATTGCTTCTGTTCAGCGTCTTTTCATGTTGACTGCTCCCTTATTCCACAGCACAATGTCTTTGATTTTGCTACAAGAACATCAATACTCTTTCATGGCCTAAATACAACTACCTCGAATTTGTAACCAAAAACTCAAGAGCATATTTTGACTAGTAGTGTAAGGACTGAATTATGGCTTTAGTCCCATGCCCTATATAGGAAAAAGTATAGTGTTTTACATTTTCAGGAATATTCTGGAAAGAAGAGAGTCCTAATCAGTCTCCTGGTTCTTCCTATCCCAGGGAACCTATATCTGGTTCCTGATCTATACCCTAACGCATCAGATATTCCTTTGATGATGAATTGGCACGGGTCTGATATCTGGAACACTGCAGAAAAGATGGATGGTAAATGGGTTCCCTACCCTGCTTCCTTAGCTAAATGAGTCAGCTTTGGTTTGAGGCTGCAAAGCAGTGTTTTGAAATAATGCTTTGTACCCATGCTAAATTAACCAAACCATAGTATAACCATACTAAAGAAACAAGCAACAAACCAAAACCTCCTCTCTCTCCTTTCAGACAAGGAAAGGAAACCTTTCTCTGCTTCTTCCCAGCACTACAACCTGTGCTTTCCTTTGTCCCTGGTTCAACTGATTACCTCCTTTTAGCCAAACAGACTAGCTGCTGATTATTAGCAGCTGGGTTTCAGGCCTCTGAAGGCTGTGTATCTCCTTACATAGACCTACATCTTCTCTCACCTGTCTGTTCCTTCTCCATCTGCAGTGAAGAATGCTTCTCCCCAAGCTGTTACCTCCAATGGACACAGCCAGCCCAGGTTAGTAATGAGACACTTCAGTTCCTCCTAAATTGCTTGCAAAACAGAGAACTAAATGTCCCTAAATCCAACAACATGTATAATCCTAATGTGTTAGCTAGGAAGATTTGCTAGGACATAATACTGTGTTATCCTAACATAATTCCCTAAAGTTAACAGGTAAAATAGGTTCATATTTCCATGGTGGGGCTATAACTTAAGAACATAAGAACTGCCATTTACTGGGTCAAATCATAGATCCATCTTGTCCAATATCCCATGCCCATGGCAAAGAGTAGATGCTGAAAGGGAGAGTGAACAGGGGTTCACAGTAACTGGGGTTTTTCCCCTATTCCAGTCTCATTTGCAGCCTCCAGCATTTAAGGTCTACGAAGTTCTGATTCAGAGCCTGTATCCCTAACTTCCAGGTTCAATAGCTACTGATACACCCATCCTCCAATAATTTGTCCCATCCCTTTTTGAATCTGGTTAAACTGTCAGTTTCTCCAAAATCTTGTGGCAATACTTTCCACATTTTAATTATGTGCTGTGTGAAAAAGAGCTTCCTTTTGTTAATTGTATACTTACTACCTACTAGTTTGATGTTATGATCCTTAGTTCTTGTATAATAAGAGATAGTAAATAATAAATCCCTTTCCATTTCTCTTCACCTTTGTATATTTTGTAAACCTTTACCATGTCACGCATCAAACATTTATTTTCTAAACTAACTAGACTTAGCCTCTTTAGTATCTCCTTGTATGGAAGCCACTCCATACCACTAATGATCCTTATTGCCCTTCTCTGGAGTCCTCTAGTTCTTCTATACCTAGGGAGCTACTTAATTTGTGGTTTTGCAGATTTCACAGTTTCCACAAAATCCAGGATTGTCCATGAAATCAGTGACAAAAAAACTTAGCAAAAATAAAATACTGGGAGCCAGCAGCGCTTGCTGCCAGAGGAAAAGGCATTGGCTGGCAGGGCAGCACAAAGGGTAGCAGATAAAATGGTGGCTTCACCTTGTCCTTCCTTCTCCTGATGGGCCTTCTCCACCAATCAGCGCCAAGGGGTGGGGCAGTACAAAGAGCAGCCAGCAATCAAGATGGCAGCTGTCACTTTATCCTTCCTTCTTCCTAGTGCTTTGTCAGTCGATGCCAAAGGGCAAGACCACACAAAGGACAGCCAGCTATCAAAACGGTGGCTGCCATTTTATCCCCCCTCCCCTCTGGGCTTTTCCACCAATCAGCACTGAGAGGTGGGGCTGCTATGAAATGCCCATGATATCATTTCTGTGTGCCACAAACAGGCCACAAAAAAGCTCTTTATTTCCCTGCTATTTAGATGGATCCCAATCTATCCTTTTGACACGTGGGGACCCGAACTGGGTGTGGACACACAAAGGAGCACAATAATAGTTTTTGTTCTATTTACAATCCCTTTTTAATAATCCCTAATATTTTGTTTGCCTTTTTGATGGCTGCTGAGTGCTGGGGTGATATTTATAGCAAACTGTCCACAGTGACTCCCAGATCTCTTTCCTATGGGGTAACAGCTAATGTAACATCAGTCATGGTATAGGTATAGTTTGAATTATTTTTTCCCAAGCACATCACTTTACACTTATCTACACTGAATTACATCTGCCATTTAGTTGTCCATTTGCTCAATAGAGAAAGACCTTTCTGTAGTTCCTCACAGTCTGACGTGGTCTTTACCACTTTGAATAAATTCATGTCATCTGCCAATTTGGTCACCTCACTATTTACCCCCTTTTCCAGATCATTTATGAATGTCCTACAGAACCAGTTCCAATACAGATCCCAGGAGAACCCCACTGTTTACTTCTTTCCATCCTGAAAACTGAACATATATGCTCACTCTTTGTTTTCTATCCTTCAACTAATTTCTAATCCATAAGCAGACCTTCCCTGTAATCCCATGACTACCTAACTTCATTAAAAGCCTTTGACGAGGGACCCTGTCAAAGGTTTTTTGGAAGTTCAGATGTACTATGTGAACTAGACTCCCCTGATCCCTCAAATTATTGATACCCTCAAAAAACTCTAGCAGGTTGGTGAGATATGATATCCCCCTGATATGCTGATTCGTCCCCAGAAAATCAAGTTCATAATGCTCTTAACAATTATCTTTTTATTATTTTTATTGTTTCTACTGTTTTACAACAAGAATGTTAGACCCACTAGCCAGTAGTTCCCTAGGTCCCCTCTAGAACCCTTTTTAAATATTAGAGTCACATTAGCAACCCTCCAGTCCTCTGCTATTTGGTACTTAGAGATCTGATGCTTGTGATTCCATTACCTACTCTAATTGTAACTACAAGTAAGAACGATTAGAACCAATTATGTTAAGGCAAAGGTCAGTCCAAAAAAATCTCTGATCTATAAATCAAGATACATAATTGGCAATGTAATCCAGATGTGGCACTGCTTATTTGTATGTCACTGCAAGGAAGATGGTATCGTTAGCCTTGCTTCCATCTCAGTTGCTCCCTGCCACTAAAAATAGCAGCTACATGTCTTGATTGCCCCAGGGAGTGTTTTCTTTCTGTGATCCATGTCTTTGGTTGCAGGGTGTACCAATGGCAATGAAATCCTGCCAACCATTTACTATATACAAATAACATTCTTGTGACAGACTTCTTAAACAAGAGCTCTACTTTGAGCAAACACTTGTATTGCAACTTGCTCAGCCAGAATTTGAATCAAACCATTTGAAGCAGGTGTCATGGAATGCTGCCATAAGGGGCGCATCCCCTTTAGCATGCAAGTGAATTTCCCCGGGGACAAATATAAGCAGTATGTAGTTGTGCTGCTGCTACTTGTCCCTGGGAAAAGCCCCTGCATGAGCACTCTAGAACACAGAAAATTTCCCCAGGTGGGATCGGGAAGGCTGGGGAAAGTACCTGGTCTGGCCCTAGCAGCCTTACCTGGACTTCTGGGGGCCTCCTGGGGCTGCAACAGTGGTGATCATTTCCACTCATCTGGAAGTGCCCAAGGAATACTCTTTTGCCATAACAACACTTGACTCTACATAGCTCACAATGACCCTGAAGACCATTAAAGACCTTGGGTTTGAAGTAAGTCCTCATTACCCTTGGAGGCTTTATCTGGCACCAAGTGAAATTTGCCTGTGTGGTCCTTTAAAGAAAACCATGGGAGAAAGATGATTCAAGTCCAACAACAAAGTTAGGACATAGTAAGTGGTGACTTCATAATTTTTCTCTTATCCTTCAACTGAAATAAAATTCTTAATCAGAAGTTGACAGAAATGCATGGAGAAGCAAAGGAACCCTGTAGAAAAGTGATCCATTGATCGATACCAGCTAGCTGAAACATAATCAGCACAGTGCCCTGTTACTTTCTGCCTAATCCTCATATTTGAATCTCTCTCTTTTTAATGTAGCATAAGAACATTTTAAATGGTATTTTAAGCAAGCTAAAATGTAAAAGGTAACTCAACTGGTTTGTTAAATGGAATATAATGGATACATTTTATTTTAGTAAGTAGAGAGGCATTTTTCTGGTCATTTTGACCTGTTGAGTATATACAATCAGTGTTCTAGGCTTACCATGCTGAACAAGGAATTTTACAAATAAATAATTATACAATATTTGGCTTGTCACAAATTATTTTCTGCTTCAGAACAGAAAAGAAACCCTGTTCAATGTGGAAGCTTCCCTTGGAAGCAAAATTGTAATTCAGCACCTTGTACCTAAGGAAGCAGACATTCCACACCATATCCCAATGTATCCCAATTAGAAATATATTTCTAATTCATCATTAAATGGCATGAGAAGAGAAATTCACACTTGCCTTAAAAATAAAGCAGGAAATAGGTTCAGTGGATGCCCAATTGATACATGGTATTAATAAACATCCTGGGATTATTTCAACTGAGGCACTTTCCTCTTCCTACCTGCACTTGTAGCTATCCACAAACAACCCTACATACTTATAAGGCAAAGAACATATCTTCTTCCTTAGCATGTTAAACTGATATCAATGGAGTCTGGATTTCACCTTCAGGATACCTATTGCTATTTATTAGAAAACCCAAGAAAATGATGACTCCAAATAACTGTCACTTTATATGAGCTATTGAACTGAATGCAGTTCCAGCTATAGTCCAAAAATTTGCTTTGCTTTACCCTAAATTATTCAGTTATGAATTTGTAAGAGTGATGTTTTAACTGTGATGATTCAGAAATTAGAAGCAATAATTTCTTAGGGTGATATCTTTTATTGGACCAACTATGCAATTAGGAAAATGTTAGACAAGCTTCCAAATGCAAGACATTCTTCCTTTTGGGGAATGTATTGCATTCAAAAGCTTGTGTCTAACTATATCCCAACTATATAGTTGATTCAATAAAAGATAATCATCCTAAAAAATCCTTGCCTCTCATATTAATTATGAATTGTAATTTTTATGATGAAACACTGGTTAATTTAATACAGTCATTAAACAATTAGTCTTTGATGAGAAAGTGTGTGTCTTGCTTTATTTTCAGATATCTACAGCCAGCCCTGACGGTTTACAGCCAAAGGTACTTAAGGAGCTGGCAAGCATCATAGCTCAGCCCCTGGCACGGATCTTTGAGAACTCCTGGTGCTCTGGTGAAGTGTCCTAAGATTGGAAAAAGGCCAATGTGGTGCCGATCTTCAAGAAAGGGAGGAAAGTGGATCTGGCTAACTACAGGCCCATCAGCCTGACCTCTATCCCAGGGCAGGTCTTGGAAAAGATGATCAAAGATCATCCTTAACAGACTGGCTGATGGCAACATCCTGAGTAATAACCAGCACAGGTTTGTTGTGGGTAAGACTTGCTTGACTAATCTTATTTCCTTTTATGACTAGGTGACCTATCAGTTGGACAAGGGGGAAGAGATTGATGTCATATATCTTAACTTCAAAAAAGCCTTTGATCTGGTATCCCATGATCACCTCTTGGCAAAACTGGCTAACTGTGGCCTCGGCCTCAGCCTCACCAGGATCTGCTGGCTGGGGAATTGGCTCTGTGGTAGGACCCATAGCGTGGTGGTGGATGGAAGTCAATTGTCATGGTGCACTGTGACCAGTGGGGTCCCTCAAGGCTCTGTCCTAGGACCTATACTATTTAACATCTTCATCAATGATATAGACATTGGTGTCAGAAGCGGATTGGCCAAGTTCTCCAACAACACCAAACTCTGGGGTAAAGCATCCACACCTGAGGACAGGAGGGCGATCCAGGCAGACCTTAACAGGCTCAGGAAATGGGCAGATGAGAACCTGATGGTGTTTACCACTGAAAAATGCAAGGTTCTCCACCTTGGGAGAAAAAACCTGCAGCATGCTTATTGGCTTAACAGTGCTATGCTGGTTAGCACTACAAACGAAAGGGAGTTGGGGGCTATGATTGACCACAAGATGAACATGAGCCTTCAATGTGATGCTGCGGGTAGTAAAGCAAGCAAAACGCTGGCTTGCATCCATAGTTGCTTCTCAAGCAAATCCCAGGACATCATTCTCCCCTTGTACTCGGCCTTGGTGAGGCCGCAGCCGAGTACTGCATCCAGTTTTGGGCTCCACAATTCAAAAAGGATGTGGAGAAGCTTGAGAGAGTCCAGAGGAGAGCCACACACATGATCAGAGGTCAGGAAAACAGACCTTATGATGACAAACTGAGAGCCATGGGACTCTTCAGCCTGGAAAAGTGCAGGCTCAGGGGTGATCTGATGGCCACCTATAAGTTTATGAGGGGTGCTCATCAGAATCTGGGGAAACATCTGTTCAGCAGAGCGCCCCAAGGGATGACAAAGTCAAACTGTCACAAACTCCTGTGTGACCGTTTCAGGCTGGACATAAGGAAGAATTTCTTTACTGTCCAAGCCCCCAAGGTCTGGAATAGACTGCCACTGGAGGTGGTTCAAGCACCTACTTTGAACGCCTTGAAGAGACATGTGGGTTTATCTTGCTGGGATTCTATGACCCCTGCTGACTTCCTGCCTCTGGGACAGGGGGCTGGACTCAATGATCTTCCGAGGTCCTTTCCAGCCTTAGTGTCTATGAATCTATGAATCTTGAAATTGTTTTTTTTCTATAGTACAGAGAAATCACTGTCACTACATATTTTTATAACATGCATATTGGCGTTTCTTTTAATAAAGTATGTAAAAAAAGGTGTTCCCCACAGCTTTATTGGCCAAATGTTATGATTTTGCAGATATATTTAAAAGTCAAAAGTAATTTCTTACCTAACATTATTTTCAGCAGATTTACACTGTAATATACTGCTTTTCTTAGATGGTGTTTCCAGGTCTGAAATACAGGACTAAATTATTCCTCGTGAATAAATTATCCAACATGTTTATCTTATTTTTCAGTTCAAATCATTTAAAAAACTGTTCAAGATTTCTACACACATATTTATTATTTATCTGTATTCAGGAAATAAACTAGTATTAAACCATTTTCAACACAGTGAAATATTTCTTGTGACTAAATTATCCAAAAAGTTTATCCCATTTTTCTGTTCACGCAAGTTTTAAAACAGATCATGATTTCTACACATACATTTAATATTCCCTTACAGTCCCCACATTAATGGCCACATTTAAACCATTTTTAACCTAAGGTTTGTTTATAATCAAGTCACCTTTTATTCAATAAAAATAAAATGTATTGTGCTTCATGGAGTGGAGAATGGTCACCTAATGTCAGCTGAATTGTTCTGGTTATCTGCTTAGATGACTGAAGCAGGGAAGTAATAATGGTTGTGAACAATATATATTCTTGTGCAAGCATGAATACTCTTTTCCCACTTGCACATAGGGACCATATCCAAAACACTTAAGTCCAGAGAAACTCATGCATACAAACAACAAGGGATAACAAATACGGTAACACAGTGTAAAAAGTCATTTGAAAAAAAAAATACTTTTGAAAACACGATTTTTTTTTATAGTATTAAAGCAGCTCTATTAGGCAGCAACCTGCATAATACAAAAGTCTAAGACATTGACACTCGGGGGGTGGTGTTTTAGGGTACTTATTAGCATAGCAAGGCTGCTCATGGCATTCTCAGTCAATTCCCTTTGCAGCAGGAGACAAAAACACTCCCGAATCAAAAGCTAATTGTGAAGTTATAAAAAAAAAAGTTACAGAACTCTCCAACTCTGTGGAGAGATGGGTGGCTGAGTGGTAATCAATTAAGATGTATGCCTTTTGAGACTAGCATTTAATCGCAGAAATTATTCTTTAAAGATATACATCATAATTAAATCCTGCTCCCAGAGAATAAAGATTCAGAGGATATCTCCAAAAATAAAATACATAAAATTGAAATGCAATAGGCATCAAATTAATCAGACAAAGATGAATGTGCTTTGATTATATTAACATTGAGGGAAAATGAACTGTTTATACTTAATAATACCTACAGACAATGGTGTTAATTTAGCCTTTAGATTACTAGACAACAAGCTACCTATACAAGCAAATGAAATAATCATACAAGTCATGTAACCTCACTTACACGTCACTCAGAGTTCTCAACCTCTATCCCCTTTTGATCAACTTGAACCTACAAATCACAGGTCACATAAGCATGCTGTACATCACTTCAGTAGCTTAAAGGGGCCTTAAATTAAATGCATATGGCAAAAGTGCATACAAGAGGCTTCATGTAAATAAAGATCACACTCTCTCATGTTTCCTGGGTGTCCCATGATTATGTAGGCTTAAAAATAGGACTGATTCAGTCAGAATAAATGACACTGTTACAGTCTCTTTTGTCACTTTATACTTGTGAGGTATCAGACTACAATGAAAAACACAAGATTTGCTTCTCTAATATTTTGAGAAAAGCACTGTATGCAGCAATTTTAGTTGTTGCCCAAATTTGGCATTCATTTTTATGTATAAATTTATAGAATTGAAATCAGGTGTAAAGGCTGATGTGTATGTAAGTTAAATGGATGTAGCAAAACTGTCACTTTTGGATTATCACTAGATGTACTTTCTTCTGTGGCCACCTAAAGTGCCCTTCTGCTCCTTTCTCAACTAAAGCATGATACCTAATGCATTAATCATACAGATGTCATCACAGTTTCCAAAAGGTTGCCTGAGAAACTAGTGTTGTGGTTTTCATATTTTTATGTTACAATCAAGAGGTGTACAGTTAACTGAGATCCCTCATAGCTAATGCAGGATGAGGCATATGAATAACACATTCCCACTCATGCCAGAGAGTAAGTTTACATTCAAAATACTACCATTCTGGCTGTTACGGTTTCTGTAAAGGCAGAAGTCTAATAAACAAGCTACCTCTCCCCTCCTCCTTACTGCCAGTAAGAATTAATTGAACCCTTTGAAAAAGAATTAATATTTTAGCTGAATGGGTTCTACTCATCAGTATTTAGTATTCCAGAATCTAAGTTGTATTAGGGCAAATGACAGCTAAAAATGTAATGGTGGAGGCAAATTCTGCTCCCTGTTATATCCAAATAAATCCAAAGTGTCTTCTCTAAAAATACACAATTATGCAATGTTATAAACATTTATGCAATTTATGCAATAAACATCTGACCCAAATAATATAAATTACTATCTCGTGTCTTAAGAAGTAATTCTCTAGTGTCCTAAGGAAAATAATACCAATTTATTTTCAAGTGATTCCAGCTAACATAAAAAGTATCAGGAAAGCTGAATGCAGTTGTTAACATACAGAGAGTGCTAATGCTATTGGAACTGGAATTAGTGCATATAGCAACATCATCACTCTGAACAGAGTGGCAAATATATTAGATCCCAATTGCTAATGGTGTTTTGTGATGCTTACTCTCATACAAGGGCAAAGTAGCTATTTTCTCCGATATTTTTATGAATGTTATATATTTGGGGGGGGGGTCCCCCTCCACACACCAGATGTTTCTTCCTGTGGCAAACAACAACACATCATTTAAGTGAAGTTCTCTTCTGAAGCTTAATAAGTTGAGGCTTTCTGCATTTCCCTGGTCTCATCCAGTCAGCAAGGTGAAGCACTAGCATGTGTCATAAATTTTACAGAGAATGTGGAACAGCTGCGGGATCACATCTTCAAAGTTCACATCTTCTCAGGATCCCGCTAGGTGGAGTAGGAAATGAAATGTTTTGTTACAGTCTCATGAAGCAATAGGATAGAGCATGACCTGAAAGATTTTCAAGCCTTTAACAGAAAGAAAGAAAATTCTCTTGCAAGAAAACACTTTAAAAATATTAACCCTTTGAGCAGCATATAAAGTTTGCTGTCAGGAGCTGAGGCAGTTTCCTGAGATGGAGAGGGGTCTAATGGTCTGAGCACAAGCTCCTGTTATTTTCATTTGCTTTGGAGAAGGCCATTTAGGAGCTCTGCTTCCATTTCCTTATATAAAAAATGCATTTGCTTCCCCCTTGATAGAGGTAGTATAAATGTACATGGTAAAATGCAAATCATCACAATGAATTAATAATAGGAAGAACAATAGCAATAATAATAACTACTGTTATAATAATAACTACTAATAATAATGCTACTATTACTACAAAGAAGAAGCAGAAGAAGCAGCAAAAGCAGCAGTTTTTGTGCAATTCTTCATTGTGCATCCAAAAATCCTACACAGAAATTGCTTTTCAACATCCAGACTATCCTCATTGCAGCATAATAGTTATGGGGAGCCCAGACTTGGCAAGATACAGAGTAACAGGGGGCCACCACTGTTTCCATCACTAGAACAGTCATCTTAACTATAGAAAGAAATAGAAATATCAGCTAAAATACTTGAACAATCATAACTCTACCCTACAGGGCAATCATTAAGAGAAAAGGGGAAGGAAAAAAATGTAATATATCTTTGAAGCAAGGTTGGTTATGGGTGACACCTTTTATTGGACCATCTGCATGGTTGGGATAGACTTAGACAAGCTTTTGAATGCATTCTTGTTCAGCTAAGGTGCTTAAATAGTCTTCTTCAGGTGTGAGGAAAGACAATTTAGAATTCAGTTTAAGCTAATCTAGGTCTGTAAACAATTAAATGCCTTACTTGTGTGGTTACTGTACCTTGCTACTGTATGGTATGAATAAAGATGTTCATGTGTCCTAAGTGTGTATTTCCAAATATAAGCTTTTTTGGATTTCCTTTATAAGTTTTAATCATAACTCTGAGCTTTACTATATTTAGTGTGGAGGATTTGCAATGCTCCTGCGTTTTACCAGACTTACTAATATTCACTCTCAAATTTCAGTCCATTTTACTGCAACTTTTTGTTAGGAATAGTTTAAATGTGCATACAGATCGGAAAGTTTCCATGTGTGACAGCACAGATTTCCCTACATAATGTACTTTTACTAAGGTTCTTTTTGCCCTTTCTTTGTCTGTTCAGGCAGGCAGGCTGCTGGCAGCCTCAGCTGAACTGTTCTCTACCTGGCCACCTTCCTGTGTAAACTTCTCTCTTGCGTATACAATTTTCATTATTAGGAATTTATATTTTGTTTTACTTTTAAGCTAGCACAAAGTTGATTGGAGACTGTTGTCTGTTATTCAGTTTTTCCACAACAATAAAACAGCTTTGTAGACCTTAGAGCCTTCCACATTATCCAAGATCTGTTGTATTTTCTGGTGAAACATTCAGGTGTCAAACAAATCTGAGGAGCTGGTATAGCCAAGGGTGGTGTTGAATATGCACAAATGCATATGCCATCTTTTTTCTAAAGGTAGCTGCCAGAACATCACATGCTGAAAAATGTTTATCATCTTCTATCTTTCCAAACTCCCACACCTTCTCCTTAGAGATACTTGAAATGTTCTTTTTTACATATATATCTAATTCTTTAGTTCTCTACATAAACAAAGGATTTTTTTCCACCTTACAATGAGTCTACTCACTCTGCTAGTTCTTCTACTCACTCTTTGATTCCTACAGCCATAACTTAATGCAGCTTTTCTCTTAGCCTTAGAGGAGCATTTGCATAGGGGCACGAATTTTGGGCTGCTGGATTTGTTTGGCTCTACTCTGTACTCTGAGAGTTTCCCAATACCCAGAAAACAGTCTGCAACAATTTCTCCATTGTTATAGTACCCTCCTCCTACCCTCCTCCTACCAAGTAGATCTTCTTAATAAGAACAAGGGCCTGACATGTTTTTAACCAAGTAATGGGTAATTTCACCCTGCCCCCAACCCCAGACACTATTACAAATTTGCTTTTCCAATGTGTTATTTACCCATACGTTCAGTTCACATATTGCCTTAGGTGGGGATAAACTCACACACTAATCCATGGGTTTTTTACTCATTTATTGTCTACTGCCTGTGGCTTTTCTTTCAGTGCTAATATTGCTGCTTCTGGTACCACATTGGCTGGTACACCTGTGTCCCACTTAAAATTGATAAATGTTCTGCTTGCTTTCAGGATGAAAGTCCATTCGTCTTCTGCTACATCGTTGTTCCTGTGAAGAATTTCTTTGAGTTAATGGTGCTGTTGTCATCTTTTTTGCCCATGCTGTGCTCATTCGAGGAGTACCTGCAAGTGATGTAATCCATTGCATTTTTTGCATTTGTTTCTAATTACGAGGAATTGTCTTGGTTTGTTGCGTTTGCCATAAACTTTGCACTACACTCTGGACTTGCTGATTTCCTTTGCTTGCCAATTGTAATTGGTTTTCAAATATTTGAAAGGCTGGCATAAAGAAGAGGAAGAATATTCTTTCTTGCTGCAGATGATAAAAAATTAAATTGCAACAACGTATATTTAGATCTCATTAGAAATGTCCTTACTTTTAGAATAGTCAGGCAGTGGGATAGACTGCCTTGTAAATTTCCTTCTTCAGAGGCTCACAAGAGAGGCTCAATAAGAATTTAGCAGAGATGATTTGGGAAGAGCATTTCTTCATTCATGCACCACTTTCCACCACTGACCCTTGAGTTCCTTCTAGACCAATGATTCTGTGGCTGCCAAGGTCTGTCATTTGGTTTCTCTGGATCCCTAAGTGTTTCCCTTTGAATGTTTTGTTCAAAATGGGACTCATGATCTGGGATTCAGATTGCACTCCATGATTGCAAAATTAGTTCTTCAACCTGAGATAGTGAACAAATATGTCTGTTCTTGCCTTCTGTATGCACTCTGTTTAAGAGTCCTACATATCATTTTTATTTCCAGGATCCAGACTTCCAGGAGAGGAAAATAACTTAGGCTAGCTATGTATACTGGAGTGGGTCCCTGATTGGATTTAACGTGTATATGAGGCCATTGAGTAAGACTGTGCAGAGACTTGGAATGAGGTACCATCAGTATAGTGATGACAGCCAGCTTGATCTTTCCTCTTCTCACCCAGACCTTACCATCTCAATCCTTTCCTGGTGCCTGGATGTAGGTAGGGACTGGATGCAGGCAAAACAACTCAAATGGAATCCAAATAAGACAGAATAATGATAGTGGAAAGAACACTTGACTTGAATGGGATATGTATCAATGATGGGATCAACCTCTCCTTGTCACTCAGGTTCACAACCTAAGGGCATCCTCTGCTATACCTGGATCTTAAGGGGGAAGCAGTGACTGGGAATGCCTTGCACCAGCTCCATGTGGTAAGAAGGCTGAGATGCTTTTTTCAGATTCAGATCCGATTACCATTATCCATGCCTTTGTAACCTCAAA
The DNA here is from genome assembly GCF_052110815.1 of Crocodylus siamensis. Lineage (NCBI taxonomy): Eukaryota > Metazoa > Chordata > Crocodylia > Crocodylidae > Crocodylus > Crocodylus siamensis. The sequence goes on along the minus strand of NC_143398.1, from coordinate 187,585,784 downwards.
GCTAAATTAGTGCAATATGTTCTATGTTCAGCTGTCCCTGAAGGCTGCCTAGAAGTTGCACTTGGTGCAGAATGCAACAACCTGTCTTCTGATAGGGGTTGGTTGGTAGGAGCACATAACTCCCATGGTCCAAAGTCTGCACTGACTTCAGGTGTGTTTCAGAGCAAAATTCAAGGTACCCTAAACAGACTGGGCCCTACATACCTAAAGGCTACTTTCTCCCTTATGCTTTACCATGAACCCTAAAGACAGCTGAGAGCAATCTTACACAAATATGATCAATGAAGCAAGTCCACTTGGTGAAAACATGTCGGGCTGCCTGTACACAAGCCCAGAGGCTGCTCTGAAGCATTGTAATCATAGCCTGTCAGAGCAGACTCAGTTGAGTCTGCTGGGGCACAGTAATTAGCATGCTCCAGCCGGCCTCCACATCTCATGTATCAGTGCCCCTGCACTCCAAAATGGCAACAGGGGCACTTTATCTAAAGCTCCTTCATTATTTTGTTTTCCTGTTCATGCTCCCATTTTATAAGTTTTCCTGTTCTCTTATTGTAAACTAACCTGAGCCTTTGTTAGGAAGGGCAGAATATAAACAGAAGAAGTAAATAAATCCCAAATAAAGCCTTCTCATCACAGGGGTTGCACTTGGAATCTGACCACTTCTAAATAGTTTAGATACATGGCTTCTCCCAAGATTTCCAGTCAGTGGCTCTATACTTAGTCCAATAACCATCTTGGAAGACAGAACAATCAGTTTGACTACCTGTACACTCATACAGATCTCAGGCATCATCAGGCTGTAGCCTAAGGAGGCAAAACATTACTTATTTGCTTATTAAATATAATTTTTAGTGAAGCATAAGATTTAGGTTAAATGAGGGTTAGGCTGCATCTAGAAATAAAAATAGAGGACAGAGGCAAGAATATTTTAATTATGCATAAACACAAGCTAATGGGAATACAGAATTGATACAGGGAGTACTTGATAAATAAGTAGAAGTCCAAAAGACTTCAGAACATAGAATTGATACAGAACATGGAGTCTTTAAAATAATGTTTTCATAAAATGTAATTGGAAAATGTAACCATAGAGCTTTTGTTGTCATTGTTGTTAACTTTAATTTAGGCTTTTAGGCTTCTAAGAAGATGGTGTATATTAGCAGGTTTAATATGAGATTCCAGGTAGCTTTATTATACTATTTGCATTATTTGTGTTGTTTTGAAAATGAGGTCCTTGATCTAAGTGCATCCTGACACTCAGTTAACATCCATTCTCATCACCGCCTGAACTACCTGAATAGCCATAACCATAAGATGATGTGGAATCAGATATAATCTCAGCTATTTCAAATAAAATTGTTCTAACTGTCAAACACTAAAATCTTCACTGAGTGTTGGGCAGTTTTCAAGTCCAGGAACAGCTGTTTGGTGGTGGCTTGTGTTTCCGTTTGCCACTCCTGTTCTGCAGGTCATAATTTGACCTGCTCCTTCTGTACCTGGAACAACTGAATCAGGCTGCCATCCTCTGTCACTGGCCCCTATTGGCCCAGAGCAGGCCTGCTGTACCCACCCCCACCCACCAGCACCCTAGATCCCTGCTCTACCACCCCTGCAGCTCCCACTGTCTCAGGATAGCAGGATGAGAAGGGAAATCTGCCTGCCCAGTCACCTCTGCTGCCACTGCTGCCATTCTCTGGGCTGTACTGGCTCCAGGCTGGTAGGAGACAGTAGCAGGAGACATCAGCCTAATCCAGGGGAATTGGAGGGGAAGCATGCCCAATCTGGGCCAGTGAGGGATGGTGGCCTGGTCCAGCGGGGTTTGGGAGGGTGGAATAGATGGGGTGTTACATTACTGTATAGCCTAGATTGGCCACATTTTAATGTAATACAAGCTGGGTAACACAGATCACAGATTAACATCCAAAACCAAGTTTAAGCACTCTTTAGGTGTCTTAAAGTTATGCTACTTGAGGCTAGGATTACGTGTAGACAATCCTAGGGTTAAGACCTCCTTAGACTACCTAAAACAAATGTGCAACAAAGCCCAAAGGTGTACCACAGCTAATTCAGTTCCCACAGCTAGTACCACATGTTCCAAGGCTGCCTTCATCAACTGGTGTTATCTTGCGACTGTGAAGGATGGAGGTTGGGATAGAGCCAGCTTCAGTTTCTTCTCTTCTCCATTCACTGTGTTCTCTATCTGAGGCCAACCCTCTTCCTGGCTCATTAAAGCTTCCCCACTCAGGATAGCAAAAATCCTGATACCATATCTAAGAGCCAACAGTCTCAAACTTTTTAGAGTTCAAACACTGAGCTTTAGTAAATCATCTACTAGGAGATAAAGCAAACCTGGCCAACCTTCTGAATTCTACTGATGAAACTGGTTCCCCACAATGCCTTACTGCTTCCTCAGACTGTGCATCACATCCCTTGTTGGAGAGTTCCTCTGTTTACATCCTGTTCTGTTCTTGCTGAGAGACTTGATTAACTTCCATGAAGCTTGCTGCTGAAGGGGAAATTCTTTCTCCTGCTCTGAGCCCCTTCCTCTCTGACCAGAAGACTTTTAATCACACCAGTTGTTTCAGGTCCTACAATCAACCCCACCAGGCAGGGGATTAATCACCCTATAAATCTTTTAATGATTGCTATAAAGTAGGGTATATATGACTTGCTGAAATCAAGTACAAACAATTTCAACAAAAAGAAATGTTTAGAGAAAATGACATGAATAAAGGAGGTCGAAAGAGAATTGTTTCTCAGTGTAACTACACTATAGTTTCTCTCAGAAGTACTCAACACCACTGCCACCAAAGTTAATGTCAACATTAGTGCTGCCATATCTCATAATTCTAATATTATAAAAGACTTAGTCTGTCTGTGGGTCTGTCCATAACACTTTACCACACTCTGATTGGTTGTTTCTGAATGCTTCAAGAGTGTTCCAGGCAGCAGAGTGTGGCCACTATGCTGTGGACAGAGGGAACGGGGGCGCTAGGCCGTGGAGAAACCAGTAGTGGCGTGAGGGGGGCAATGGAGTTGGGGCTACTACAGCAGGGGGAGATGGGAAGTCGCGTGGCCCCAGACCCAAACCACCAGGGAGGGCAGGGTCAGGCCTGAAGCAATGGGGGGGAACAGGGTTGGGCCCAGATTGGTGGACAGGTGGGGCAAGCAGGCTTGGCCCCAGCCCAGCTCCTCAGTGGTGGGAGGAAGGGTGGGAGGAGTGAGCCTGGCCCTGCAGTGGCAGGGCGGGTAGAGGGGAGCTGGCCCAGGCCTGGCCCTGAAGCAGCAAGGGTGGGAAGAGCAGGCTTGGCCCCAAAGCAGCAGTGAGGGCCAGAACATGGGCTTTGGCCCTGCCCTGGCAGATGGAGGGGATGCAGAGGCAGGGCCAGCACCCCCTGCTCCCTGGAGACAGTGGCCACAGACCTAATGGAGCACAGTGAGGCCAGCAGTCCTGGACCCAGCCCCCTGCTGCTCCCTACAGGCCGTGAATATGAAGCAGATGGAGCGGGGAGGGCAAGGCCAGTGCCACTTGCCACCCCACCCCCATTCACATAGGCAGCCTTAATAGAGAGGATGGAGATGGGGGCATGTCGGCCCCAGTCCCAGCCTGGAAGCAGTGGGAGGGGGTATGGAAAAGGGGAGCAGGCCCAGCCTAGAACGGGGTGGGGGGCAAAGCAGGCCTTTGTCCTCAGCTGCTCCCCTCCCTGCCTGTCATTCTTGACAGACAATTGGCTAGTTTTATCATAAATCTCATGACATTTGATGCTGTTCTCAGGGTCCCAGGTCCTGAAATCCTGTGGATAAAAAATACTTTCCACCTGAATTAAAAATATATATATATTTCCAGCCCTCATAGCTGCAGTAAAATGCTTAAAAGTATGTAACAAGTACAGAGATAAAAAAGCACTGTCTTAAAAACCAGAAGGCAAATAAAATCACCCAGATATATTAGGTATCCTGACTTTTAAATTAATCTCAGGTTGGAGTAGTATTGAACCTTGTTTGAAAGCTATAATAATTAGAGATGAATGAAAATATGCACCACAAAATTAAAATCCCTTGAAATTTGCCTGCATTTTAATTTCAGTGGGTTTCTATCAAAGTCATAAAATCTGTACAAATATGTAATAAAAATGTCATCATACTCAATAAGTAGTGAAAAATTTTAAAATATGTTTAAATGTGTCTATAATCTACCCACAAAAATAAAAAGAAATACTTAGTTTTGTCTATTTCACTTTTTTAAACTTTGCATCAAGGGTATATACCGACTTTGTTGAATTACTGAAGGTAGTTGCAAATGATGCATGAAATGAAAAATCTTTCTCTACCTATTGCACAGAGAAGCTACTGACAATGCTTTGCAATCACTGCTAAGGTGCACTGGTTTCTATGATATTAAGAATAACTATTTACTGACAAAAATGGTAAGTTTAAGGGGCAGGCATAAGAGTTGCTAATTTTAGTATGTCTTTTATTCATTTACTTGTCCCCTTCAGCAAAACAAGGAAAGGGAAAAAGGCTAATTAAGGGCCAAATTTCATTAGTTAACTTGCACCAGGTTTCTATTGGTAGAACTTGGTCCTAAGCCAAAAAAGATATAGACACTACAAACATACTTCTAGAAATCAGTTTCTTTAGCTTCATTCAGATTTATGACTCTGTGCATGCTTTTTAATATTTATTAAGGACAAGCTTATGACTATAAAAGATTCACCCAGAAGCCACAACAAAGTAATATATACATATAAATGAGAAAAGGAGTAATATACAATTAAAAAAAACCCACCAAGAATGAAAACACAATTAAAGAAGACAGTTAATAAATCATATATAGAAGTGGAGAACATTCTTCAAAAAGTACTATGCAGATACAAAGCCTTTGCCTGTACACAAACAGAAGAACACTGGAAGGGGGAGGGAAAAGGAAACAAAATGGTGAGGAGAACTTTAAGACAGTCTCTGAATAAATGGTGGTTTGGAAGCTGCACAACTGTAATACAACCACCAGGGCTTGGGACAGAAGTTACTTATAAACTGGTATAAATTATCAGAAACCGGCTGAAAACTGTAACACAACGGAAGTTCAGTACACATAAACAGCTGTCAAAATGGCCAAAACTTATGTAAGATAACTAGATGGATGTAGTGTCAGACTTAACAGATTTAGATTAAATTGGTTTATTGAACTTCTGTCCAAAATCCCCTCCAGATTCAAGTTAACTCACAGTACCCCAGCATCCCAAGAGGTTTTGCACCTTCCCCACAAAGCCCCTTTCATAGGGTGGGCAGGTTAGCTTGGGCCAAACTGTCTGCTCCAGCTGAGCAGGGAGATGTGCGCTGGCAGCCGCCGGCTTATAGTCTGAGCCAGAGTAGGCACGTGGTTGCATTTCTAGAATCAAAAATGAATGTCTGCTCACTTGCTCATTAGTCCAATCTGCACAGCTTAGACTAACCTGTAGAGATTGAACTGATTCAGGTTTGGGCTTTTTGACTGTCTGTATGTAGCCCAGGAGTCACTGTGTTTCTAGGGACCTCATTGCACAGGACACTTAGCATGCTTTTTATTTAGATTGTAGTAAGCATTACTATGAGTTAGGACATGTTCTGAGCAGTCGCACGGTAATACTTACTACACTCTGGTCAGGGCTGGAGCTGGCTGTGCAATCAACAAACAGTTCCAGCCCCTGCACCACACCAGAGCCAGTGAAGACAGCATGTATTATCTCTGTGGAACAGTCCTCCAATATCTGAACGTGCATTACTTAATACCATCTGGAGATACTCCTCCTGTGAAAAATACTAACTTTGCTACAATGTGAAGGCACTTAGCAAGTTCTACTGCTCAAATGTGCAAACATGTAAGGCATAATATGTATCTGTCTTCTTCCCGGGTAGTGTTCACTTTTTCCTGGTCTTTCTCAGCAATAAATTCCTGCCATCCTGAGTCTCCCAGTGCTAACTAAACTACATTGGCAAGTGGTGGTGAATTGCTTGAGCCAAGTCTTTACCCATTCCTGGGCCTCTATTTGCCTTTCCTTCCTTGTCTAGGGAAGGAGATAATTGTTAGCAAGTTCAGACCCATGTTCAGGTAGTCTATACAAGGGGAGTAAGATGCTACTTTATTATTTGCTTGTGTGACCACGTAGCCCGAGTAACAATCCAGCCTGTAATAAGCCAAGGGAATGGTGAATGAACAAAAACATACAAAAAAAAAAGACATTCAGGTGAAGATGGGTTTCAGGAGAGACCTTCTCAACACAAACTCTAACCAGATACCCTCATATGCCACCTCAATTTCTTCATAATGAGAAAGAACATGAAAGATGTCTGTGCCTATGGTGGTTGATCTCATCCCAGTCTCTCTTCAGTCCCATTCCCAGTAAAGACCCACATATTTCATCAGATATGCCACCCCGCCCCTGCAAAAAAGTATATCCCTTTCTTAAGAACATTAGTACATTTTTTTTTCAAAATAAATACACAAGGGAAAAATATCCAAACTTCTGAATTTCATCTGTTTCTGAATAATGGGTATGCCTCTGTATTGAATAGATTAAATTTATTCTAGGAAAGTATCCCCCTCAGAGACCCCCTCACCCCCAAACATTACATTTGCTTGATGTAATTTGAAAATCTTCTGAAAAGATGTTTTCAGAGAATAAGTGCTAATGTCAGTGTTTGGAGTTTAATTGTGGCTATGTTGCACAGCTGCACTGACAGATTAGTGCTAACACCAGTCTGTTCAGAATTTATACCCTCATCTAGGTTTTCAGGAAAATTAAATTTGAGGAAGTTGTGTTTATCAACTTCCTGGCTTACTGTCAACAGAGAATGCTGCATTCTTTTTTAACTCTGAGGTGCTAATTATGGTTTTCTCAGACTTCAATATAAATGAAAAGTATTTGGCAGTTGCCAACAGCTTTGCACAGTATGATAATGTCTTTTATGCAGCTTTGAGGTTCTCTGAGCATGAGTTTGTGATTTTAGAGCTTATGACTATTTTAATAACGCCTTGTGTGGACTGGAAGATATGACCTGCAGTGGTTGCTGCCAAAGAAACCTATTTCATAGACGAGCATTTGGTTTTGGAGAATATAGAACAAACAGTTTCTGAAATTTGCAATGGCAGTGTATATCTGAAATACCAATCCTGTCTGAAAATGGAGCATGAAAAGGTCGATCCTTAATGCTTTTTTGACTATCATGTTAACAAAAAAAAGATGAACAATAAGCTGGGATGCACTTGTCAGTTTCTTTCTTGTTTTGTAAACTTCGGAAGACTTTAATGTTGGTTAAATCATGCAAGTAGCATGGCTTTATCCCTGCATACTGACAATAATGATCAGTGGACTGGGGGTTCTACCAAGAAACTAAGAGACTCAGCTTTCAACAGAGACAAATCATAATTTTTGTCCTCTAGAACAGAATTAAAGAGCAGTATTTCATGGTTGGTGTTTTATTTATTATTTTAAATTGCATAGCTGTGGATATGAACTGATATGAAATTAGGCACATCATTCAAAAAGTTGCACTTTGGCTCTAACCCCTGCTTCAGAAACCACACAAGAGCTGGAAGCACACATAGAATAGAGATCCCAAAGGCTTACATGACAGAAGGAAGGAAGGAACCCTGACAAAGGCCCCTGAAGTGTTATTTCATGGAGGAAAAAAAGCTGGCCTCTGCATTTTGGTTTATGAATATGCATATTGGCTCTCACCAAGGCCTGGCTGGGACTAGCTTTGGCTCTCTGCAGGGTGCTGGGGTAGGTTCTGTGCACCCTGCCTTGGTATAGCGGTTGGGTCACAAGCTTCCTGGAGGCTATCATTCAGAAGCCCCCACTAAATTACTGCCTGAGGCTGTTGCTCTCTTATCTCACCCTACTTATGCCCCTGGACTGAGAGAAGTTACAGGTAACTTAAGTCCGCTACTGAGGAATTAGAGCCCAGCTGTATGTCTCTTCCAACAGCAGGAACTGGGTTTATATTTTCATTTCATAGTCGATTTTAAATCTTGAGGGTTTGTCTTGAAAATCTGTGAAATTCCCACCAACCTCTCAGTTCTGGGGGAATATATCATTAAAAAGAATGCTCTGAATTTTTTTTCTGTTTCTGTTGTACAAGTACCTTCTATTTTAAAATTAGTCTTACTTGTAAACACTCTGTCTCCTTCATGGCAGTCTCCCAAAATAATATAATGCCTGACTTCCCAGACACAGGCATATCTGGGTTTTACGTGTGATGGTGATGGGATTGCTTACAATGTTCACTTCCTCCTTCCTCTTGATTCTATTTTTTCAGTGCCTGCATTCAGTGGCTACCCTCCTGAGAGTACACAAATGTTGCATACAGACATTTGGGAAGATTAGGTAGAGGTGAGATGACATGACATGCCCAATCTTAGTTTTCCCAGATGTGGTCCTTACACTAGTTAGGTAGATCTGCATCTGAACTGTACAGAAGATCAGGACACTTAGATTAGTTCAGAAATGGCCTACCCAATCTAAGTTAAGTGTACCTCTGAGGTAATTGAATTTAGCTAAGGTCTGGTGAGACCGATCTGTTCCCAACACAGCTCTAGGGCTGGGAAAGTCCAGCCTCTGGCCTCAACCCCAAGTTCCTATGGCCTCCCTGGCACCAGGCTATTTTTATCCCCTCAACCCTTTCCCTTCACCCCCAGATAGACAGGCTCAGGCAACCAAGTCCCCCATCCCTCAAGCCTCTCCCAGTGCTGGCTGTCTCAGAGTTCAACAATGCCGGGAACTGAGAAAGTAAGTCAGGATGGGGGGAGGGGCAGGAGGGATGGGGGATAGGTTTGCCAGGGGTCATTGTTTGTCTGGGATGAGGAGTCAGGTGGCTAAAAACAGCCCCTGATCCTAGGGGGTAGAAGACCCATTCCCCCAAACTCCCACACCGACCACACAAGCCCCTCTGATCTCATCAAGCCCTCCTAGACACCAGCAAGCCCCCCACAGACCCTGCCTGCCCCCTGACACTCCAGTCCTCCCACAAACTTACTTACTTGCTCCCCCAATCTCCCAGCAGATCTCCCTATCTCCCCCCAGAACCTAATTTCCCTCCCAATCCCCCCCAACTCCTCCACCCCGCCTTATCCTGATTTACCTTAGATTGGGTGGATATTTTTTACATGCTCTAACCTCCCTGAATGTCTGTATGCAGTCAAAGAAGAGTAGCCTCCAGGGATACCTAAAAACACCTACTGCGCAACAAATACAGTGCTTACTTTTCCCCTAGAACTTTAACCATGCACAGAATATGGGGATGAACAATTATTTCTCACACATGAGAGGAATGAGAGCTTATTTGGATTCCCAAAGATGTTTGTTATGTGAAGCATCCTTGTTCCCCACCCAAACTGTGGCATATATGCTTTTTCAAAGTCCATTCACTTCAATGAGATCATTGGCAAGCCAAGTTGTAGAAGTATTGTCAGAACATGTGAAAGAAATATGTTCCTCAGGCATCCATCAGAAGGAAAGGAAATTTGTCTACTACTTGGGGTTTGACCCTGTGTCTGTTGGTCATTACTGTCCATTTTTTATTTGATGGAAGCAATCTGCTACAAAATGTGTCTCCTTTTTGCTACATTTCTCCATTCTATCATAGTTTCACTAGTATGTATTGTAGGGCTTGTCTAGTACCCGACACACTGGTGATGACAGGGTAGGTCCATGTATAAGTGCCACCCGTGTGTTCTGGTAGCTGTTCCTTTCACCCGCCACAACTTGATCCAAATACTTACCTGGTAGAACTTGAAGACAGAGGAAAGAAAGTGTTGGCCCATCATAATTGGCTAACTAGAAGGGCAGTTACGAACAATACAAACTAGGCGCGTAATATTATCTGTAAGCAGTTATACTATAGAGCATAGTCTGTCCGTTTCATTTTGTTTTTCAGTTTCACCTGAAGACAGACTACGCCTGACTGGAGAACATCGTGTCCAAAAGATCAACCTACTCAACTAGGTCAATCTTCGCCAATACCTCGGGAGATGAGACTCACGAACATTGAGAGAATTGTAATATTGTGTGTATGTTGTAAATGTATTATATCTACAATGTCAATCGTAGAATTTGAACAATCCCCAAATTCGGTTTTATACCTTCTCTCATTGTAAGCAAACGCGTATCAAATCTGTCGGTAATGGTATATGCAAAAATACCCACATACGAAAGGCCAAATAATGAATTGGAACTCGAAAACGATTTTTAATTTGGCGCCTAGCTTCTGTGTTGACAGCAAGGGGGCATGTCAGAGCAAAATTTTGAGTATATGCTGCCAACACAGAAGAGCTGGACTGACATGCATATTGGACTCTGTGAGTGGAAAGTTCCAAGGCTCACCCAGCCCTTGCCCCCTGGGTGACCTGTGGACCTGTCAATCATTGTTGACCTACTTTCCCCACAGACCCATGCTCAGACTGTGTCCGCTTCTGACTGAGAGCATGCTCAGTCAGAACCTGACATGAGGTAATCTGACAAGAAATTTCTCTGCGAAGAGGGTTCCGATTGGCTACCAAATTCATATAAAAGTTCAGTGAACCCCTCCCTCGGGGGGGAGATCGTGTTAGCTGAGGACAAAGGCTGCTGCTGCAGGGACTGTCTCTCAGTCAGGCTTTAGGGCCTATAGATCTCCTCCTTCTCCTCCTTTACTTGGCATTTTGTATTGCTCGTGTTGTGAATTACGGCTTTGCATCTACTACCCAGCTTCCGACTTACCTTGGCACTGACTACAGACTACGATTCCGGATCATCCATTGGACTTTGTTTGCAATCTCGGCTCGACTCACCTGATTTCGACTTCGGCTTCCGACATCACTGCTTCTCACCGTTGTCCTACAGGACTGGCATCACGCAACTCACCGTATACATCGAGTTACAGTTTCCATTTTATTGTTTGTATTCCCCATTAATGAGCTGTTGACCAGCCCTGGGACTAGGTCTTCGGACTGAACCTCGTGGGCCAACAGACCCCTTCGTTGTTTATTGTTATAACTGTAACTGAAGACATCACTGCCTACGCCTGAAGCGTAAGTTAAATAAATCCATCTTCATTTCAATCCACTCCGGGTCCGTATCTCCTGACTCTACGCCAATAATCCCACCTGTCCGTATCTGATTGCCACCCCGGCCCACCATGACCTTGGGGCCCGATTCATTCTGTTCGGTTTACCCTGACAGTCTAGTACCCGACACACTGGCGATGACAGGGTAGGTCCATGTATAAGTGCCACCCGTGTGTTCTGGTAGCTGTTCCTCTCACCCGCCACAACTTGATTGTTCTTCTTGGCAGACAGCTCCTGGCAGGTGACTCTCTGGTGACTCTCTGCGTCCCACATCCTGATTTCTTCGTGAGGCTCCAACCTCTCCTATACCCCACCCCTACCATACCCAGGGCCTGAATGGATATTAGCATCTTGAGGTCTAGGCCATAGATTATACCTTCTTATCTTGCAGTCAAACAGTCTTTGGTACAAGCCCAGACCAGTGGCCAACTCATTGCAGGCCGTCTCTCATGCCTTGAATCAGAATCAATATTAAGCCATCTCTGTCTTGAGATAATAGCACCAGCTCCTCACTGCTTCCCCATAGCTGGGGCACCCTCTGGCAGGTTGCCACCCCTCCCTGCCTTGACCCCATGTGACCTGTCTGGGATTTTCCAGGCAGCTCTTGCCAACACTCCAGACATTCATCTCGGTGTCCTTGGCTTGATTACCTTTGAATGCGGCCCCTCTGCTGCCATCATTCTGTGCTGTCATGCCACAGCCACTCTTTTGTGTAGCTCAGCTCCAGTCTTCTGCCCCACCTCTGTGATCCCTCCGCTGCGTGCCTCCACTATGAAACACTGCCCTCTCTCAAGGGCCTCTGTGCTGTGCACCACTCTCCCCCATGGCTTAGCGGTGTCCCACAACCCCACCTCCAGGACCTCTCCACCAGGTGTCTCTGCCTGCAACTCTGCCCTGCCTGAGGGGCTTTTCCACTACTTGTCACAGCCACCACGGGACTCTCTCCCATTCCCAGGGTCTGTTTGCCACTGTTCTCTCTCCAGCATGGCCCTCTTCCCCCATTCAGCCTTGCTACCCAGGCTGAATGGGGGAAGTCCTCTACTTTCTGCCACTTCACAGCCTGCCTTTTCATGGGCTTGCTGCCCCCAGCAGGCCCCGCCCCTTCTCTCTGCCAATCTGCAAGGTCACACTGCTCCAGAAGTGGCATGCTGGAGCCTCCTGTGCCAGACCCAGCTCACCACTGGTGTTCATCACCTCTCCTAAGGAAAATGAAGGGGGTAACCATGGTGGACTGTCTCTTCCCATATAGTTATGGCCAATTCTCCTTTAGCATTTATGGAATAGAAGAATACTGCTATGCCTCAAACTTTCCCATCTCACTGGCTGCACAATTGTTCCTTTCTGGCTTTCGATTATGTTTTGTGCCTCCCACTTTTCATCTCCAGTTTCTTGTCATAGAATTGGTATTTACTGAGAGTTTATCTTCATTTTATATTTCAGTTATGTGTTGTAATCTGCTAGTGTGATAGTACTATGCAAGGATCATTGGAGTCGAGCTAATTTCTGATAAAGATTTGTTCTTCCCAGAGACTAATGTAACAGTCATGTTTTAAGTGCTGTTTTAGCATCTTGACCACCTTAGCACGTTTGTTTGCTCAACTGATAAGACCATTGCTGAGCCCAGAAAGGAATGATAATATGGGAGTGGATCAGCTTCATGAGTCAGATAAATGCTTCAGGAAGGATCTCTTGTGCCTCAGATACAAAGCAAGGGATTACAAGATCTGTAAACCTGTGCAAGTGAGTTTGTACCTCTATTCCCCAAATGAAAAATGAGTATACTTCTTCATCAAGTTATTTATATTAATTCATACTGAAAAAATAGTTTGAGATTCATAGAAGGAAAGGACTCCATAAGCATAAATAATCATTAAAATTCATTTTAAGTGGATTTTTAAATTTCACAAACTGGATGAAAGGCTAATTATATTAATGATAGCTGCTAGTGGTAAGTGGTTAACTGAAGTAACTACTAGTAGCCATTGCTAGCAAAGAAGAAATTGTGCACTTCACACCTAATGACAATTTATTTATTGAATTATGCCTAGCAGAAATCCAAATATAGGATGATCTGACCAAATATGGTAGCAAGAAAAAATGTAAATGTTTTGCACTATTTTAGCCTTAACCCTCACTACATGTTTACCTGTAAATGTGTGACAGCAGAGCTAGACAAAAAATGTGTTTTCAATTTGGTAGTTGAATCAAAGCAAAAAAAAATAACTTGGTTCAGATTAAGCAGAAACAAATAAAGAGGGATTTCAACACAAAAAAACTGTTGTGATCAGTTTAAAATGTTTTTTTCAATTTATAACAAAAGACATTAAAGTTTTAAAGTATAAAACATTTTAGCATTTCTGAAATGAAATATTTCATACTCTAATGTCAAAATGAAAGTTTTTGACGTTTCAAAAATTTTCCCTCCGTATTTTTCAGTCCAAATTTATTTTTGTTAAAATTTGCTCTTCATTATTGTTATAATTATCATCCATCCTTAACTAAAGGACTGGTGACACAATAAACCAGATATTTCTGCAAATGACTGTTCAGCGTCAATCTTGTTGCATGGTCGATCCCTAATTGCATTCTTTTATATCCTTAATTTCACTCTGTTCTTGATCTCCTCCTCCTCCTCCTTTCCATGCATCCTTGAACAATTGTCTTCTCTAGGCAGTCCTTTTTTTTTCTGACCACATAGCCAAAGAATTTAATTTCCTTCTACTAATTGTGTTGATGAGGTTTCTTGTCGCACAAATCTTCTGCAATACACATTCATTAGGCTTTTTGTTTTGTTTTGTTTTGTTTTTTGATGCCCACAGAATTCTCAATATTTTATATAACTGCATTTCAAATGCTTCTAGCATCTGAAAAAGAATCTCTCTTTTTTCCTAAGGCACATATAATTGCTGACCCTTCTATTCCTCCAAATCATTGATCTATTTAACATGATTTTTTTCTATGCCTAATTTCCTTTGAATGCAGGTTTTCCTTACTTTATGTGGGTTCTGTATGTGAAAATTCATTCTTATGAGATAACCCTTTTTATATCAAAAATTCATTATACGCAAGGTAAATTCACTCTTATGCAATCAGTATGGTGGAAGCCTGTAGTCACCTGCTTTGTGTGGTGCATTGTGGGAGTGATGCACAGGAAAATATAGTCCCCTGTGTGGATCTGTTCTCCTCACTCATTGTCTGTGACACTTGTTTCTGTAGTTGCCATCCCCATTATGATAGTGCCCTGTGCTTGTGTGTACTGTCTGCTGTTGGTGAGTACCAAAATTGCCTTGTGAAAGTAGTAGAAATTAGGGCTGCACAAAGCTTCAGGTGCTAATTCGATTCAGAAGAAATTCAGCCTGATTCAACGGCCGAATCTCCAAATCCAAACTGAATCAGAAGACCAATAAAAAGGTCCAAATCAATTCAAAGCTCTCTGACTCTATTCAGAAAAGAAGAGCTTTGGAGATTTGGGTAGTCCCTGTTCACCGCCACTGGGAGCTGGACCTGGACTCCATGCAGGTAAGTACGAGGAGGGGGGCTGGTGGAGGGGGAAGGGGATCATGGGTGGACCATCAACAGGCTCCATTCCCTGCCTCCTCCCCCAGACCCCTTGAGTGTCCCCTGACCCCCACCTGCTCTCCCAGCCCCGTCTCCAGTGGCTGCCCCACCTGGCCCCAGCTCCTGGTTCTTTAAAAAAAAACCAAAAATACCTATTCACCAGCTGCTGCCAGCCAGGGGTGCAATTCCCACTCCCCCCACTGCCCCACGCTGTGTGGGGGGGCTCTTCCACAAGCTCCCATCCCCTGCCTACTCTCCCAGTGCCCCCCCCCCATGGCTGCCCCACCTGGACCCAGCATCCCAGGTCTTTTACAAAATAAAAAAGCCCCATACTCACCGGCTGCTGCAGTGGCCTTAGGGCCTCTGGGGGCATGTACAGGATTAAGTGTGGGAAACCTGTATTCTTCCATTATCTCAGTGGGGGCCAAACTTTTTGGCTTTAACCCCACACTCTCCCCAAGTGATCACTTTCCCCTGCCAAATCAGCTGCTTTGCTTTCTTCTCCCTGCCCTTTGCTCTCTGCCTTATCTTGGTGTCTTGGTTTCTGCTTCTTGCCCTGTGTTTCATGCCCAATCTGCTTCTCTGTTTTCTGGTCCCTGCCCTATCTGATACTCTGCTGGTTGCCCCCTCTCCAGTTTTCCATATACTACATACAGAGGTTGCCTGTGCCACTTGTGACACTCATGCAGCAGGTTGGCCACCCCTGAATTATCTGATTTAATGACTGATCCATAATACAAAAACTCTTAGTGCTGCTTAGGCTGTTCCACGAGAACTCATGTTTTGTTCTTCTTTTTTATGGCTTTCATAAAGAAGGTATAGCTTTTTGCCGTTCAGATACTGAGAGTCCATACTCTATTTTCCTTCTGTGTGAAACCTACATCCTAAAGTTCCCAAGGTGATCAAGGCTAGATTGTCAAATCATGTATTCACCTGCTACCATGTTAAGACCTCCTCTAAAACCTTCCAGTACTTTCCTAATTTTCATATATGCCAAAATGTTGAATAGATAAAGCAATAACATGTAGCTTTGTCTCACACTGACTGCAAACCATTTTGACTTAATCCTGCCATATTTACTTCTGGCTTCTGGTTGTACTAGAGTTTATAGTTTACTCCCTAGCAATAGTTTCCGTTCATCTAAGAGCAGTTTGCTATTCATTCAGCTTTAGTGATTGGTTCTATGGAAGTACTCAGAAGTTTTTCTGACCAGAGTTGCATGGTCAGACTAGAAGTTCTGGTTCTAGGAGTATTAACACTGTAAACATTTTCCTTCCAAGTTTAAAGAAATTTATTGCAGGGAAAAGGAACAACAAATATGCAGTATGGATGTAGTTTTTTCACAATGTTGTAGTATGTGTAATAAGAGTTCTACATGCCTTTTCTAGGTTTCCTGTATTGTCAGTCTGAATGACTACCTGGATAGGAAGACTTGCCTATTGAAACATGTCGTCTCAAGATTTACGTTTCTCCTTTTAACTTCTTGCTCTTTGCTATCTGCTGTGAAAAAAGAAATAAGTTGTGTTTTTGATAAGTTAGTAAGCAGTCTCACCGAAGGAATCTGATTTCCTCTGGTGAGTTAAACAAGCATAACTACATGAAAAAAGTAAGAAGGGGGATGCATGTTTCTCTGGGGGTTGATGACATTTCAAAACAGGGAGGTAAAAGTGTGCTTTCAGGCAATATACAGCAGTAGGAAGATCATACTATATCTGATTCAAAACAGGGCAGACAGTGCTTTCTCTGCATATGCCATGAAACATCAACTGACATATGTACTAAGTGCCAAAGTAGAAAATTTTCTGATTTTATCTTATGTGCAAATTTTTGCACAGCTGCGCTCATCCTCTGCCAAAAATGTATTCTTCATTCACTTCTTTTGTTCTTTTCAATAGAAAATGTGATGATCAACATAATTTTATTTTGCATTCTATAAAAGGAAATTCAAGCTTGAAATGAACAGATTTTTATGTAGCTACCTGGCCATATACTTTAAACAATAATCTTTCACTTATGAGCAATTTAGAGAATTAAAGTTGCTTTAGTTACCTTGGTAAAAAAAAAAATATGATCACGTCAAAGATACAAATCTCAACATACCTAGATGTTGAGAAAGGAATATGGTAGATTTGACTCTTGATCTGAATGGATGACACTGGTTTCACCTACATACAAGCTTTACTGCGGAGTTGATGAATTACCTCCTGAGTAAAGTATCACCGTCTACCCATGTGCCCATATTAGGATGCAGTAAATTAATTAAACCCGCTATAGGATAGTACTGCCCAGGACAAGTACTATCCTACAACAGAGTAATTATGTGCACTCAAACGTACATGTATACTGTGACGGGGATTGGCTGAAGCACAAGGGTGCTACAGTACACAGCTGCCTGCCACCTGATCTCACACTGTAGTACCCTTGTGCACCAGTCAGCCCCTCTGCCTCCTAATGCCACCACCCAGAGCCCAGGGCTGATCCCCCAGGCCCTCTGCCAGGCCAGGGCTACTCTGCCCCAGCTCAAATTGCTGCAGTCTCGAGCACACGTGAAGATGATGCATCCTGGAAGCAGTTGACTGCATGAACTGCACCGGAGTTTATTCAAGTGCATTAATAGCATGTGTAGATGTGCTCACAGAGTGTAAAATTAAACCTGCACCTTCCACTTCCTGTATTTGAAACCATTTGTCATTTCTTTGAAGTCTATGCCCATAATTCATGAGAAACATGCGATTCATTCCAGCACTAGATCTCTTTTGGATCACTTTTTCAGCAACATACCATTTTCTTTATGCACAGTGAGCTTTACATTTTTCATGAATCCACTATATAGATATCACAATATCCATCAGTTGTAAAAAAAACAGAAGTGAGAGGAATGTGTGAGATTCACTCATTTTGATGCACCCTGTGAATTTTACAAATATGACTTGTTCTGCCTTCACAGTATCATTGTTATTCATGACAAAATAAATATTAATAAATGAAATAAATAGACCACATTGTAAAACTTGTATTCAAATGATCAAAAATGCTATGGCTTAACTTCACATGTGGAAATAAAAAGAAAAGGATGTTGAATTTTTAATCAGAATTGTGTTTGGTCTGCATTTTGAAATGTGTTTTGTTATGCCTTTTATATACAAAGATCAGCCATGTATCAGTCAGATGGCTTTTGTATCAGATTAAGGAACAACCCCTCCCCCCCCAAGAAAAAAGAAATCAAAAGAAATGCCAGATTCTTCTTTTCATACCAGTGTAACCCCTTTAATTTTGATGGAGTAACTTCAAAGAATTCAGATTATCACCACTGTAAGTGAGAGCAGAATCAGGTACAAGGTCTTCATAGAGAGATAGAGGAAGGACTGTGTGATTCACTCAGTGAAATTTTTCATCTTGAACTTAGTCTCCAGAGGGAATTCACTCTCAGGTCCATGTTACTATAGTCAGAAGCTACCATGAAATTTGACTGTATATATTGTTCTGTCTTGAAGATTAAGATGATACAAATGCCGATAAAGTCAACGAATAAATGGAGTCTCTAGAAAGCTATTAAACAAATGCATAAAACATGAAATGTGCATCAGAAAGTGATAGCAAATCCCATAGGGCAGGGATCAGCAACACATGGCTCACAGGCTGAATCTGGCCTGCAAAGTTACTGGATCCAACTCACAGAGACACAGACTCTGCCTGTGCCCATGCCCAGGGCTGGGGAGCTGGAAGCTGTGTCCAGCTTCTCTGTACACCCCCTTCCTCCCCAAGCCTACAGCATGGGCACAGATTCTAGCTAGTGGGGAGCCACCACAGGGCCAGGCTAGTGTAGGACAAGAGCAGGGAAAAGCGGAAGCAACATGAAAGCAGGTTTCAGTTTCCTGGCTCTGGCTAAGCTTCCCTCCAGCTGGAAGCTGCACTGGCAATGCAGCTGGGGAATGGGAGGCTGGGAGAAGCAGGGATGGAGCGGGCACAGCTCCCAACTGCATGGCTCTGGTGTGGGTACAGAGAAAGCCCCTCTTCCCTGCCACTGAGCCACAACCAAAGCCACCCAGGCTCTGTTGAACTGAAGTCACGCTGTTCAGGCCTGTGGCTTGAAAAGTTTGCTGGCTCCTATCCTAGGGACACTTTGAGGCTTCCATAAAATTAAGATAAACTTTTCCTATCCAGCTTTTTGGAACCTTTAAGTACAAATAGCATAACTCAGGAAATGTGCCTCCATCCCAGTTGTTTGGATCAAAACTTCCCCAGAGGGGTGTTTAAACTAAGATTTTGGTTTAGATCCCTTTTTAAATAAAATTTCAATAATTTGTTCTGGCACCTCTTATAATTACTATATTATGAATATTTAAATATTTAGGAGTATTTACTGAGATGCTTGTGTGTGGATGAACTGGTTCAATTATTGTGTAAGATTATTAAATAGAATAATCTTTCTTATTAAGAGATAATTGTGATGTCCTTTTAAAAATGAATATTTGATCTTTGCAACAGGCTGTGCTCATAGAATATTTAAATTGTTTCTGAATTAGAGAGATGTGTCAAGTCAATTTACATTCCAAATACATATGGGTAGCTGCCTCAAGTAATCTAATATCTGCACAGGAATTGCCCTTAATGATCTGAAGAAAAAAACTCAGGACTATAACTTGACCAGGATTTCTGTCAACCAATGCTTTAAGTGCTATAAATTTCCTTAAATTTAATCATTCATTTTGCAAAAAAAGAAAAACATTCTTTAGTCACCCAACAAAGGTGAAAAACAACTACAAATAAGAAAGAGAAGTCAACTAAACAAAATCCACATCCAGTTATTCAGTTTTAAAAGAATAGCCTGAAAATATATAAACTGTTTCCATGGTGAACACACATTACAAAGAAAATTAAGAAATGTAAACCTCTAAATGTTTTATAAAAGAACCTCTACACAAAACGATTGCTAAATTGAATGATCTGTCTGAAGAATGTTTTCAGTGCATCACCTTAGTGCAAGAGCTCATAGTGAGTGTGGAAACAAAGGGGAAGAACAGACATGTCAAGTGACTTAGAAATTTTTGGCAGCTGAGCCAAGCTGTTAAAAGAGGGAGGCCACATTACTGGAAAGGAAGGGAAAGGCTGGGTCCAGCTAGCCATATTCTGACTAAAAAAGCAAAGAGATAATCTGCTTTGCAAAAGGCGAAGTTTTTAGTCTGCAAGCAAAGAAAAAAGGACCATAATTCTGGTGTACTTAAAGGCAACAGCAAAAGGAAGCTGCAAGTAGGGTGCATACCAAATTTAGATCTATTAACCACTCATTCCCCTTAGACAACAGATCATCTCAGATGCTTTGAGTCTACAGAAAATATCAAATCTGTGGCAGAGCCTGTAGCATATCATCAGACTGATTCTCATTTGAAAACAAGAGATGCAATTATAAGATGTAAGGTCCTGTCTTCACCATCTAGGAATATCATTGGTGTGCTCAATAGCCTTTATGTACAAGTGACCAAAGACTCTTCTTCATAGGCCTGCAAGAGCAGAGCCTGGAGAGAGAGAGCAAGAAGCAAACAAAAATAAACGAAAAGATTGTGGAAGGCATAGATGCTTTACAGAGTATGTGATGTGGACTGTTTAGGGGGAAAATGTGATTAAGACAAAATGGGATCCAGGAGCAACAATGAAACAGCTTGGAATAGGAAGGAGAAAACTGCCTCAATTCTTAGGACACTGGCTAATTCCAAATTTATGTAATACCAAGAGTCCTCTGGCAAAGTAGATCCTCATCCCACCCACTGCCAGGAATGCTTCCTCATCCTGACCCTTGCAGTTAGCTAGGGCATGCAGGAGAAGTGGCCAGCCTGGAAATGGTGGTTTTACTTACAGGAAGGGCAGGCTATAAGGCATTGGCACCCACCTGTTGTGCCCCCAATGGCTGTTCCATCTGGCCCCAGCTCCCAGCTCTTTAAAAAATAAAAGCCCCTACTCACCTGCTGCTGCCAGGCAGGGGGGCAATCCCCACTGCCCCCCATTGCTCTGCATTGCATGGGGGGCTCTGCCATGAACCTCCCAACCCCAACCTGTGCTCCCAGCCCTTTAAAAAAAAAACAAACCACTCACTGGCTGGTGCAGCAGCCTCGAGTCTTCTGTGGACTCATGGCAGAGTCCCCTATGTAGTGTGGTGCAGGGGTGGGCAGCAGGGATCACTCCCTGCATGGAAGAAGCCAGTGAAAGGGGGCTTTTATTTATTTATTTTTTTAAAGAGCCAGGAGCTGAGGCTGGGCAGGGCAGCCATGGGGGAAGGGGTCTGGGAGAGCAGGGGGGTTGGTGGGCTTGTGGAAGAGCCCCCCCACATGCCAGGGGGCAGCAGGGATCACCCTCCCCCTCCCCGGCTTGTCAGCAGTCAGTGAGTGTCAGGCTTTTTTTTTTGAGAGCCAGAAGCTGGGGAAGTGGGCAGGGCAGCCATTGAGAGTAGGTGGGGGATGGGGCTGATTCGGAGATTCGGCTGATTTGGCCGCGGCTGAATCTCCAAATCAGATTTGGCTGACTTGATTCAGGGCAGTGATTCAAATCACCAAATCAAATCACTGTGCCCAAATCTGTCAAATCCGAATCTGAAGCAAACAGCAGCCACTTTGCACAGGCCTACTAGTTATGCTAAATCCAGCACCACCTGAGTTTTTGAAGGAAAGTGTGTAGCGCTGTTTGTGTTAAACATAGCTCTGTCTGCATGTGTTACATGTGCTCTGAATGTGTCTATTGGATAAGGGCCCCTCAAGTCCTTAGGCATCCTTGTGAATCCTAAACTGCCTTAGGCCTAAAATAGGCAATGAGATATTCTGCTCGGCCAAGAGAGACATTGTTCTACTCTTGAACAATATCAGAAATTTAGGCAGCTAGGTAAGTTTTTGAGTGAAATTTTAAGCACCTATGGTACATTTATCCTGCAATAGCAAACTTCCCAGCCCATCCACTAAAACTCCATGTGCATCTAATCTAGAAAGGAATTGGTGAGGATACTTAAGGAACAAGAACATCACAATGTAGACCTAGCTCTAATGAGAAAATATTACTTTAGGAAAGACAAAGATTCTTGTAAGAAATGAAGGGTTTAGGGGGGAACATCTGCCAGCATAAATTTCGCTGTAAACCACAAAGAAAATTAACAATAATATTAAATATGATATTTGAACTTTTATAAGTTTTTCTCTCATATTAATATCCACCTATTTAACAAAGCTTATTTTCAACAGTATTAATAGTGGTGACTCATAAGCCTAAAAGCTTAATTTTGTTAGATAGATAAACTAAAACCAAACATAAAATAGCCTATTATGTGTGAAAGGATTGTGTCATGTTAATTGAAAACAAGCTGGAACTAAGCTAAATTGCATGAATATTTAATCTTTCTTTCCTACACAAAGGTTGCTAGTGGATGCAATTTTATACACATTTTTTAAGCAGAAAAAACATGCTATTTACTGTGTCAGCTTTGGTGAATTCTAAGCAGCCCAGTGGCCTGAAATAGTTATGTAAATAAGATTATTTAAAATTCCTAGGTGCTGTTTCTTTAATGCATTGTTGTTATAGATAAGGTTTAGTTATTATGGGGAGAAAATCTAACAACATAGGCCACCTATACATGTGCTCCAAGGTGAGGGGGGAAGGGTTAATTAGAGCAGCTCTCAGGAGCTGCTGTAATTAAAATGCCCACAGAATCCCACATTTCAAAATGGTGGTGGGCTTGCTTTTAACTAAAGTTTGTTTTTTAGTTAAGGCATACCTGTCACTATTTTGAAATGCAGGACACTTAATACATAAGATGCTTAAGCTTTTTGATTGGAAAACTCCAGCAGACTTAATTAACCGAGTGTACTAGACAGGCAGTTGTACCTATCTGTATGACTAGGGATTCACTGAGTTTGCTTTGACACGTTCTAATCAGAATACATAGGAGCACGTGTAAAAGTGCCCTATGTGGAAAATAAAAACAAGCTTATTTAAAAAATACCCTCCTTCCTTAGTTTTGAGGGAATTTCAATTGAGAAAATTGAGCCAGGTGGACAAGCAAAGAAAATGGATTTGGGATAAAGTGGCTAGGAGGCAGGAAATACCAAAGTTTGCTTCCTTCTGGCCAAATTCACAAGTCTCCCCAAATTATGAATAAGCCATATTATCTACCTCCCTATTAAATTTGTCCTGCCTATAGAAGCAAGAAGCAGATCTAGAGGATAATTTGTATGTGGATATTTCCTATGGCACATTGGAAATGTGGATAGGAGAGGCTGCATATCCAAGGGATATGTACTGTCTGCCATAACCCACCAATACAAGAGAGGGCATGGGAGAGTGCCATCAGAGATGATAGGATGAAACTGGCAAACTGGAGGCATCATAATAGTATTAAGAAGGAGGTTGTGGTGCTTGCCTGTGAGTTAGAGAGAACCTAAAGCTATACATGAGTCTCTGTTCCTTAGTGTAAGTATCTATATTCTCAATGTCATGAGTGACTGGTGCCTCCTGAATCTTGGGGGGTACCCACAGAAGCTGCCAATCCTGTCAGGGGGAGCACCATCCCTACTGATAGCATCAGTGTTGGCCGCCAGGGCGGGGCACCAACCCCGTCAGAGGGGGCGTGTGCACCCCCATTCACCACCTACCTGCAGTCACCTATGCTCAATGTGCTAAGTGTTAATAAAAGTAATGGTAAAATAAAATGGAGAAAAGACTAAAGTTAATTTTTTTATTTAAAAATAATATAATTGCTAAGCCCCCTAAAATACTCACTATATTAATTACAAGGTTCACTGGGTCTCATGACACTTCTCAGTCCCTTGTCAAGGTCCTCTTTGGTCCATCCTTCAGGTTCAAATGCTGGTCAGCTCCACTGTTACAATCTAAAAGTAGAGATGCATGCAATACAAATGTACTTTTTTTCCCCCCAAAACTGGAATAGTGGATATCAAAAGCCTGAACCAGCACTGACAGACATCAGTGGAAGAGTTTTTCTACTAATCTTGGGAGGTTCTATTTCAGCCCTGACTAGAAGTAAAGATTAGAGAAGAGAGTTTGGCCACTCCATTCTCCTTTTTTGCAATTCCTTTAAAGGAACAAACTTCTTTTCATAATACCTCTTGTCCTGATATACTGTGAGAAGTGCCATTTCTCTGTACAACTGCTTATGAAATTAGCGGAGAGTCTGAGAAGGGTACCTCACAACTTGACTGCCGTGGTTATGTGTAAAGTTGTGCAATTAATTCAAAGTATGAATATCTACACGAGATGCTAACTGTTCAGTAGCCTAATAATACTGTGCAGTAACACATCGCAGCACAGACAGTTAATATGCTACTGCCCAGTAGCATCACTTAAAAGATGTTTGCCAGCACTACTTGATTATACAAACACTAAATGCAAAGTAACCACTACATGCTAATAAATGTAGATGCCCCAACAGAAAGTGAACCAAAAAATAGAAAACAAACATATGCAGTTGGTTTGGATCAAGGCAAATATAACTTTTTTACCTCGATCAAATCAAAATCCATTTTTATTTGTTTTGTGTTAAGTTGAATGTTTCATTTGAACTAAAATGAAATACTTTGTTTTCAAGCATGTGAAAGGAAATTAAAGGCTAAATTCACAAAACTGCTGGAGAATAATGTGTTATTCTCTTTATTTTAATCTAATAATTGGAAAGTGTACTAAACTTCATTTCCCAAAGAAATGCTTAGCATGGACTGAGTGTGTCCACACAGGGAGTTAGTGCAGAGTAGGAGATGCTCTCTAAATTCACTCCCTAGCATGCAATATTGTAACTCCCTCATGGGGACAAGCCAGTATTTGCTTAGCTAAGAATAACAGCTTAGGTAGCAAGGAGGCAGCTAACACGCTGGTACATGTAATTAGTGTGCCCGTGTGCCCTAGCCTATATCAGAACTGGCTTGTGTGGGCCTGTAGCAACAGTGTGTGTGTGGGGGGGGGGGGAGGTATAGAGAAAAGAAAAATAGCTGGAGTCACAGTTGAGCAGATATCTCTAGAAGAGCTTATTTTGTTACTATGGAGACTAAACAGCATCCCTGAAGGGAAATGAGTTCTTCAGTGGCCAAGAAGGCTGAAAAAATATCTGTGGCAGCAGAACTGGCATGGCTGAGAGCTCATTGTGAGGTTGACAGTAGCTGACACCCTGGCAAAGCCCACTCACCCATCTTCACAGAGCTGTGCACATGGGAGGGAGAGAGCTAGTGGGACAGACCTGGCTCATTTCCTATAAGCTGAATTTCCTGTCTCCAATGGTGCCAAATGGATATGTTTCCAGTAATACTGAAGAAATAAAAAGGAATTTCTGTAGGTGGCTAGCTGACTGAGCTCCTATGAAAGGATTGCATTCATATTGCAAGATTTTATTGCATTATATGATGCTAGACCCATTTGTTTCATATTTTTCAATGTAAATGAACACCTGGGTTTTCCCTTAGGAAGAGGTAAGGGTCTCTTCAGGTTTCCTTTGGCTCTCCATGAGCAAATCAGTGCTAGGTGCAGTTGCCACCACCCATGCTAAGATCAGGTTGTGTATTATCCCATTCCAATTGCTGAGGGATTGAAGGACAGGAGAAAAAAACCCTTTGTTGGAATCTAGGCAAAGTCCAAGGTTCCTATGTTCAGTTGCAAGGTTGAGACAGGCAGTAGGCAGAAGAATGAGAGTGACCACCTCCCCAAGTGAGCTCAAGTTATTCTGGATATTGCCGAAGCTCACTTGACAAGATAAAGGATAGCTGTTGTAAATGAGTTCAGTTGGGATCAGGTTATGCTATAAAGGGATAGATTCAATAGGATTACTTTGAAGATTCTAGAAGATTTAAATCCCAGAGAAAAATGATAGATTTTGTGGGATAAGGGAGGAAAAACACCCTCACTAAAAATTTCAGGGCCTTCCAAGGTAGTAGATTCACTACTACAGGTTTCCCTTGATTTATGCGGGTTCCATATCTGCAAATTCGTTCTTATGTGATCAACCTTTTTCTACCTAAAATTCCTTATATGCAAGGTAAATTCACTCTTATGTACGCAGGGCTCCACTTCTCCCCACTCACCCCAGCCCCTGGGCTGCGCAGCCCACGCAGAGTGCAGAGAGGTGGTGTTGGCTGCTCCTGGGTCTGCTGCAGCAGTTGGGCTGAACGGGGAGAAGTGGAGCCCCAGGAAGTTCAGGGCACAGTGGAGCCCAGTGTCTACAGGCAGCTGGCATTGGCTGCTCCTACAGCCACTGCAGCAGGAACTGGGGTGAGTCTGGAGAAGCAGAAACCCCAAGCTACAGCAGGCAGCAAGGTGGCAGGAACTGAGTGGGCACGGTGCGGTGGGGAGTGGGGGAGGGGGGCATAGCTCTTGCTGTTCCATACACCCTGGGAGGGCTGCAGGTGCGGAACTATGTTGGCATTTCCTGGGGAGGGGTGCAGGAGCCTGGATCTCAGCACAGGACAACAGCAGGCTGCTGCTGCAGGCTGGGGCCAGCAGAGCCACTGGGCTCTACCTGGTGCTCAGCGGGCAGGTTGGGGAGCTACAGTGAATTTTGGGGTGGCCATAGCCCTCCTCAAACCACTGCCACCTGTCTGGAGTGCCAGGAAGACGCCAATGCCACTGGCAGCCCCAGCCTTGTTTGCAGGAATGAGGTGGCAGTGGTGGGAATTCCCTTTATGTGAATTCCCTTTATGCAAATTGAATTTATGCACCATTCTCTGGTAATGCATATACTGCATAAATTGAGGGAAACCTGTATTTTCTTTAGGACATGTGAAAAAAGGACATTTAGAAGTAGCTCACGAGCTACTTCCTTGCACACAATGAAATATAGTGAATGACCAAAAAGACCAAGACAAATTATTTATCTATTATTCTTTCTTTAACCTGCTATGAGCAGGACAAGTTGCAACACAAGTGAAAGGCTCCTATTAAGTCAGCTTTCTACCTATTCCCAATGCCAGCCCAGACTTTAATCTTTGGATTTGTATTTTGAATGTCAATTTTATTTTGACAAGGCCAAGCCCCTACGATTCTTAAGATCATGCTCAGCCTCTGAAGGTTCAGTGCATGGTCAGAGTGGTATGTGGATAAGGTTTCTGACTGACAGCTGGTAGACCATCTGGAAACATTTTTATCTGCATCAAGGATGGAATCAAGAAAAGATATTAACCTGTTCCTTTCATTTCAGGTTGGCTGGTGGTTTGGAAGCACTGTTAGCCAGCACTAAAATAGAGCAGAGGTTCCCAACATTTTTATGCTGAGGACAAACAAAACGTGGACTGGAAGTAACCATAGACTGGCAAACTGTGGGCAGCTCAGGCACATACACATCCAAACCAGCCTAGGCACATACACACACATACAAACCATCTACACATACACACAAGTAATTTCCTAACTTGTATGGTACAGTGTGTATGTATGTGCTTGGGGTACCTGGGATACTTGGGGGAAGGTTAAGGTGAGAAAGAGAGAGAGTTAAAGTGTAGGGAGTGAAAGTTGCTAGACCTGGGATTAGAACTGGTGGAGTAGAGAGAAGCTGGCTGAGGATCTGAGACTTGGGGTTACTTAAGGTAGATTGGGGCTGGAAACTGAGGCAGACTGCTGAGATATTGGGGGGGAGCAGATAGGTGATGGCAAGGAGGAGACAGCCAGGGAAGAGAGAGAGGCAGAAACCTGGGACCTTGGGGCTAGAAACAGGCTGACAGCTTAGAGACTGGGAGTGGAGATAAGTGGTGGCAAGGAGGAAACAGTCAGGAAACAGACAAAAACCCACCTTGGGGTTTCAGAATAACAGGTTTATTAAACAGACAACACATGACACTGCCCCATGAAGTTATTGGTTCACACACACACACACACACACACATGCACGCACTCACAATGGCAGCAGGAGAAAAAGACTCAGTTAAAGGGTTGGAATCCAGGTGGGGAAGAGAAGCAGAGTCCAAGTCCTTGGTTGAAGAGGGGGTAGGGAGTGATAGCTACCTATCCAGGCTGGAAAGGGGTCCTTGTCCAGTAGGTGTTGTCCAGAGGCAGGGTCGCCAGCACGGCCTCTGGGTGGATAGGTGGTGTGGCATGGTGCTGGTCCAGATGGAGACAACATCCCAAGGAGTCAGTCTTCACTACCCCTTTTATGGGGCAGACTACATCTGATCTCCTATGGGAAGGGCTTGTCCAGGCAATGTCAGTCCTGTCCCAGAGGGCTCCAGGTGTTCTTACTGAGTGTGTGCAGGATGGCACAATGGTGGGTTGTTTCATCTTTTGTTTCTTGAATGCTGAGGGTGGTTCCAATGGCTGGGTAGTTGGTCCAGGTGTTGATAGTTCAGTCATTCAGAGGGAGCTATTTTTAGACCTACTGCCATTGTCTCTCAAGCACCCTCATTCATCCCCATTCATTCGGGAGCCAAGATACGTAGGTGGGGTAGGTATGAGTCATGGGTTACACAACCGGACCTGGGGACAGGATGGAGACTTGACAAACAAAATGGAAACTTGACATGTCTTATGCTAACTTACATATGTAGACCTAAATCATACAGTACCAGTAAAACAGTAATATAGAACAGTAGAAACAATATAAACATAATAATTATACAATAT
Source organism: Crocodylus siamensis (assembly GCF_052110815.1). Classification (NCBI taxonomy): domain Eukaryota; kingdom Metazoa; phylum Chordata; order Crocodylia; family Crocodylidae; genus Crocodylus; species Crocodylus siamensis. The sequence continues at coordinate 187,557,550 of NC_143398.1, read as the reverse complement.
AAAGAAGGAGAAAAAACAAAACAAATGCAACTTGCTACCAAAATAAAATGCTGAAGCTTATCCTATGTCTTAGCTCACCTGTACTTATCCATAGGGAATAGAGAGAAAAAGTCAGAAATGATTGGGGAAGGGGAGGGAATGCATTTTAAAACCAGCATCTTAGGGACAGCTAGATCCAACTCTTTTATAAAAGTAAATAAATAAATAGAACATTAATTATATTGGTCAGTTTCTAAATCACTTCCCCAATTTTTCATTATGAAAAAAGGATCATTTCCCAAAGAAAACTAATTAGGGTGCATGAGGGAAATGGGAATACTTGGGGCTCATTGTTTCTACAAGGACAAGATGTGATTGGATATAAAAAGGGATAGCAAAAAAACCCAATTCTCTTGGAGTTCTTTTACTTCTTAAAGACAGTAGCAAACTACAAGGAAAAGTTCAGGAACAGAAAAAGAAATTCTGAAATAAAAATGTATAAAAAATAAGCTAGCAGTTGTCACTCCTTCAAGCATTCAGAGAAGGGGTAGACAGATATTTGCTGCTGAGGGCCAGTTCAGATGCAAGTAGATGCGTTCTTGCACTACTATCAGATTGGTCAAATCATCTAGAATAGCATGAGTTCCATCATTTATATCAAGAGGATTAAGAAATTTATTCAAATTTAAAATGGGCTCAAATTTGACCTATTTTCAAATGAAGTACTTCACTCCATGGTGATGGGGGTTGACTGGAGACTTCACTGAATGCTCAAATACATCTGCTGACCAGATGAGTTATAAAATTATGTTACAAGTTTTATGAGGATGATTAACAGATTTCTAATACTGACCTGCCATTTCTTTTCATTTGATCAAAGAAGGTTCTGCACCTGAAACACATGGAAAATATAGATTTTTTCCACCTACTTTGTCAGTTCAGATATACCTGAATATTTTTGGTTCTCAAATTAGCAGAGATGCAACATTAACTAATTATTCGGTGAATCAACTCATCCATGAATAATTCTGAAAGTAACATGACAACCCATACTTAAGGGATCTAATGAAATGAAATTCTATGTCTGATGCTAGTAATCAGGAAACTGGGAACAAACTTACTGTAGTTTTTACCAAATGCACATGGCAATGCAAACGTGTACATGGACTGTCAGCAAGGGAATAAACTTGAAGAAGATGAGTCTGATCCAACACCCATTTAAATCAATGAAAAACTCTGCTGACTTTTGTGAAAGTTGTGTTAGGTCATAAGTTATAACAGGAGAAGGCAAATCTCCAGGAAACTAACAGAAGTGAAAAGATAAAAATAGCAGTTAGTCCACATAGAAATATTGGAATTGTCATGTAACATCAGAGCAACAATCTAATTTAAAAGTGTAGCAGTGGATACTTGCTAGCTACTAAGTGGTTCTTTGTTTTGGCTTCCTCCACTCCATACTATAAGGTTATTATTATGAACAGAGAGAGAGGCTGCCTAATTAGTGTATCTGACTGGTGTAAGTTCTTGAGATAGACCTCTCCAGGGCTCCTTCTCCCCTACACCCTGGTCTGTCTCTCACCCAATTGCTGTTCCTCTAGACTGTGGGTCTGCTCCACAGAACTTACCTTATGTCTTCTACACCTTCCCAGGATCTGATCCTGGTTTGTGATCAATTGAAAAGGCCCTATGTTTAGCTAAATTAAATTAGTCACCAACCAGACCCATTGTCAATCTCAGTCTATTACAGGCCTGATCCCTTTTCCTGGAATGATTTGGGCCTTCCCTCAGAAATAGGGCTTTTTGGTTAATGATATTCTTCCTGGTTAGTCTGAAATGGGCAACCTCATCTCTACTGATGCAGCTCACTCAGATCACTCAACCTTCCTTCATAACCTAGCTTCAATTAACTCTAATTCAAAAGATGGGGTGGTCTATATTCTAATTGATCAGTGCTCCTTCTCAATTTGTATTGTCACCTTCAGATTCTCATATAATTACAGCCCACTTTCTGCATAATTTACTTTCCTATCTCCTGGGCTTTGACAGATACCAGAGCCTCTTATAGCACTGTCTGGGTCCAGATTAATCACTTTCTATTTTTTGATCTGGCCTTATTCCCTTTCAGGGTGCCTCATAACACAGTCTGTGTCCCAATCAACTGATCCCTCTCCCTATCTATTTTTTAGTTTACTTCAGAACCACACATAACACAGTCCATGCTCTGCTCAATCAGTGTCCTTATCTAGTCTCAGTTTGTTTCAGCAGTCAGTCTCATATTATTTAGGCATGGGTACAGCCCTTCAACAATCCATGTCTCCCCATTTTCTTTCATGTTCCCTCTGGCCCCTGCGTACATTCACCTGGGAAGAAGATCAGAGTTGTCCTCATGCCCTTAACTGGGGAGATGATCTCCCTACCAGGATGCAGCAACAACCTCAGGATCTATCTCCTACCTTCTCTGGGAACCACAGCTCTTCTCTTCCCTTTGTGGGTACTCATCCACACTTCTACATGGAATCCAAGATCAGCCCCCATTTTTTCCCCATTCCAGGAGCAAATGAGCTGGCCTGGAGCTCCTGGCTGACTTCCTTTTGAAAGAGAACCAGAACTCCTGGGGTCTTATGGGAGTCAGCTACACCAGACTGCAGCATGCCAGCTTTAACTCCTTCACCACTGACCCGGTTTTCATCCATGGCCAGGTTTTCAAATCAGGCTTCCCAGGCTCCCTGCTACACAAAGTAGTAAATCTTGTAATTATTAAAACTTTTTTTTTCCTTTTTTCCCCACATATTTTTCTTTCACATAAAAATCAGCATACTGTAGGTCTACAGCCATAGGAATTTAAGATGTCATACCATAATATCTTAGAAATGCAGGGTCTGATGGCACAATTCCGAAGCCCATACTTCTGTTGAGTTACACTTACATAAGTAGTCCTACTGAAGTTGCATAAGTGCAACTTGATTAAAAGACTGTAGATTTGAGACTGTCAGAATGTGCTAAATTTGATTTGTTTTATAGTATAATCAAATAAATGATTCTCTCTTCCTGCCAATTGAACCATGAAAACCAGTAGTTGAATATAGCTTTATAAAATGGAACAGAAAAATGAGTCCATACAAGAAACATTGATTTATTACACCTTTTCTCTTGTACTTCACCATTAACCTTGCTAGCTGAGTTACATAGGCTTAAGATTATACTTAACAGGATGATGTTTTTACCTTTTGGATGAACACTTAAAATACTTTTTCCAGAATCTGTTGCAGTATCCCAGTGCCTGGAAGAGTATCAATGTAAAATTTCAAACCCCTGTTGCCTGGAAGTACTCTGTTATCTAAATTACAGTAACAGGGGCATTTTGGCTTGTAGTCCAAAACTCATTATCATGTAGGATTCAATTTCTGATCTGCTTAAGCTAATGATACTTCAATTTAGCATGCAGGTTGTTGCTAAAACAAAATATCTGTTCCGTGAACCTTTGGAATATGGGCATGATAGGAGGCAGATGTATCATTACTTGTTAAATGTGAATATCATTCACAGTCGGTGTCATGTCTGATTTTGATAAACTGCAAAATACATGCGAAAGATGTAACATTGTGTATATGGTGCTGCAAGCTGTGTTTTGAGAGGTAATATTATTGATATTCTGCTAGGCTTGCAAATCTAAGATTTATTAGAAAATATGATATATGACCCAAGCATTATCATGTCTAGAAAAATAATGAAATGCTATCTGATATATGAGATTGTGTCCTATATAAAAAAGCTCTGAGAAGAGAAGCTAGATCAATATAGCTGCTTTTCTTACCCTAACATTGCACAGTGGTGGGGCTCCTTTATTTGTTTTTCAAGAGCAGAGCCTATCCTTTCTTATTTGTAAAAATATTTATCATTAAGTTTAGTATTATATTGTTTTTTAAAGAAATACTTAGTATGCATCGAGCTCTTTTAATCTTTTAGGGATATTCAAACTGTGAGCTAATTAATTCTTATAGCAGCCTTAAATAGGAATAGAAATTATCTTCTTTTTGAAAAGCCTAGAGAAGTGAAGTGACTTGTCCCACTTGTACAGTCCTAAACTAAAACTTGGAAGTCTGAAGATCTTGAGTTGTTGCAGATCCCTCTCCTGTTGTAAACTGTAATTTTAGCTGCAGAAAATCTGTTGCTGTCATCTACAAATACCCTGTAATCCAGTGGTTCTCAGCCTCCTTACCTTTGAGGCACCTCTTGGTAGACCCTTGGAAAATGCAAGCTCTTAATTTTCACTCTTTTTTGACTACAAAAAATAATAGAGTAATTATTCTGTTCCAAAAAACTTAGAAAAACTAAAACAGGTCAGAATGTTTTTAATACTATGGATTCTCATGTGAAAACTCTGGGTCTATCTCTGAATGATGCCTGCATACCTAACAGTGCTAACTCTGTGATACCCTTGAAAAGATTGCAAGGCACCCCAGGGTACCATTGCACCCTACTTGAAAATCATTGCTCTAATCATAAAATTAAGTATTTGAATGACACGAAGAAGGTGCAATAAAATTGTTGGAAATCCTTGACTGCTGAAAGAATGTAATTTTGATTAATATACTTCAGTCATTCTTGCTGTAACTGTATCTTAGATGGACTCCTGTTCTCCTAATCCTGTCTCTCTCCCATCTTTTCTTTCCCTCCTCTTTTCTTCTTCCCTGTTTAATTTCTGCCTAAACTGGACATCCATCTCATAATTCAATTATGCACAAAACTATGAAGAGTTTCCCGTATATAAATTAATGTTGATTTGATGGCTTGAAAGTGTAATTCTGTCCCTTTTATTTTCTGGGCATACAAATGAAGACATCGTTAAGGCCGTTTTCTTATTTTGGCTTAGTCGTCAGTGCTTAGCCAGAGAAATATTTTATGACTCAGAATTAGAACTCTTGAGTAAAAGGATTCATAACAAAGGGCTAACTACTGACACAAGCTTAACTTTTATGGCATGAGTAGCATTACCATAATTTCAAGCTGTTGTAATACAGAACCATATGCAATGAAATAAACTACAACACAGACATACCAATGCATCTGCTGTCCCAGATTTTCTGCCTTTTGAATGTTGTGGATGACACCTAAGGGTCTGATGCTTAGCATATCCCATTGTGTTTACAGTATTTTTCTTGTAATTTGGCCAGATTAGCAAAGCCAAATGACAGATTGTGCTGGAGAGGAATGTTCTTTTCTTTTTTCATTTAACACTGAAAAGCTGTTGCCACCCACCCAACCAAAGGCCTATCCAAAATACCATTAAATTTAATGGGATTCTTTCCCAAAGAGCTATCAGCTAAATACAAAATCCAACATGCAGTGATATACCCTTAACTCTAAATTACTGCCATGTAATATGTGACTTGACTAATATATCACGATTCAGTATGATAATATGATTCAGTATATATGTTGTTATAATAGATTCTGCATATATTTAAAGAAATGTATTTAGTCTACATAGAAGAAAAGTAAAAGCTAGGCAAAACCTGTATCAAAAGCATCAAGCTGAACAGTCAGACTAAGGGCTACTAAATACTGGATCATTCAGCACGAGTTACTCAGGACTGATGGCCCTGACAGTCACTTGGGATTTTCAAAGGAACCTCTGCAATTCAGGCCCCTAAATCACACTGAAAATTAAATGGAGTTGTAGGGACCAGATTACAAAAGAATTTAGGTGTCTAAAACATGCAGCTAGTACTCAAGTGGGTTCTAGAACAGCATTACTTCTTTGAAAAATGCAAAAATGACATGCTTTCATACTTAAAAAAATCCCTACCCAATATTTTTTGATATTTTTCTGGATTTGTTCTTGCAGAATTAAACCAATTTTGTAAATACAGTCAGTGCCCCCTGAACTCCATCTTTGGCAAAATTATTAGTGTTAAAAAAATTGTACCCAGCTTCACTCTTAAGGAAAATATTTGGAAAGCTGCCACTGATACTTGGAAAGGGCCTAGTGACCCTAGATTGCTGAAGACCCAGATATTTTCTCTGTGAAACAGGTACTACCTAGTGTAGCAAAACCCCCAGTTTTTCTTTTTTTTTATTGCTTTCACTCCCCTTCCCCAACCATTTCTGACTTTTTCTCTCCCTCTCTATTCCCTATAGGTAAGTGTAAGTAAGCTAAGATGTAGGATAAGCTTTAAACATTTTTATTTTGGTAGCAAGTTTTTGGTTTTGGATATCCACTGTTTTATATTGTATTATTATTAGATTTGTATTGATTTTTACTGTTGAATATTGTATTATTATCATTTTTGTATTGACTTTTATTGTTTCATATGGATATTGTATGGATTAGGCCTGTGTTCGTAAGTGAACCAAAGTCATGTCAAGTTTCCATTTTATATGTCAAGTCTCCATCGTGTGTCCTCTGCCCGGGCATCCCCTGTGTGTCGCAACTATATGAGTCATGTATCCCTCCCATGTAAATTGGTTCCCTGATGAATGGGTATGATTGGGAATGATTGAAATACAGTAGTAGGCCTCTACTGAATGGCCTGTAATGACTGGGCCATCACCTCACATTGATTCATCCAGGAACTACAGACCTCACCCAGGAACAGAGACAAGACCAGCATTTAAAAGACCCTGCAGAACCAGCAACTTTCACCATTACAGACACCAGAAACTGCACATCCCTGCATGGAGCACACATGCTCAGTATGCCAGGGGCTGACCCTTGCCTGGGCATGCTTCCTGTCACTAGGGTCACACAAGGTCTGCCCCTATAAAAAGAGGCAGTGAAGACAGACCCAGTGGGACACCCTTTCCATCCAGACTAACACCACACCACGCTACCTATCCACGCAGAGGCCCTGCTGGCAACCCCCCTTTGGACAACACCTATTGGACAAGAACCCCTTTCCAGCCTGGATATGTAGATATTACCTGCACACCTCCTCCTACAATTTGGACTCTGTCTCTCTGTCTCCTCCTGGACTTCAGTGGACTTCAGCCCCTGCATCAAGCCTCTCTTACCCCTGTGCCATTGTTTGTGTGTGGGTGTGTGTGGATGCAAGGGAACCAATAAGACATTGTGTCACCATCTCCCCTGTTCAATAAAACCACTGTCATTTGCAACCCTGAGTTGGGTCATGTTTTACTAAATCCCAGTCCCTTCCTTATCTTAAATTCCAGCCTGATTCTCTCTCTCTCTCAGCTCTAGCCCCCACCCCTCTCCACTAGTTTCCCAATCTCCTTTCAATTCCTACTGCCTTTTCCCTATGACTTTCTGCTGCCTTTCTCTGCTTGTCTGCTGCCCTGCCACCTGCTGCTTTTCCTGTGATTTTCTGCTGTCCATCTCTCTGTTTTCAGGCTTCCCCCACATCTTCTGTAATCCTTCCTCCCCCCCCCATAGCTTCCCAGCTCCTCTTAGCTGTCCTGCAGTTTTCTCCAGCAGCTGGAGCCTTTCTCCAGCTTCCACCACCTACTGCCGCTCCATGCAACTTCTCTAGCTGCCCCAGAGCCATCCTCTGGCTCCCACAACCAGAGCCCATCTTTAACACCCACACTTTCCTTTAGTCCCATTCTCCCTCTCCCCACCTACATTTTCAGCTCCCCCATAGCTCTGGCTCCAGTCCCAGCCTCTGTGGTAGCATGCTCCCCTGTTCTGTAGACTTTGGGCTTTTTCTTTTAGTCAATTAAGATCAATTAACCTAAAGTTACTCCTGAGCCTCAGTTCTTCAGCCCAGGCCCCAGTAGTCTACTGGTTCTAATCCCAGTCCTAGTAACTTTAACTCCCTATGCTTCTACTTTCTTACATTAACCTTTCCCTAGGTATCCTAAGTACACCAAGCACATACATACATACACATCACAACACCCAACTTAGGAACCCACCTGTGTGTATGTGTAGGTGGGTGGTATGTGCGTAAATTAGTGAATACACATATGTATACTTACATAGATATCATTGTGTGTGTGTGTGTGTGGTATATGAATTAGCGATCCACATATGTGTATTGAATGTGAAGGTGTTGGTAACTGGTAACTGATTCTGTCTAAATTTGGAAATTTGGTGTGTGTAACGTGTATGGTCATAAACTAGTGATAGGTGTGCATGAACCTAAACTAGTTCATTTGAACCTGTGTGTATCTGAGTTGCTACTGTAAGAGTATGTGTCTGTGTATGTGTGTGTGTGTGTGTATATATTTATATATATATGGTATTGTGTGCATGATATCTGAATTAGTGATCTGTGTCTAACTTCTGGGGTGTATAGTGTATGTGCTTGAATTGGTGATAGGTATGCATGTGCCTTCACTGGTTTGAATGTGTATATGCCTGAGCTGATAGTGTGAATGTATATGCACCTGATTGATTTGTGTGTTTGTATACGTGCAATTGTATCACACCCTCCTATCTAACAGCACAATATTCAGATCCTGAATATTGGACTGACCCCACAGGGCAACACTAGTGTTGATGTGAAAAATCAAAAAACCTTGTTCCAATGAACAACCAGACACGAAGGAATGGTTGGACTATACAAAACAACTGTATCAGTTTCCTATTGATCAAACTAGTTGGATGTTTATCACTTTCAAGTATCCATATCTGAAGGCTCTGTATTTTCAAATTTATCATGATCTTTTCCTTATTCATCTTGGGAATTCTTCAATGTAAGATTAATTTAACCTTACACACACAGACTTTCTAAATGGGTAAATGGATAAGAGAGAGTCCTTTCTTGTTAATAGCAATGTACTGAATTTGTGTGAAATACTCTTATCAGAGCTCAAGCCCGTTGAAATATCACTTGAAGTTCAGTCCTTGTGTAAAGCTTTGTGCTGTATATGTCATCTTGTACTTACAGAAAGCTGGGCAAAAATGGGCCAAGCATGTTTAGGTAGAAAGCTTCTACAGACTGCAATTGGTAGTGGGGGGATGCATCTCCCTCCATGATCCTAGGTCTCCCTGGACAGGCCCTGCCTATATCAGGTATCTCGGGGTGACCTAGTGTTAATTGATAAAGGACAAAAATGAGCTCTAGCAAGGTGAATGAAGAAAACAGTTGTGGGTTTTCAGAAAAGTCGTGTGTGCTGAGCTGTTCTGCATCAAATTGCAGAATCGGGTTATTTTGCAACCATTATGAACCAGATTGTTCATGTAGTTTATCACCTGGCCCTCTACTGTGTTTCAGAGCCCTATTGTTTGCTCCAAAATTAATGAAAAAAATGAACACTTATCAAATTAATTTAAGAGATGCAATAAGAAATCAATACAATGTAGATGGTATTTAAAAGTTAGATCCATGTGACTAATTATACTCAGAGGTTTATAAATTGCTGAAGTGTTGCTCTCAGTTTATGATGTCAGTTGAATCCCTTGAGTAGATATTTTCCTTTTAAATGATGTTTAAATGTCTATAATTCCATACAGAATGCAATTTCACATCAATTGTAATGCTTTATGGCATACAGTAAACTCCCTTGTTTCACTATCAGCCAACTCGGTACTTAAGATAATGTGTTAACTGTAACAAAATATATATAAACAAAGTAATTTTCTCTTAAACAATTGTAGTATAAAACAAGAGAAATATAACTGATAACATATTGTCTAAGCATAGAGAATACAATTTAAAGGGACACTGCATGATTGTGAAAGCATGAAATAAAAGGAAAGCAATTGTTTTGCAGTTTGGGTTGCTTTATTCAGCTAGAGAAGAATAAAATATAGTGAAACATTTATTCTGAAATCTTTTGAGAGCAAAATACTTTACCTAAGAATGTAAAGGTGGAAGGACAGAACAGGTCAGGAGACTTGTGATACAATACTGAACCCTTTGGGCCATTTGGTATACTCAGCTGGTATAAATCCAGCATAGCTCTGTAAAAAATCAGTGTAGCTATCACTAGTTTACAGCAGCTTTAGGATCTGTTTATAAAACTTTATACTTAATTAAATGTGAATAAAAAGCCAGTAAATGTGATCAACTTGATAGGTTTCTTTCTATTTCTAGCTAAGCACTTATATGCTCCATGTTACCATAATATTTGAATAACTCCCAGACATTTATGGCTTTTTTTCAACTTACTCCTCTTTTACCAATTGATAATTGAGATATAGATTAATCACCCAATGTTTTCACCTAGGAAATCTCTAACAGAATAAAAAAAAAATCCCAGTTTAGTTCAATCTAGAATCCCTGGTGTAGTTCAGTGACTTTACCAAGAAGACTCTCCAGTAGGCTAACTCTACTGTGCATGACAGGACTGTCAGCTGCAGCCAGAGCACCATACCTGTTCTTTCCCACTAAGACCTCTTCAAAGCCCTCTTTGTGCATGTCAGGATCTTTTCTGGAGGAGGTAGTAGGAACAGAGGTGACTATGGGGAGCAGAGGGCAGGCCCAAAGCAAGAAAAATGTTCTTCACTCAGAAAAGGCAATACAGCTCATGGAGCTGCTCTAAGTGAACTGAGGGAATCTCACTTAGCCCAAGTGGAGTTAAAGTGCCAGAGAGCAGAAATCAGAGCCATAGGTTAGAGGCCATTTGAAGTATGTGATCATTTAGAAGTTAGAAATATTTCTAAAAGTTATTTTGCCATTCAAGCATTTGAAATTGTGTGAAGTTGTGAGCTTACACATATTAAAATCTCACACCAGACCCTTTGTTGTGTTGTATTACTAACTGGTGCCACATGTACCATGCTGTCAGTTCAAAACCTTTACTTGCAGGTTTTCAAGCCTCTGACTAAGTTGTCTCAAAATTCAAAGAAGCTGTCAGTTATCCAACAGATGTGCACTGGAGCCTACAATATAAAATCTCTTATATGCCACCATCTTGAACATCTACATAAGACTCACAATAAAAGATACAACTGAAAGACAGCTTGTGCTACTGCAGATTTGATGAGCCACAAATATGTATTTTGCTTAGTTCAATCTGTCTGAGGTTTGTTTTTTTTAATAGAAAAAGATCTCCCACTTCACATAATCAAATGTAATGCTTTTGAGCATAAAGATAACCTACTAAAAGTCACCATAATGAATACTATCTACAGAAGTTGTAGTTTAATTAGTAGGTAACTAAAAGATAAATTGTTTGGTAAAATAAAAAAGCCATAAAATTAGTGAAAAAGCACTCCACTTTGAATATTTGCAGCTTGCTTTTCAGATTTCTAACCATGTGTTTCTGCCTTTAAAACTGCTATCAAGAGGAAGCAACATAAAAACCTTTAAAAATATGTAATACTTCTGTTAAACAAGTTGTAAAATGCACCAAAATAAGTTACATTAATTAATTTGCCCCAGTCCTTAACATTTGGTAAATTCGGATTTGTAAATACGCTTTTTGAGAAAATGGGTGGGGGAATTATTTCTAGATGCACAGTCTTCTAAATGCGTCCTTCATACGAACTCTGAAACTATTAATTTACCTCCTCCATTCACTTTGCTTCCTTGCAGGGCTTTCTTTTGTGAAATGTTTCTCTTTGCTGTGTCTAGGCCTTTTCTGGCAGATAACTAGACTACCACAACCTTTTCCCATTTACTTTGGTCTCCTATTATTATAGCAGCTATCCTTTGTGGAATACTATTGTCCTCTTTACTTCTATTCTGAACCAAAATCAAATGCACCATTTCTTCCAACACATAATGCTGGAATATGCTTTTCGCAGAAAGATCTTTATCTGTAGTTCTCTTAGTTATTTTTCTCAATATAAAACTTTTTATTCCTTGCCTCTATTATGTATTCTACTTCTAGCTAAATTGTACTTAGAAAATATTTAAAAGTATGTGATACAATTGCAAATATATCATTTTTATTTAAAGAAATATGAGGGGGAATAATCAGATGTTATATATTGTGTATGCACAGTCACTGTTGCTAGGAGTAGCAGTACTTTTGCAACATCTTTCTTAGCTGCTGTTTCATCTTAGCACTTGTCAACTCACTAAGTGAAAATAGAGCAAAGGATTTTTTAAAAATCCTAGCATCCCCTGAAGCTTTCCACAGATTCAAGGTTATGATTACCAAGGATTGTATTCTCCTGTCAGTTGTTTTTTTGTGTGTGCATATTCAGTTTTGGCCTGATCTAAATGAAAACAGAATTTCTCTCTATCATTCAAATTATGCACAGTACTACATTTGACTCTAAAAATATGCTTTATTACAGGAAGCAAGGTATGCATTCAGCAGTCAGAAGTGAATAATATAACATGAGTGACTTGATGCCCAAAGGGATAAAGGTTCTTAGTTGTTCTTCTTCTGTATTGAAAATCCAAGTTCTTTAGTTAGAACTGTCCAGGAGCTCCATTCAACATGGATCTTTCAAACACTCATACCGCAAAGCATTTAAGCATGTGTTTACCTTTAACTGTGTCATCAGCCTGTGCTTAGATGTGTTCATTTCTCAGTGTTGAGTAGAAAGAAGCATTCTAATTTAAATTCTGAGTAATCTTACGTTCCAAATCACTAAAGTGCATAGTTTAAAGCAGCAGGAAATAGAAGAACATATCTTAACACTTGTTACTCTTTATACTAGCTCAGGGAAGTGACTCCCCTTTCTTACCATCATATAGTATACTCTGTTAATGCTGAAGGGTTGCAAGTAAATTCATCACATTGATTAATTATTAATATTTTATTATTAAAGAAAATAAATATTAAAAATCAAAACATATGGTTGCTGTACTTGGTCTTTTTATATATAGGTCTTTCTGGACAGCTTTGGAAGTGGGTCCATCTTTGCTGAAGGTCTTCTCTAGAGAGTCAAATGAAAATATATTATTTTAAAAATGATTAGCGGGTCCTGCTTTAGTGTGCTATAGAACAATAAAACAATTTTTACCTGGACAAGAGATTTTAAGGATGAGAGAACAGTACTGGGTTTATCATGGATTTACCATGGGTGTACCATCTACTAATGAACAAAGGTGGCTGAACCTTAACAAAGTGATATGAAATGACAAAAAGTAATTACATTTTATTTCTTAAAAGAAGCAATTCAAGTATTCAATAGACAGAGAAATGAATTAAATTCAGATTAAATCAACTAACTCTATCAAGGTTAGTATATCTTGCCTCTCCAGGAACATATACTATATTTTCACATACAAGACACTTCAGCATAAAATATACACATTGTTTGTGAAAGGCAGAATGAATGAAGAAAGACCTTTCTTTGTGGTAAGTGACTGTGTAATAGTAGCTAGGGAGTCATTGTGCGCACTTTACTTTTGCTTTCACCTGCCTGAAACTTAGGTGGAAGAAACTGCTGTTAGTATATAATATACACTCCAATTTCCCTTGCTCTTGGGGGTGGGGGGTGAAGTATGCATTGAATGTGGAAAAATACAGTAGTACAGACTCTTTTGATTTTAACAAGAGAGACTTTTACCATCTTAAATTAAAATAGCATATCAATATCCAATTGAAATCACTATGGGCGTCTGTAGAGGCACCAAGAGGCTGCTTTAGCATTCTGCAATTACACACATTGGCACAGACTCAGTTAAATGTGTCTGCTGGAGCGTGCTAATTAGAGCACTTCAGCCAGCCTCCACATCTCGTGTAGTAGTGTCCCCACACTTGAAAATGACAATGGGGCCGCGTTAACTAAGCTCATTCATGAAGTTATGCACAAGATGCCACCGTGCTTTAAGTAGAGCAGGAATCAGAGCTGCCTTAATTAAAATGCCCTACCCCTCCTTCCCCCTGGAGTACATGTAAAAACAGCTTAGAAGTCCATTTTTTATTTAGCTTTTTTTGAGATTGCTCCAGCGAACTTCACTTGAAGTCTTATTAATATTGTAATGTTGCAGAAGCAATGCTGCAGTGGGAAGTTGTTTCTATGTGTAGTTTCTTTTTTTTGTGCCTCCATTCTTGAAAGAGATACAAGTATTGAGATACAAGTGCCATGCAAGTTCAGTGAAGTGAGAGGTGTATGGGCTGCTGCTTTAATTCAGAGAGATTTGAATACTACTCTTATAGTTTCCCTGAAGGGGTGAGACCATAGCACTCAGGGTTTGGCTAGATTACATATTAACTACTGAAACCTTTCAGTTGGCACAATCATTCCAAGTGATGATCTTAGCTGTTCCTTCCACGGCTCCCACCCTGGGCAGAAGCATGTAATAGGCAGCTGGCTGTGGGACTGTGTCTCCCTAGCTCCTACAACCAAGCAGCACAAGGCAAGACTCCCAGAGGGAGGCAATTGTACTGTCTCCTAAGTCAGTACCGGGGGCTAGGGCCCAGGTTCCCTTCCCTCTCCCCTTTACACTACATTCTTTAGCTCATGAATATTCAGGGTGTCAATGCACATTACAGAGAATAGTAAAGTGGGCTTGTTCTTATGTAGGGACTTTCAAAACATTTAAAGTTTAGATGCTTAGCTTTTTTTTCCTTACATTTAGTCCATTTTCTAGAATTTTCCATTCATTTAATAAGAATGTAATAAGAATTTTTAAAAATCTGTTTGAAATGTGTCCAAATAGCCTTGCTTGATATTAAAAAAAGGTCTTATAAAAGTAATATTTTAAACTGACATGATCATTAAAGACAGTCTTCAGCTTAAATAGTTTTCAAAGAAGATAGTGATTCTTCTTCCAAAATCTTTGAGAGATTCTTCTTTTTTTTTTTTGTTTGGCTTTGGTAGGGAAAGTACTTAAGCACTGTCAAATAGCTAGTTATTTTTTTCCAGTAGTACACAATATTTCTGTACTTAATTGTATATAAGTAAGTAGAGATAACACAAAATGACCTTGCTATCGTTGTACATGCAACATTGTTTTATACAATAAAGTCATTTAGCAGTTTTGTTTATATAACGCTAACAATATCAGCCATTCTGATGTATTTTAAATATGAAACAATTACAAATAAGCATCTTAAAGAAATCTCCCATCTTTGCTTAAATATAAGGAGAGAGTTTTTTTCCCCCGATCAGCATTTGCAAATAGCTCCTCATTTTACATTCTCAGACAAGGAAAGCTCATTAAATACATTGCCTATCATTAAATTGCTGCCAAAAGCAGGGATGGAAACCAACTATGAAGTTGCTTGAATACAGCCAATTCTCATCATGACTATAAAACATATAGCCCTTACTGGGCAAACATACTGATAGGAACCTACCACAAGGCTAGTGTTACAGGATCTGTCTCCAGAGGATGGCTGTGGCAACCCTTAGGGAACACTCTGAGTTTTTTCCTGCCCAACCTTTCTCTCAGGCCACCAGCCTATGTCTACCTTTGCCTTGATGTCCAGATAAGATATGGGAGGCTCTTATCAGAGAACATAGTAAGCCCTTGATGCTTCATTCTGTTTTGCTCACCCCTGAGCAGCCTCCTTCTGACCCTGATCCCCACTTGAACAAAACATTATATTTCTGGCCTTTCCCTTGCAAGGGGTCCCTGGTTGTGCTTCCCATTCCTTCTTGTCTGTGGGCTTCCAGCCTTGCATCTGGATCACATGTGCCAGAGCCTCTGCTCTGCCGACTCCAAATTTCCTGTTAGGCTATATACAACTCACTTCAACAGTACTTATCCCAAAGAGGAATCCCACAGCTCCTTCAGAGCCAAGACCAGCCTGAGCCTTCCTCCTCCCCCTTGTCACTGGACCCCTTGTCTTCAGGGCCAAGCTCAGGGGTTTCCTCTTCCACACTGATTAATGGGCTTATTTCTCTAGTCTGCCACTTTACATCCTCACAGTTGCTGCCTGTCTCCCCAGGAAACCAGCTGCCCCATAGCTAGCCTTTCTGTGATGCTGCACTCTCTCACTTTAAGTGGCAGTGGTAGGGGTCCTCTGCTACAGGTAGGTAGTGAAGCCCATCTGAATAATAGCTGTGATAGCGCCTTTTGTGCTCAGTGCCAACTCTTTTTCAAGTCACTGTGAGCCACTACATTGAACATATTTCAACCTCCTCGTCACTCCCACACCTCAGCTGCACCTTTCTGTACCATTTCCAATTCTTCCTGTTTCTTCACCAGCCTTAAATGACTGGCAAACATCACCAAATGGGACCCCAAATGGTTCATCCACAATCCCTCTGACAGCCCCTCTCATTGCCTGTTACAAATGCTCCCCACCCTCTGTGAGGTGGAGCCAGAGTGGATGGTCCTGCATTTCATCTGCATATAAGGTTTTGGAGGATCCCAGGACTCCTGACAAGAATGCCCGATTCCATTCATGAGTGGGGGACTAATTAGCACAGAGATTCTTTTGCTGGGTATCTAGAGTATACACGCATAGTGAGCAGTGCTGAAGTATGGGGTCACCATGGCTTGAAATATGTGTCTCTGCTGGGGCATGAGTTTTTGGATTTGAACTAGTATCATGTGTACTTTGACCTGGCAGGGGAAATACCATGAACAAGGGAATGCAATTAAAATGGCACTGTGTAGTGGAGGGTGCATCCTTGTCTGCTTGCAGGCAGGACTCCCTATGAAAGCCTCAAAGTTAGCTTTCCACTGGCCAGCTTCCAGTGGGAGGATCTTGGCTACACACTACCTTTATGAAAATGGGAGGTTCCTCTCTAGCTTTCTCCTATGGCCATACGACTGAGGGCAAGTGAAACTCAGGGATATCCGAACCCCAAGCCCCAGACCGTATCTGAAACCCCAGACTGAAAACTTTGGGATGGAGGATACACGATGGTAGTAGGGTCACTTATGGTTCTTGAATGATTCATAGGATTTGGAACTGATTTGTCTGATTTGTTTTATTCGATCTGGGAAACGAAACATTTTCCTTAAAAAAATATTTTCCTATATATAAGAAGGTACAAAAATGCTGCTAAAAAGTGTGTTTATGCAGTATTTGTGCTAAAACTTACAGAAGTTTCAGAAAAGGAATAATGCATTAATTCTAGATGAGCTAAATCTGTGGGTACCACTAGCAATTTGCCTACATGCAAATTACTACAGGCGTGTTTATTTCAGGATCACTGTTTTCAGATATGCTCTTCACTTCCACGTGCTCAGTGAGAGCAGGATCTGACAAAAAAGAAGAGAAGGGTCTGCAAGGGAAAGAAGTTGTGGGGGGTAGAGGGCAAGGGGGGAGCTGATCCCCCCCCCCCAGATTTATTTACCCTGATGTAGCACTGGGAAGGAGAGAAATTCAAGGCAAACTTCCAATAAATAGATTCTGGACTTATAAAATGATAACACACTTATACATTTTCTATATATAGAATATAATAATTGGGGGATTGTCTTGTATAAGAGTGAATACGGTATATCGTTTCATGGCATTTAAGGAATAAATGAAGATTTGCTAAAATATTTTCAGCTATAGATGGCTTTCTTAAAGTTACTTGAAGAAACTAGAATATTTAATAAGGGAGTTAGTGCTTAATGAGGATTTTTTTTGTGAGTTTGAAGCTGAAGTTTTTTTTATAGATATAAAGAAAGAAGGGGGAGGAAAGAAAGAGAAAAAAGCTCCTGTCTCAGGTTTTTGTAGCTTTGACCAACCAGATGTTATACATAAGAGATTTTGCTATTCACAAGAGAATAAGACTAGTTTCTTTTTGCTTATTAAACAGGATATGTTCAGCTCTTTCAGCTGGTGTTCATCTTTTTAACTAAATAGCTTCACCTACTATTCACAATTAAAAACTCTTAGCAAAAACGATATAAAGAATCAAAATTCATTACTAATACTCTGTCACATTTTAACTCAAAATATCACTATAAAATATTTATTACAACATAATAGAAGTTATAAAACTGCATTGCAGAGATAAGTACACATTTTTGGGTAAGCTGGAGATATTCTCCTTCTTGCTCCTGTTATAACTTATAAGGAGTGTGTTTATTCTGAACACTTACATTAATAGAGGAGGAGTAATAGTAGTAGTTTATTTACAGCTTTTGTGAAAACAATACACTATAAATGACAATAACATAAATGATATATTGTATGGCAACTGGTAATAGCATACAACAAGATATGCATTTCTACCAATTTAAACAAAATTCAAATAGAACATAATATACAATGATACAAAAAAAAGTGAAATGAAAAAAATACTATAGTAGAATAAAGAATTAAAAAGGAGGCACTTTATTTGATTTTGGCTTTCATTCTTTGTGCAAGTACTACAAAAACACCCGGGAAATATAGACAGGCTCTAAGTTATTAGTAAGCCTTTTTTTTTCTATGTAACCCTCTATTTAAAATTTTCCACCAATAAAGAGATCCATTTTCCTCTAATTTCTCTAATGAATAAATAAGACCACAAATAGATACTTAAGCCATCTATCTCATTCTTCTCTCAAGAACAAATTTTGGCTGTAGATGGGGTCTGACACTACCTTCCTATAATGACTGCACATCTCATTTCAGTGAATCACAGTGTAGTAATGGCCTCTCATTGTTTGCAGTTTTGTACAGCAGACAGGTAGGATTGTAGGCCAAAAGCATGCTTTATTAAGCTCAAAAAAGGACAAGTTTGAGAAGCTCTCGCTGCGTACATATCTACGTGCATGCTGGCATACTTAATTCTTGAATTCATGTCTTGTTTTAAATTTAAGGGTAATATTGACTGTCAGCTAATTTCCCAGGCCATATGTCAGAAGACAATATCAATGTTATTATGTTAACCATCCAAACAAGGGTGTATATGAAAGAGGAAAAGTTTCTTAAATGCAATTTAAGCTCCATTTCAAGGTGTATGAGTTCCTCCTCCCCAGTCATAGAATTTGATACAGGTAAAAGTTTCCTTAAAAGGTAATTAGAATTTTTCTATTTTTGAATGACCCATGGAGTCAGCATCCCCATAATTCTTTACAACACTTAAGATATATACCTTCCAAATTAATTATATATACATATTTTTTTTGTCAAAATTGGTACCACCAATCAATGAATTCCTTGGAGATTTCTGGAAAAAGAAAATCAAGACCAGGGACCTTTTCATTACTCAGTAGGGATACATATATATGTTGTTGCTTGAGATTCAGAGATACTTATCTGCTTGTGACTTAACAGATAAAATGTCCTTCAGCAGAAAGCCATCATTTCTCCTCTGCAACTGTGTTATTAAACTTATTTTTTAAAAACAAAGTCCATGTTTCTTCAGGAATACATGCATCAGGGATTAGGCTAAAATATTTTTCCCTTTAGCTATAATCTGCCAAAAACATCAATTATTTTTATTTTTTTCCCTGAATCCACCAGTTCCTCCCCTATGCTGTTTCTTCTTTCCATTATTTTTTTATAATTTATTTTAATCTACTCAATCTGTTGAAAACTAACACTATCAATCTGGGACTTGTATTTCTTTAAGCTTTCAGCAGAAGAGTCTTTAGCTTTAGAACAGTCCCCATCAAACCATACTTTATGCCAGTGATACTTATTTCCTACAAAGGCACTGTCTTTTGTGAGAACGTTTTCCAAGTGTTGGATGGTTGCTTTATAATGAGCACCTGGGGTTTCTTTTTCTTTGAGAATTTGGGATGAGTGGCCTGAGAGCATTTTTTAATAGACCAACATATTTCTCTCTCTTAACACATCATTCCATTTAATTATTTTCTTATTAATATCTTCTAATCTAGAGGTTAGTTCTCATATACTTTAAATATATTGTGGCAAGACTTCTAAATATACAATAAATAACTAATATATGAATGTACATGATATATGTAATGCTTATTCTCCAAATACGATACATAAAAGTATGTATATTTATTCACATTTACTAGAGATTCTGGGAAATTTCAAAAAAAAAATTATAAGAATTAACTTAAAATTATATTAATCACCAATTTTGCATCAATATTGTTTGGGCTTTTTTTACATCCAATGAACTAAATTTTAATTTGCCCTTATTTAACCTGCATTGTTGGACCATTGTTAGAAACTCTGTGTCTTCCAGGGTCAATGGTTTAGTAAGCCCAGTCCTACACCTGAATCTTCCCTCATCCATGCAACTTTTTCAGGCTAAGAGATGATTTTTCCTGTCCAAGGTATTGCATAGAGCAGCTTATGCAGCTCAACAGCAGGCAAAAAGATTCTTCAGCATTAGAAGAATAATTAATGACTGAAGTCATTTGTGAACTCAGTTGCACTCTGTACAATGATGCTTGAAACCAGTAATTCACATTAGTCTCCTTAAAACAACATGGGCTGAGAGACTTTCCAATCAACTGCAATATCCTGTTGTATTAACCCATGCCTGCGATGCCTGTTGACTTTTTAAAATCAACAGACAATTTCTTGGCCGATGGAAGTGTTTCTATTGGAAACAGCTCCCAGTTAGAGCCTATCTCATAAGTGCTGTAATTTTTTTCAGCCAACAATCCTTCATTTCTCATTAAATTAACTAATTGCTTCCTAAATGGATCAATGGATTTAGTTGCGGCTGATAGAAACTTGCCAGCAAAGGACAGCTTCCAAGCTCCATGACTACTTAAATCCATTCACTGAAACTTTAAATGCTTCATCACCGTAGAATTCACAGTTAAGATTGGTTGACTATCATAGTAAAAAAAAATAGGTAAATTCATGACTTTAAGTACTTTGTACAAAGTCATAGTAATTTATATTAAGATATTTTCAGGGAAATTATATGGGCTAAGTAAACTTTATTTTTACATAATAAAAATATTTAATGCAAATTAGCATTTTTAATGTTATTGTATGTAATATTACATACAATAATATACACAACATACATTTATAATATTCATAATATTACATGCAATAATATATATAACATACATTGATAATATTTATAATATTACATGCAATAATATAATCTGTTGTTTGTTTTATGTATTATATGTTTATAATATTTATAATATTACATACAATAATATACATAGCATACGTAATATTACAATGCAATATCGTAATATTGTATTGTAATATTAAGTATTATAAATTTTATTATTATTTTAATATTATTTTATATGATTAACCAAAAAGTTAATAAAGAAAAACAAGAATACTGGACAACACATTATAGAAACCACAGGACCAGATCCTCTTCCAACTCCACCCAAGCCCAGGTTCTCAGATTTTCTGGAAGGCCTTTTTTACAGTCCAGCCTGATGACCATGACATTAAAAACTAGTTTGTACCTTGTAGTACCTTGTACTAGTTTGTAGTTTGTTAGCTGGTAGAAATGCCAGAATCTTGTTGCCTCTTCTTAAGGATAACCTAATAAGAAGGGCTTTAGATTAGGTTTCTAGGGGATGATGAACAAAACCCACCAGCAAAATATAAACCACAACAAACTAAGCCAAAGCTTTTACTTAAGAAAATATTTTAAAATTAATGTCTTTGCTATTTGCCCAATTATTTAATGAAGTTACTTAAATATTTAGAATCTTGTTCCTAAACTAAGTAAAAAAAAAATAAAAGCAGGATTTCAGAGGATTAGTGTCAATTAACTTGTAAAATAGTTGATCAATAAGGTAGGGGGTAGGCATTTTAAGCAATTAATGGTGCAAACAGATAATGCCATTTCTTTCCTGTGAACACATCTGGCCTTTCTTTACATTTGGCCTTTCTATTGCAGTCTTTTTATTACGTTATTAAGCTCCCATATTTGCATATTTTAAAATAGGTTTGATTATTCTTAATTTTAAAATAAGAAACCCTTAGCAAATCCCTTTCAACATAATTCAACTTCTGCTTAAATGGAAATACATTCAGTTTGCTATTTAGTCATTATTTTCCCAGTTCTATTTTATTTTCTGTGGGATAAATCCTCTTTCTCATTTGTTTCAATGGAGCTTGAATAAAGGTCATTTAAATTGATTCACCTTTCTTATCTCCCTTGTGTTTGTTCTATAATCCTACCTTCCATTGTGCCATGGAGAAGAGCTTTCTTTTCACTACCTCTTTAGAGTCAGAGGAAAAATAGCAACCTTTTATTAAATAAATCCAAAAAATGTATTTCAAATCCATATTATCACATTAATGTTTTTCATAAACTTTGAACCATTTTATTAGAGTTCTCATAGTATGTTACAAGCTGCACTGAACTTCCTGATTCACAAACTTCCCAATTCACAAACTTCCCAGAATACAAGGCAAAGAGAGGACACTGTGATATAGTTTATAAAGTTAAGTGTAGATACAAGAGCATATTTGGGCATTGTCTGATCAACCTAATAGGAGGGCTTTAGATTAAGTTCCTGGGGGATGATGAATTAAATCTTCCAACAAGAGATGAAACAGTCCAGGGTGGAAAGAACTAGAAGAAACAGTTCAACTCTGGAAAAAGACTAAAGAGTTACAGGAGAGCAGCAAGTGATGCAAAAGGAGTCAAAATATGTAGCTCAAGTGCAAAATATGTCCAATGTATGTATACAAATGAGAGAAGTATGGACAGTAAACAAAACAAGCTGGAAGTTGCAGGCTGTGGGAAAAAATCTATGACCTGGTATCACAGAGATGTGGCAGGACAGCTGTTATAACTAGGACATCAACACTGAGGGCTACACTCTGTTTTGGAAGGCTAGGGCTGGGAGAAAAAGTAGGGGAGAATTGATAGAGGATCAATTCAATTCAATTCAATTTCTAAAAATTTTAGGGGCCCTACGGGCCAGATAGAATGGCCTAGCGGGCTGCATCCCGCTTGCAGGCTGCATTTTGCCCACTCCTGAGCTATGTCTATGGGAAGTAGCTATGCCTATGCTCTACTATGAGTATTTTACATGCTTCTGGGCTTTGCTAGTTGTCATGTGGAGCCAAGAGGAAATTATTTCCCCCCTCCTGCTGGTACATGTGTCAGAAGCATTGTGCACTGGCTGCAGCTAAGGCCAGCAATTGTGACTGGGATGTGCCAGTGCTCCTGCTGGGGCTTAAACCTGGAGGTTCCTGGCTAGAGAGTCTTACTTATCTGCTCAGGGTCATATTGATGGCCATATTTGGGGCCAGGAAGGAATTTAACCCCATGGTCAGATTGGTACAGACTGTGTCAGGTTTTGCCTTCCTCTGTAGAAGGGACATGGCCCTTTTCCTTGGATCACCTCAGCATATTTTAACAACCTTGGAGCAGCAGGATGTTGGCTGTCATGGTCCTCCTGCTTTACCTGTAGCAGGTTACAGTGTAGTGTCTTCTGGTTTTGTCATTCTTGACTCTGTAGTTTTGCTAATAGGTTAGATAATGGATTTGTATAGGATGGTTTGGATAGGGATGATCCTGCCTCAGGCAGGCAGTTGTACTAGATTAACTCTGGAGATCCTATCCAACCCTACTTCTCTATAATTTTTTTATTCTAATCCAAAAATGATTTTGGTTAATGCTTGTTTCAGGGATGATGTTTAAACTTCTTTTCTTTGTATATAATATATATTTATATATATATTATATATATAGTATATATATACTATAGTATAATATGGAAGAGATCCCTTTGTGATTCTGTTTCCTTTTCCCATATTATGTGTATTTAGATTGTAAACTCTGCAAAGCAGGAACAGCCATATTATACCTGAGTATTTTGTATAAAAGATCCCTAAACTGGGATCAAGGTACCACTGGAATAAAAATGGAGATAATTCCACAGAAAAATTCTGTGACCAAAATACTATAAAGATGCAAATATTCTAGTTACAAATAAAATAAAGATAACCCAGGTGATAGATTTTTCAACTGAAAGTAGATCTCCAAGTTATACTTTGAGTCATTATGAATATATGTAACACTAATCACTATAATAAATAGAATAATGTATGGTTTTTGCAATTTAATATTTTGCTTTTAATATTTTAAGTGGTGTTAATTTCTGTGTTTTCATCAAGCTGAAAAGGTTCCACTGAAAGATTTCATGTCCAGCTTTGTGGAAGTGAATAGATGGCCGGTCCTGGATGGCTTTACTGTAAAGGTGGCTGGACATGGTGCACCTATATTTTAGTAGCAGCAATTAATGTGATACAGTGGCTAATAATTGCTATTAGGCTTTAAAAAGTTTAATAGAATCAGAAAAGTTCAGCTTTAGGTTCTTCTAGAAGAATAAATTAGTTGGTAACAGGGTAGTAGTGGTGAAAATTATATCCATCTGACAAACTGGATGTTATTACCACATTTAATTAGTCTTAATTAGTTCCCAGAGAGAAGACAATTTAAATAAGAAATAAGCAAAAGTTACCATCCTTAGTGATACCTTCCATAATTACTAGTAGTCAGAAGGGAAAAATCATCAATACAGAGACTGCAGAAACAGAGACTGGAAACCCATTTTGCTGTATATGTTCTGTATATGTATTGAGTTATGGACTGTCCCTGCCCTAAAGAGTTTATAATCTAAACTCTAGACAAAACAGACCAAAGGCTGATCACTATTGGGTGAGTGGCAGGGACTGACGCACAAAGGTTAGATGATTTGTCCGTTGTCACAGGCAATTTGCAACAAATTTGAGAATTGAATACTAATGGATTAAATTGTAATTTTGTGCTTTAACCAGAACATCATTCTTTTCCCCAGTGCACTGACTTACACCACAAAGATGCAGAAAACAAACCCTGGTCTCTAAAGTCCCAGTGCCAGGTCTCCCAAATCCCAATAGTCATTTCTTCATAACCTACCTTTCCTTTCTATTAGTTCCAAATATTTCCAAGTTCAGAAGCACCATCTAAATTATGGACATAGCTCATCTTCTGAAGCTATGCTAGACTTCAGCCCTAAAGTAAATGTTTCTGTTCTTATTGCCTAAGGTTCTTAACCTGAAATACATTTTATTTTCCTCTCCATGCAGATTTTTCTGTCATGGTCTTTCAAATGCAAAACTATATTTCTGAAAAGCACTGACTGGAACAGAGCAACTTTATGAAAATAATCATGCGTGATTGCTCAGTTTGCCTTGAAAATTTACCATATTTTCTATATATTATTGGCTTAAAAGAGTCTCTGAAACAAATATAGATGCCCACACCACTTTCTGGGTATGTTTGCACGTCTGGGTGTGTGAGATAAAAAAAATCTTTCCTCTTTGTCAGTGGCTCTGCAATGCTGGGCAAAGTGATGAATGATATTCTCTAACACTTGAATGATTTATAAAGAAACAGAGAAAGAGAGAGGGGAAGATTAGTTAGAGCCATATTACCAAAAGAAAAAAAATCAAGCCAATCTGTTAACACCATGCTAAATAAGTAAGAGTTGGTGTTGCTCACTTTAAACAACTTTAGCTGCGTTATTATTATTTATATCTTTTTCCTCTGAGCCCTGTATTTTTAAAAGTGTCCAGTGGAATGTTTTATTTATAAATGGCATTGTATAATAGCAAATTTGATCAGGAAACAATTTAAACATTAGAGCTGTGGCATACAGATGTTGCCCAAAAAGAGCCTGTGAAAAAACAGTGTCATTTCAACAGCACTGGGAAGCTGATACCACTCTTTACCCAAAAAATAGAAATTGGCATGAGCAATATTGCTCATGCATCCATATTGCTGTGCCCTTTGTGAACCCTTCTGACCATAACACATAAAGAGCCCAAGAAAATAGTGAGGAACCATGATGCTCAGTAGGATCTAGCCCTCCTGGCTGGCAGAGGAAATAATGTAAGTTCAAGGCTGGCTATGCCTGCTTCTAGCTGGGCAGGGGGCCCTCTTGCTTATTCAGGTTTAAGTTTATCTTTTTCTTTTCTTTTTTGTTTTAGTTTTTGGGTAGCCATAATTCCTCAGGTCACACAACATAAGGAGTCTGAGAGAGAAGCCTGGGTTTTTGGTTGTAGCCATGTTGGTCTAAGGACATAGGCAGGCCAGGTTCTTTGGGTATATGTGATATCTTTTATTAGACCAACTGAGCAGTTGGAAAAAAAGTTCTTTTCAAACTTTTAGACACAATCACCCTTCTTCAGGTATTGGGAGTCTCTGGTCTTCTGTGATCTCCAGGGAATGAAATAAGGTAAAAGTCTGAAAGAGAAGGGCCTTCAGCCTGTATGCTCTGTAGCTGGGGACCTGTGCTTTGGATGAGAGAGGGGGCAATGTGTGAGTTCAATGCTTCCTGCATCCACTTCTTGTTGGGCAAAGATACCTGCTCTGCTCTTCACCTGCTGAGTGTTTTTTTCTTTCTCCCCTCAAAGCATATTATAGCTCAGATGGACTCCTGAGGATACAGCTTCAGGGTGCAAAGTTACAGGATTGGTTCTCCATCCAGAAACCCTGAAGGAGGGGAGATTCCAGGCCTTGCTTCAGTCTGAGCAGTTGAACTGTTGATGGCTGGACCTGGCCAAAATCTGGTCAGAGCACCAAGCAGTGTCCAGGGCTTGGCTCATTTCCCTAAAAGTCTGAGAGACCAACAAAGAATGGAGTGGGAAAGAGGACAAAAGGTCTACAGCTGTAGCTCAGCGGTCAGCTTGTTCATCCCTCAGTCCAAGGTGATTATCAAGCATTTTCTTCCCCGTAACCCAAACATATTTTGGACAGGCTCCTAAGACAAATTGACCAGCATCAAGGCTCTCCACCCTGAAACCGTTTTGAAGGTGTTGTACCAGCCTCTCATTAGAGGGTTACCCCCTCTTTGACAGCTGCTCCTTTAACATAGATTTCAAGTATGATCATAGAGTGAAAGAGGAAATAAAGACTTGCTGTATAAAGAACAGTCAAATTGGGAAAAGGATTTTTTTCTGAACTTTATTTAGAAAGCTGCATATATGCACAGATGCCGGGGAGGAACCAGAATGCTTTTGGAGTGTTGTGCCAAAGGCAGGCAGGTTCCCACAGGCCCTCTCTCTTAATGCTGCTGCTTGTTTAAATTTGATTTTAATACCCAAGAGCTCTCTTCCATGTTCTGTTGATTATGGCCTGGAAACTGTGTCTAAATTAAAGTAGTTGAGTATTTAAAAGAAGTAAAGGCTCAGCCAACACCACAGCAGTCTGAGGAGGTAAGTTACTGTGTCTATTCCTAGGCAGGTGGGCTTTGCCACTTTAGGACTCCATCAGACAGTCCAGATAATAGCCCATATGCAGGCTTGGGTGGCAGCAGCCTTGCCGTCTGGCTTTGCTCCCTTGGGAGCTGCTCAGTCTTCATAACACAAAATAATAATTCTTGGTCCAAAAAACTGAATAAAGCAAATCTTTAGCCTTTCTCCAGGCAGCAAGAAAGGGCCCTTTAGCTCTGGCCCTTCCTAGAAGTAAATTCATTTTTGTTTTAGACTGCTCCTTCCCTTGCTCAAGCTCCTTGCTTGCTCTCCACTTGGTCTTTTAACTACAAGCTGCTCACTTACAGATGGGCTTCTACCCCAGGGGTGGCTGCCCCAGTTAAAGGGCCAGACCACCCTGCTACAGGAAGCTTCTGTAATTCTAAAATGAGATCAATTGATTGAAAATAAATCTGGCAAAACTATTTGCCTTTAAACGGCCAAAGAAATGCTGGAAGAGGAGCAAAGGGGGAGAAACAGTCTAAAAATCTGAGATGTGCCAGGAACGCTTACCACATAGTACTGAAAAGAGGTACTAGGAAGCTTATTGTCACTACAAAAAATGTATAAAAGAAGATAGGAAGTTCCTTGAGCTGGCCTAAAGATTGGAGAGCAATTTTGGGAGAAATTAAATGCAAGATTCTCGGTAACTGTGAATAGGTATAGTGACACTGAAAATCATTGAAGCTAGAAGTCTTATGGCCTTGCTACACATTCATTTTAGATTGCTCCTGGAGCTTTTAACTCCTGGATTGTCCACACATTGACACCTGAAGTTAGTTTTAAGTACACATTAGGTAATTTAAAGTTATGCCAGTCCAGGACAGGTTTATCTCTGATCTGCATTACCCAGTTTGTGTTTTATTCATGTGTGGTCACTACCCACAAATGATCCACACAATCCTCCAACATCCCAGATGCAGTGTCTCTCCATCACCCTTATGTTCTGTGTGGACAAAGTTTCCAGCTCCTGCCCAGAGGGTGGTTCTGGCACTCCCTCTTCTGCCCCCAGGTGTGTGACCTCATGCAAACAGCCTGCAGAGCACATGTCAGCTAGCCAGGTCGCAGGGCAAGATGGACAGTCCAGGAGGGAGGTCTAGGGAGAGTTGGGGGAGGGGGAAAGACACAAGGTAAGGGGCCAGATCGGGTCCCCATGAGCTGGGGCTTCCCTGGGCAAGGCCAGTAGTTCCTAAAAGCCCCTTCCCTTATTGCTACCACTTCCTAGCCACCCCAGGAAGCATGACTACACCCCAATCCAAAATCCCAATTTATGAAAACATGACACCTTTTTTAAATTTACTTCCTCTTTATTTCTTTTTATTTGTTTTAACTTTTTATTTGATCCTTCAGTGGCTGACCTCATTTCACCACTCATCCCCCACCCCTATTTTCTTTCCACTTCCCATTTTATTACCCATCCACATCCCATTAACTTGCCACCTTTCAGCTTCGTGTTCCTGCCCCACCACTTGACCCATCTCTCCTGTTCTCACCCCACACCTTGCAGGGATACAAGCCTGCCCTAGCTCACCAGCCCTGTAGTGGCAACTCATAGTAGCTCCTGTAGCACCTAGTTAAGACCCTGTTTGCCAAAACCTCTAGTGGTGAAACACAGCTGTGCAGGTAGGGGGACAGCCAGAGAAGATTTTTTAGCCTTAAGGTGTGACTGCTCCAAACTTGAGTTTAGCACTAACACCAATCAACATTTGATCAGCTCAAAATGCAATGTGTAACAAGGCCCTTATACTAGGTGAAGATTTGGTCCCAGGTTGCATATTTCTCAACCAAAACCAGCTCTAGATTTCATGAAGCCCTTTGTTAAGTAAAATGTGGTTGTTAGGCATCCATCTACAAAGGATGTGAGGGTTGGGTGAGATGTGGATGCACTTATGTATTTGTTCACTACAGTGCATCAACTATTTGCACCAGAAGTTATGTACACTTGACAAAAGGGTAGTGTTTGGTAAGCTGAACCAAGAATGTTAGAGACTGAAATTAATTTTCTATGCATTTAATTTTTGCTGCCTGGTAGCAATTACACAGAACTGATAGTAGGACCTCCAAATTCTAGTACGGCTCTGACATTGATTTTTGCTGTGGCATTGGGGAAATCACTTAACCATATTGTTGCATTTATAAATTGGGATGCCAGCTTATGTGTGGCATACAAATTAATTGGAAGCAAAGAACTTTGACACTTTGAAGTACAAGGAATTATAAGTATGGTGCATAATAGATGTGTCTATGCATGCAATTAATTTGAAGCAATACATTTTTCAGCAGTTTGAGCTGGAGTAAACTATTCCCAGATGCAGTGTCTACACATGTACCCAAGAGAGCAGCAATTTGAGCCAAGGAAGAGCAATTTATGCCATGACCACTTAGCCCTGGGCTCCAGGTGGTGGCAGAGGGCAGTGGAGGGTCTGGCTGGGGCAAAAGGATGCTAAAAGTGCAGATCCATGTGGCTAGAAAGCAGGCAGGACTCTGATCCCCCGCTGACTGGGCTGACAAAATGCAATTTACACCCATGGTCAGCACCTACATGTTCATTTAATCACAGTAAATTACCCCAGCATAAGATAGTACTGTGCCCAACAGTACTATCTTACTGTGGCATTGATTAATTTACTGAGGCCTAATAGTATTACACATATGGACTGTGAAGCTTTACTCTGCAGCTAATTAGTCTACTCCACAGTTAACAAGAACTTATTCACATAAACACTTAGAGCTTTTCCAGTTATATTACCTGTCCTTCAAAAGTATTATCTAGTTAGTGGATATCGCCATGGGATTTTTTTTTTATCAGAACTATGACTGCACTACTATATATCACATTTCTAGGAAGACTTAAATTACTATGCTATAACATTCTTCAAGATACAGAATTAATGGAAAGAGTTTGATATGACTTTATGAATCTAATGTTACATCAACATATTTAAAAATCTAAATAATACTTAGATCAATTGTGAAAATACTGATAAACGGTTATATATACTGCCAGTCTCACCAAAGTCAATGAGTAATTCATGAGTAACTGTTCATCAACATGAATGAGGAGTTTACAGTCTGGCCTGTTTACAAAAAAATATCAAGGCACAGAGACAAGTTTGCAATAGGTCTGAGCAAATAATCAACAAAGAGTGAGTTATTGAATGAACTTAGTCTCTCTATTCTGCTTGAATTATATCCAGAAGACTGTGATTTCTCCAAGTGAATTTAGTGTTTGAAAGAAATTCCATAGTTTTCTCCTTATTACCCATCTGATCACAAATAGTTTTCTGCCATTTTTTACATTCAATATTAAAAATTCCACCTATATTAACCTAAATTTTGACTTTTTTCTATTGGACGAACAAGCAAGAATTGCCAACAGAAGGGCTCCAGTATGCAAATTTAAAATTTATTTCCCATGGATTGTCTTCTTTTTTTTTGACATTTTGCTTTGTACCCATGTGTATACTAATAAAACCAAATTGCTTCTGTAGTCTCTGAAAATGGTCACAAAGGGGTATGATCATGGCCAAACAAATGTATTACAAAACCAAAATGAAAATATACAAAAAACATTGTGCAGTATTCATTATTCTCTGTGACAACTGGAGAGTGTCACAGTCCCAATATAACCAGGCAACTAATGACCAGAAAAGAATCAAGCAAACAGGGCCCAATGCTGATCCCACCAGCAAAATCAGAGGAAGGGGGAATTCAGTCAAAAAAAGACAGTCTTCACATGACTACAACAGCCTGTAGTGACTAGGAGGTATGGCCTCCAGCACACGTCTGCAATATCACTTGTTACACTTCTGACCTATTCTCCATCTCATTCTACAGCCAGTCAGGAATACACAAATGGAAGCAGGATCAACCCCTGTGCCATACACCATTGCATCTGAAGCTGATTTTGACCACAATCTCCTAGCTTTAATGGGTGCATATCTAAAACTTTGGGGCATTTAGAGAAAATTATTTACAAAAATGGTAATTGGCATGGAGGATAAATAATGAATACAGTAATAGAGATGGAAATAAATTCATGTAGTGTACAAGCACTTAGAAGGATAAATGCTAGTAAGCAAATACTAGATAGAGCCAGGTGGATAGACCCTGATGGGTCATATGGCTGCTTCACTCTTCTGATATTACTGTGTTGCTCTGTACTAGTTTGTACGTGCTGTAGGTGTTTGTATCAATTGAACCAAACTAACCCTTTGGCAAGATACAGCTTGTAAGGGTTGGGGGTGTACCACGTGCCGTGGGACCCCGAACCCCGGATGTCCCCTGGAGAGGAGGGGTACTCCATGGACCGTCCCGCTTCGCCGCTCTCACCTGCCACGACTTGATGGAAATTATGGGGTTCCCCGTGCCGGGAAGCTGGCGGTCCACGTGGGGTACGGTACCTCCAAAGTCCAGGGGTCCTGAGGGCTCCTCCTCCCCTACACCCTCGCCCGGTCCTCCGGGTTGAGCCTCCATGAGGGGCTCCCTTGGTAGAGTCCCAGTCCGGTGGGAAAGGGGGGGGCCTTCCCCGGCCGGACCCTCACCGGTGTTCCCGCGGCACCTAGTCCCCCTGGCACCGCTGGCTCCTAAGGTCTGGGGTTATCCCAACCCCCGTACGTATGTCTCCCGCCAAGCGGGGTTTCCTCGGCCGGCCTTCCCCGCCCGCGGGTCGTCCTGCGCGACCACTTGTCCCGAAGTCTCTGCAGGAGGGTTCCCCCGTCGGTGGCCCCCTTCCCGGTTGCCCCCGGGGTCCGCGTTACCTTCCGGTCCTCGCGGCCTCCTGCCGTTGCTGTCTCCGCAGTCTCCTGCGCCACTGGTCCGTCTGGGGTCGTGTGGGGCTTCGCCGCCCGCCGGGACGCCGCCGCTGCCTCTTGCCGCGCGGCTCTCGGCTCCGTCTCCACCGGCTGCTCTGCGGTCAGCCTCTGCTGCGGGGCTCCCGACTCCGCCTCCGCCAGCTGCTCCGTTGCCGGCCCCCACCGCGATGCTCCCGGCTCCGCCGGTATCGGCCGCGCCGCCGCCGGCCCCCGCCGCGAGGCTCCCGGCTCCGCCGCTCCCTGACTCACCGTGCGCGGGTCCGCGGCTCCTGGCTCCGCTGCCGCCGGCTCCCGCCGCGTGTCTCCCGGCCTCACCGCACGTGGCTCCGCCGCTCCTGGAGTGGGTTCCGGGTGGAGCCTCCGTCCTCCTCTGCGGGTAAGCGTCTCCTTTTTTCTTCCCGCGCCGGTCCCATGCCGGCGCGGTTCAGGTTCCGGCACACATTAAGTTCCCCGCCGGGTTTCCGGGTCCTAACCCGGAAACGGGGCGGATTTCCAGGGTTCTTCCCTCGGGCCGGGCCCCCCGGGGTCCTGGCCCCCTCACACAGCTGTTACACTTAATTTTGACTAAGGGGTAGTGTGAACAGATTGAACAGATTGAAATGATGGTGATATTTCAGTGATATGATTGGTCAAATCCAGTTTTATTGAACACATAAGTAATGTAACTACAAAAGAAAAATCCCCAGTCTGTAACGGTATTCTTATGCAGGCCTTCCACACGATGCATGATGACTTAGCTAGTCAGGTGTCATCACAGCACCATTTTATCCAGCATGGTCAGTTCTGGCTTGGTGACAGCTCCCCAAACTTAAGTTGTTTCCTTAGTCTTTTATACAGTCCTCTTCTGTATATTCCATATACAGCCATGCCATAAATCCTAACCAATTACTTTTTACAATGGTTGTTTCCTCATCAATCTGTCACCCTCTGTCACTCTCAGCTTATTTTTTTCTGAACTTCCTTATCCCCTACTGAGTTATACGTGGGTTTTGTTTTGCTTGTGTATTCTACCTTGTTTCCCTACGTTCTACAGCTATCTACATTTTGTTTTGCCTACAGCAGTTGCTTACCTCTGTGCTCTTACATTCTGCCTCTGCACACTTTGCAGCTCATGGTGTTCAATCAAAGAAAAATAAAAAAAAATAACATCAGTTATGCCAGTACAGCCTTTCAGGTCTATACAGCATTTAAGTATATGATACATCATTCTTTAGTGTTGAGCAATTAGAGCAGTATTTCATATATATCTACATGTGCACTTGGAGATGTATTGAAAAACTATTGTCATGGACATCCAGCAATTAGTTTACCAATATGAATCTAAAATAATCTCTTTGGGAAATGGCAATTAAATATATATAAAGCAAAGAAAAAAAATGTTTTAGACCCAAGATTTTCCAGGTTAAACTTAGCTGCATAAAGCATTATTATTGTGTTGGCTTTAAATACTTTAAAAGTGGAGGTCTGTACAATATTAACCCTGGGTGTGAAAACAAAACTGGGCAAGATTTTCATAAGCGGCCAGTAACTTTAAAAACTTAATTTGTTGAGGATATAACTTAAAAATACCTGCAGGGAGACCTTTAAGGAGACAGTGTTAAGGAATCCAATCTTTGAAATTCAAGCCACTTTACGTATGCTCCAAGTGGCACCCCAAAATTCAGGTGTACAGAATCACTCCTCATTTTTGTAAACTCAAAACTTAAAATCAAAACCCCTTCAAAGTTCTGATTGAAACACAAAGACCTGACTTCCATGCTCTTGCTGACCTCATGCTCATGCTGTTTTGGCTCCAAGTCAGAGCTAAAGTGGACCTGGCCTATTATCAGTTTGAATATCACAAGTTGTTCAACTTTATCTATAAACAGTGTCATGGGGTGTATATACACGCACACTTTAATGTGCATTAGTGTGATAGGGTGTGGTATCAGGTCTGGGGAATCCCCAGGGAACCAACCCCTAATCCAAAACTTCTCTCTTCATACTTACCTCAGAGGAAGAAAGGAACAGCTGGCAGCCTCACATCAGAAGTGCATGCCAGCTCAAAATGGAGCCACACAGCATGGGAAAAGGAACTGCCAGCTTGAGACCCTAGTTCGAACCCAGGAGAGGAGAGTTGGAGGCAGAGGGGTGGGGCACACCTGAGGGTCCCCGGTTTGAAGCCAGAGGAGGGTAGAGAGATACGGAGGGGTGGGTCTTGCCTGGGAGTACCCTGGTCAGAGCCAGAGGGAAAGAGCAGGATGCCAAGGGGTGGGCTATGCTCAGAGCGCCCCAGCCCGGAGGTGGAAAAGGTGAGAGAGACGCTGAGGGGTGGGACGGACCCAAAATTCCAGAGCTGGGAGCCAGAGGAGGACAGCTGGAAGCAGAGGGGTGAGATGCACCTAGAGAAGCCCAACTGGAAAACAGAGAGACAGACCCAGACAAGGAGAGGCACGGTAAGGCCAAGGATACCCAAGGGGAACCATCGGCAGAGAGCCGTATGTGGAAGGGCATGGCAGATCAGAAAAGTCTCTGCCCTGAACCAGCAAGGGAGAGAGAAGGAGTGTAAACAAAGGCTAGGAAGTTAACAGTCTTGCAGTGGGGAAGAAAGAAATGCAGCAAAATAAAGTAACATTAAGAAGAGAGAACAAAGAATTAAGAAGTTTTGTTGAAGCCACAAAAAAAGGCCAGAAACTATTTATTCGTATTTTGTTTAACTTTCCTTGAACTCTAAGTTTTACCCTGAAGAGATTCTCAGGGTTAAGATAGCATAAAGAAGGGGTGCAGGGAATGGTGGAGCCCCATATTTCCAAATAGCTATATGTTTCAGTGCTATGCGTGTGAGAGCACATTTCTTCTGTTTGTTTTTCTTCCTCCTGGAAATAATAAATAATATAAATTATTATTAAACATCGAAGTCATGGAAGGTGAGATATTTTCATCTGGGAGGGACTAAAAAGGGATAACATAGGACCCCTTTTCCCTTACAAAGCAGAACAGGAAGGCATCATCAGGTAAAGTCCATAAGCCCTATAGCACCTACAGTTGACAATTAGCCTATTCCAACGTGCACTAAAGCGTCACAAAAAAACTGTGCACTTTTGCTACTGTATATTTATAGATTCATATTAAAATAAGCTAATCTTTTTCTAGTACTTCAGAAAGGAGGCACTACATTTAATGTGTATTACCAAAAACATATTAATGAACAAATAGACGCACCTCTGAGGTACTAGATTTAATGTGCATTGCCTGAAGTACATTAATTGAATGTATAGATGCACCCATGAAGTCCAAAGCTTACTTGTGGCTGAATCCCAAACCCCACATACATGTAAAGCTAGCTGTTGAAGATATAGATCATGCACTGAATCTCAATCCACCATACTTTGAAATGAAAAGGCTGGCATATTCTTATTTTTTTGTAATCAACCAGTGATTCTCATGTGGACATGCTTCTCTTTTTTCTAGTTTGAAAAATCTGTTTCTACTGGTGGCCAAACAATGTAAATGCTTTAATATTTCAGGGTTAGAAAATATCTTCTCCTAAATAGCTGAATAATTGATTATTTTGTACTTCTTTAAAATTCTCCTCAGTGAGTTCAGCTGCTAAAGATTGAATGTCACTGCTCCAACTGTAACCACACTACTGGGTGCTGCTATAATGAACTTCTTTATGAATATGTATCACATGATAAGTAAGGCAGAATAGACCATTAGAAATCTATGCCATTCAGAAATACCTAGTGTTTCAACCATCAAGACAAGACGGGTGTCTTGTTTCTTCCAAAAACAGAGAATTTAGAGATCTCTGGGGTCTCTTTTGTTCGTCATTGTTATTTCTTCACTTTTCACAACAAATAAAAAAAACCCACTAGTGCTATTAATAAACATTTTACATTTGAAACCAGTAATATAAAAAATCTTTAATCTTTTGTATATAATACAAAGAATTAACCATCAAGGAATGGTGGAATAATTACCAATAATAATAATAAAAAAAACTGTTACCAGCACACACCTGGGTTTTGTGGAGTTTGAATTCATTTCAAAATTAGATCAAATTTAGTATTGCACAGAATGGATCATTTTCAATATAATCATCATGAACATTACTGTGGACTGTGCTGTGAGTGAACCCAGCTGAGCTTGCCAAGAAATTCATTCCTGAAATCTCTGCCAATGTAAAAAATAGCTTCCTCCCCTAGGCACAATATTTAAGAGTTTTAAAAATACTTCAGAGTGATGTTAAAGTTATTTTTCAAAAGTACCTAGTTAGGTTTTGAAACCACACCATGTTACTAGTTCCCAGGACTGAGGCTTTTTCCAGGTTCAATGACATTATGACTTTGCATAGTCATTCAGTGACCATCTGTCACTTACCTCCTTTGGCTGCATCTGCCCTTTGCTCTGATCACCATTGATTTTTCCAAATGGAACAACCATAAACTAAATGTAGCAATTATTACATTCAAGTTGGAAAAAAAAG
This sequence comes from Crocodylus siamensis, assembly GCF_052110815.1. Taxonomy (NCBI): domain Eukaryota; kingdom Metazoa; phylum Chordata; order Crocodylia; family Crocodylidae; genus Crocodylus; species Crocodylus siamensis. Next base: position 187,521,433 of record NC_143398.1, on the reverse strand, counting down.
CTCTTTTTTATTCTAAATTGTTTATGTGTTACTAAAGTATCAGTTAGAAACAGCCAACAAAAGAAGAAAACATTTTATAGAAGCTTTTTTCACACTGGAATCATTAAGCTCATGTCTGCAGTTTCATTATCAGCTTTTATTTTCAGAGGGTTATAATTCAGCTATAAAAATTTCCATATTAACTCTTAGCCAGAACCATAGCAAAGTATTAACTTGGCTGCTCTGAGTCAGTTGAGCTTTATTTTCTTCACTGGTTCTTGCACAAAACTGCATAATCCTCCTTGGAAACCTGAGCAGCTGATTTATTGGCAATCTATTCCTTCTGTCCTTCTCCAAGCTGAATTCTTTTCCTACCAATATATGTTACAGCCTTTTCTTGCTATTATAGGTTGTTTGGGACTTTTGTAGTTCTCTTTAGGTGCTCTCTGCTATTGTTGGATTACAATAGCACCTCAGGGACATCAGCGTTTGATTGTTCTAGGTCAGAGGCAGGCACAATATGGTCCATGGGCCAGATCTGGCCTGCCAGACCATTGTATCTGGCCCATAGGGCCCCTAAAAAATTTAGAAAATTGATATTTATCAGCCTGTCAAAGCTGTCAAGAGCCAGGGGCAGTAGGACCAGGGGAAGCCTCAGCAGTACTGAACAGCCCAGCTCCACCCACCCCCAGCCATTTCATTCCATTCCTGCCCACTCCACACCAGGTGGCTGCCAGTTGCATCACCAGACTGGGAAGCATGGGGTCACACCAGTACATGTGTGCGTGCATGCATGTGTGCGTGCATGTATGTGTATGTGTGTATGCATGCATGTGTGTGTGTACACAGGCATGGGCAGTGTATGTGGGGGGGCAGGCAGGGACATTGTGTGTGTGTGTGTGTGTGTGTGTGTGCACGCACGCGCAGGAAGGGAGGGTATGGGGGGCAGGCAGGGACTCTGTGTGTGTGTGTGTGTGTGTGTGTGTGTAAACAGAGGCAGAGTGTGTGTGTGTGTGTGTTTGTAGGGTGAGTCCCGCATGCACACCTCACCATGCACATGCACCCACACCCCCCTCACACTGCCATACATACAGACCCCCACATCCTCTCACACACTCAAGGCACCCACCCTCCACAAACCCCATACCCACCCACACCCACATATCCACACACACACTCCCACATCCTCTCTCACTCCACATACCCACACACCCACAGACCCGCACAAACCTATACCTTCCCCTCACAATTTAAGAGTAAGATTTCGTTTTAGTTATTGTGCTATTTTAAGCTATTGTGCTAGAGGTGCCTGTAAGTGTTCATTCAAAATGACTATAAGTCATGTCTTCTGAGCCTATTCACTCCCTTCTGCTCCTCACTTTACATCCCCTATCTCAACACTATAAATAAAATGCCTGCAATGGTTAAAAAGCCTAGTCTATAGTATATCTGACTTGCAAAAGGGGGTGAGTTAGGAAAGACTAGTCTTTGTCCACCATAGCATTATCCATCTCTTTGCTGCAGCAGTGGCACTACTATTATAAACAAATAGCATGTGTTCTCTAATCTGCAGTGACATTATCTATTAAGCCTATATTGAATTGGCTGAGCATGCAGAGAACACAGCTTTCAGGTAATAGTTATAGAAGGAGGGTTGTTACATAATACATTCATAATCTGTTGTATTTGCCCATAATCATTTGCATTTTAGATGTCACTAAAACTATCTCTTGGGTGCAAAGGTATTGTTTTCACGTTATATTTTTTCAGTAAAAGTGCTTTGTACATACTGTAAAGCAGCAGACTGTCACAAACCTTAAAATACATATAAAATATCAAATCAGTTAGTAGAATAATGGTATAATTTGAACTATAAGGCAGAAAGCTATCAGAAGGAGTCCTGCTTCCATTAAAATCAGTTAAAAAATGTTGATTAACTTCGAAGGAGCTAGAAGTTTTTATTAACTTTAATGAAACTGGTAATCTTTAGAGACAATAGGTCTATATTTTAATAAGCTTCTTTTACTGATCAATCCTCTTGGTAACAGGACAGGAGAGGCATGTTCTTAAACCCAAAACTCCACCAAATTAAATGGAGGAATAAGAAAAAATACAATCTAACAAGAGGTTTGGAGGTAGATCATCCACAGACAAAAAGTGAAAGTAACTATCTTTTCCTGATGCAAAAATAAGCTAATGAAGAATGGGGAAATATTCCTTCTCTACCTTCTCAAAGTTTGGAATAGGTTTCTATGGAACAAATGTATTACTAATTTTAGAGGAAAAAAACCTTTAAAACGTTAACCTCTACTGTCTTTATAGCTGCAGCTCAGAAAGTGAGTGTCTCTTGGTTAAGTGTATTTTGACAAGCACTGGTTTTAATTAGCCACATTTCAGTAAGGATGAGCAGTGCATAGTTATTAGGCAATATGGTGCCCTGTTGTGTAAATGCATGCTGCATTCATTACTCAGTTAATAATCAGTTTGTGATGGTAATTTTTCTTATATTCTGACCAAATACTTCCTGGAATACAATTTATTCTTAATAACACTATATTAAAAATGGAATCTCAGAATTTTTGTTTGACTATTATCTTGAACTAAAATTATTTCTGAATAATGATGCATAATAATCCTGATTGCAAGCATAGCTTTTTGCATTTTCATGTAAATTTCAAGTAAAATCCTGCTCTGCTTGTTAATATTGTATCTAACATTTTGAAAAATAATATTTAACCCTGTTTTAACATTTTCCCAAAATACCCTAAATCTAGTTCCACAGGCTAATTCTGAATTCACCATTGTGCACAGCCTACACAGCTTTTGACTTCTACTTCTGCTCTAAATTGGACAGGTCTGTGTAAAGATGGATTTCATTCCCAAACTTTTCCAAGTTTTCATTCCCCAGGCAGCATTTCTAATCACTCTTCTCAAAAATACTGTATCTGCTTTTCATATTTCTCTCTTCTCTCTATATATATATAATGTTCTTCTGTAGCCCTCATGGTTTTTTCCTTATGCAATATCCTAGCAGAATTAGGACAGTACCATTAGCCCATTCTACGGATAGAGAAATCCTTGACCAATGTTACTTGCTGCAAGGAGGATATCTGCAGCAGATCAGGGAACTGAACCCAGGGTCTGCCAAGTCCTAGGCTAGACTTCCTATTTTGCATACCAAAAAGACCTTGGCCTCCATCCCTTATATTTTCAGAAAACACTGTCCCACCACCCAGAGGCACTCCATGAGATTTTGCTGTTGTTTCTTTTTTCTTCTTCAGCGGTAGAGTGTGAACCCATGGGTAGTTAACTTTATCTCACCAACTGAAAAATCCTGAAATAGAGCCCTATCTCTGCCCATTTCTGCCACTTCATCCCATTTTGTTCAAATGGGGATCTTTATTCTGGTTGTTCTAGTTACTACTGTGCATGTGCATTCAATAGATACAATAAAATGGTGTTTCTTTACTGAGTACCAAC